>NC_137462.1:195991239-196335902 GCF_964235325.1 Thermobia domestica | reverse complement strand
CCTCTATAAAGAAAAACCTCAATTAGGAAAAGAATTTGTTTCATTTAATTAGGTGGCTGAACTTTTTTTTTTTTTAACACGACTGTCAATAAAGCCCCATATTCTAAATCACACACTTTATGTCCAATAATTCAGACCAATTTCCTTCTCTCCTCTTGTGTTCGCCATATTGATTGTTTTTTCTTCTTCCACCTCTTTGAAGTGAAATAAAAAAAGAAAAAGAAATTCGTATGAGTGAATGTGATGTTCGCTTTCTATATATCGAGAAGTTTCATAAGCAAGTTTTGTGCTTACAGTCCAACTATTGAAGAAAAGAGAGACAGAGAGAGAGAGAGAGAGAGAGAGAGAGAGAGAGAGAGAGAGAGAGAGAAAACTCACCCACCCCCCTTGTATCCATGTCGAAAAAAAGGTCTTTGAAATCTCGTAAAAGCCGTATTTGCTATAACTTTTATTGTTTTGCTTTCAATTCTGTCTGTCTTCAATTTTCATTTGAAACATATAAGTTAATAGAGAGTAAAGCCTCATCAAAGCTGAATTCAGTACCATGAGTTTGGTTACTGTTGTGTGTATTCTAGCGTACTTGAACACACTTTGTGTGTATGTGGAATGATCCTACACTCTTATTTTATTAAAATGAAAGACGAATACTTTCAATGTCTCTGGAGTTAAAAATATAAATTTATTTGCCTTCGTATATTGGAAGCCGTTCATCGTAATTCTCATCCATGATCACCAGCCTATAAATTTTGAATATATGAGTTAACATATGGTAATATAGTTACAGGTTTTACAAAAATAATCGTAAATTCCCAAACTTCATGTTTTCCAAATTGCTCCATTTCTAATTACAACTTAGGAATATTCAAAGTAGTAACAGTAACTTAAGCATAATCCTCATTCTTCTCACATCTTATGTCAAGATACTATTTGAACGGGATTCTATTTCATTATGTTAAATGTGCCAATAAGTCAAGAAAGCATGAAACTTATGCGAAGGTATATTACTGTTTACTGGTATTATTATTATTATTTAAATCTAAGTATTTCTCCCCGATAGATTTTTTGTATTTCCATTGAAAAAAATTACCGTGTTATTTATACATCTTATTTTCCCAACAACGACTAAAGAATATGAGAGTTGCTTTATGAGTCTTTACAAGGTCTGTTTTTACTACATTACTGCAGAAGAGAATATACTAGTAGTCTGTTATCAACTAACAGCTAACAATTAAAAAAACTTCCAGTGAGTATACAGGGTACAGGTACGAGTAAAAAAATAATAAAATTACAGAATTTATTCCCCAACATCATGGGTGGGATATTGACGATAACTCCACAACCTCAAGAGCACAAACTTATTTTTGGAACGTGAAAATAAGTGACAGGATAAAGACCATTCTTGGCCATGTACATACATTTATTCTAACTTTATTGTAAATTTCTGAGTATCAATATATGATTCGACTTTGATATCAGGTATTGGAAATAAAAATGGTTTACTTCATTACAGTTGACAACTGACGTTTCGGTATGTACTGACAATTTTAACTTGATATTAAGCTGCTATAACCAAACTTATGAACACTATGAAGCATGGATTGTAGCTAATGGTCATATTCTCATACTCAAGGGTTTACAACTACTCAATAGGTCTTGCCTAAATTTGTTCGCTTGTATCACAAAATATTAATTTGTACTTTTGTAGTAAGTTGGATAAATTAAATCAATGGAATAACCAATACATAAAAGTACGTTACGATGCCCCAACTGTGAAAAGCTCTGAGCAGCAATATGGCACGCATTCAACAAACTGCTACATGTTAGTGCATACACTCCCTCTTCCCCAAAGTGATTTATTATTCTTGACTTTCTTCATCTGTAATTCGACACTCCTCTGTTCAGGTATTCCCTATTTCACCTCACGGTGTTCTTGATGTATATCAAGAAAACTTGAGCCTTCATTGAAAATCGAATCTGAGATCACACATTCCAAAGCTGGAATAAGAGGGAGCTCGAAATATTACTAGTAGCAACATTTTACAATTTTATGGGGCAGAATTACTGAAGAAGATGATGAAACTTTAAAATACTACCATCATCAGTAAGTTACCGGAAAATATATTTCAACATGAAACGATCTATCCATTTGCATGCCAAGCTTTTGAAATATTTCACGTGTATGAATTCTATTTTCGTATATTTTCGTACCTTGCATTTTTGTATATTTTCGAGCACTAATATCTTATAATATCTTACAATGACAACTATTAATTTATTACCACTATTTTCATGGGAATCTGGACAAAATCCTGGATTCGTTATGAAAAATGGACAAATAAGTGTAAGTACGATGATACCGCAATCGCTATCTTTCCTAAAAGGACAAACCAGTAGAGTTAAGAATAAAGCCATGGGTTGCTTATAGACAGTAAATAGATGCTGAACTATCTCTAAGAGGAACACGTATTTACAAGTATATTACAATTTTTGAATATGTAACTTACTTAATATGCATATTAAATATTTCTGTGTGATGCATATTAAATGATACAATAATATTGCTGTATGATAAAAGAAGAGTGGTTTTGTTCCTTTGACTTTGGACCGTATATATATTAACGTTCAATATAATGAAACAACACGATATGAATTTTAGGCAAATGAACTGAAATTTACTACTACAATCCACTTACTAAAGTCTGAATAGTTAAAATATCTATAGATTTTTGCGCATGTACAATCCTAGCTGTTGGATTCTTATTGGTACACGACAAAGAAGACAGTCTAGTATTATTTGCATTAATGGTTTGTATGGTACCTGATTACAAAATACGTTTTACGTCACTAAATAGATTAATTTCTTGAATATTGAATTATACTCGTAGGTGAGAATATAAGAGTACGTTATTTGTGAACATTTATGAAAATAATAAATTGTTACCCTTATTAGCAGCTTATACAATCAATATCACTTTTTAAAATTTAAAATTGAATCGTGGGAGGCACGGTGGCTCAGTGGTAGAGCGCTTACGTCTGGTGCGTGCGGTCTCTAATTCGATCCCCGGCTAAGTTAGTTTGTGGTGGGCAACATTGTGTCCGTGGGTTCCTTCCACATTCTCATTCCACCAACTTTTCCATCATCATTCACTTCCTTAAACCCTGTCTTCTTTAGCCTAATGTGTATAATCGTGGGACGTTAAACTGAAAGATTTTTCTTAAAATTAAATTATGAAAAGAATACTTTCGAGCATTTGTTTTAAAAGAAAATTAAGTCATTTTTTTAAAAATTCAAATTGCATTATACAAATTGGCAACATATCTTCAAATTCTTTTAACTGCTAGTTTAGAAAAAGATGTTACGTTTTATAAATTTCTTGATTTAAATTTCACATTATTGCCACCTAGCAATAATGTGACAAGCAGATTCAAAGAGATGCTCAACTTCTAATTTTCTATAGCTATTTTATACAGAACTCAACGATTCTTCTTATAGTAATTTCTTCAAAATTATGCCAAAGTTACTCCAAAGGAAGAAAATTTTCCTTTTAAGGACAATTTGCCGCTATAATGTGTTTAATTATTATTAAACTGTCGAAACTTTTTATTGCAATGATTCAAAAATACTATGCATGCCCTACGGTTAAAGATAAGTTATTTACATATTATATATATTTACACACATATCTTCTACACAAATGGGAAATCATATATAATTCAATAGATATATGTATATAGCGGACATACCCGAAACATACAAATATATATACGAGGCTTCTTCGTATACATTACAGCAGAAAACAAAAAATGATTAACAGCGAAAAAATTTAAGGAGGCTACATATGAAATTGATAAAGATCAAATTATTCATTACAACATGCAATTGATCAACTCATACTTCAAAGTGCCATGTGCAAAAATAGGACACAGTATTTATCACACCAATATACAGTGATTAGTTAGCTTACTTCAAAACTACTCGAACGTCTCCTCTTCTTGGAAGTATACTTAGTGTTACCGTTCTCATCATAAAACACTTCTAATACCTGCAGTTTTTAAATAAAGGAATAGTTACTATTTACTGATTTTCTAAAAATAATTTTTGTTTAGAAAAATGCCAATACAATGTATCTAAACCATTTTTCTTTTAAGTACAGAATATTATAGCAGATTTTCAGAAGTAAAAGCCAAGTTTCAGACAAGAAAAGGAAGCGCTGAAAAAGCAGTGTTAGTAAGAGTTATGTTACAATTCACAAAACAAATATTTTAAAAGAAAAAGTACTTTATATACCATTAAGACTGCAAAATTCAATAATATTGCAGAGTCTTGTACGCTGCAAATCATACCACAGAACACAATTATTTGAACTGATCATGTACAATCATCCGCAAATTTTTATTTTATGTTAATCAGTAACTTCAGAACAAGATAACTAATTTAAATTCTGTTTTATTTGGCAAAGAGATAAAGGAATTCGCTGTACAATACTTAAAACAATATTCCAGTTGGTCAATTCGTTTGGAAGCTATTGTTAAAGAAACTATTCCAGAACAATTCGTTTGAGAATTGTTGAAAAATAAAAACTATTTCAGTTGGTAAATTTGTTTGAAAAATTATTGTCAAAAAAGCCAGTTCAGTTGATCAATTAGTTGGAGAATTATAATTAAAAAAAACTATTCCAGTTGGTCAATTCGTTTGGAAACTATCGTTCAAAAATTATTTAAGTTGATTAGTTAATTAATTTAAAATTACTATAGAGAAACTAATACAGTTGGTCAATCCATTTGAAAATTAAAAGAAACTATTTCAGTTGGGTCAGTTCGTTTGAAAATTATTGTTTAAAAGGCAATTCCAGTTAGTTAATTCGTTTGAAAATTACTGTAAAAACTATTAGTCAATTCGTTTGAAAGTTATTGTAAAAAAAAAAAAAAAAAAGTTTGAAAATTAACGTAAAAAAATTATTCCAGTTGGTCAATTTGAAAATTATCATCAAAAGAATTACTGCAGTTGGTCAATTCGTTTATTTATTTTTTTTAAATTTTTTTTATTTATTTATTTATTTTTATTTTTATTTTTATTTTTTTTTGCTTGCTTGTTTGAAACTTACTGTCGAAAGAACTATTGCAGCTAATCAATTTGTTTGATGATTATTATCAATGGAACATGTGAAGTAGAATAGGATATATCAAATCTCCTATTCACTGTACGCTTCCTTACAACTAAATTTTGTTCTCAGTGAAACAGTTAATTTTAATGGGCAATATGTGTTGTGTATCATGCGTCATCACTTGGTATTTGTTTTAAGTTAAGGACTGAATCTTTTGTACAGTCATTCACACACGATAACAACACATCTAATATGCATACTAAATATAAAATACATTTTGTTTTTGTCGCAGGTTGTACATCAGAATAATATTTATGAAGAATAAATTGCTCTTCTATTATGTTTTAGCAACTTCAAAGGACGTAAATTTCTTATTTGCTGCTCTTCTCAAGGTTTGAACACAAGCCTTCCTGCTCTGTAATTTTTCATATGAACATGTCGAATTTATTTTTTAAAACATGTCTCTGAGACAGGATCAGTAAATCTACCAAGATAAATTATAACATGTTAAAACTTCAAAAACTATTAATTGTCATGACCGTACGAAAATGTGAACTGTTAACTTGCTTCGAAAACATTTGTCAAAAACACAAACATTTCTCAGCATTAAGAAAACAATGCTGAGTAGACAAACATTTAATCAAGTTAGTATCTTTTTTAACACTGGCAGAAAGTTGCGATATACTTGTTTTACACAAATTTTTAAATTGAAAATACGATTGAAACTAGTTAAGCAATAACATATACTATTAATATGTTTAGAAGGAAATGAAGGTTCAGACATCTTTTTCATTAACATTACTCACTCGAGGCTAAATATTCATATTATATTATTATTACTATATATATATATATATATATATATATATATATATATATATATATATATATATATATATATATATATATATAAATACGATTTAAAACTCTTTTTATATAAGTTTTTGTGTTCATATAATATAATAGTAATATAATAAAAATATACTTCGTACTTTCTAACTGTATTATTCTATGTACTTTAACAACTGAAATTTGTTGTTAATATTTAAGTGTAGTAACTGTATTATCTATTACTAAAGGAGATAGAAGTGCTGAAGTCAGATTTAATTATATCCAAAACTAACAAAAATAAGAAATGCTTCGAATAAAGTCGTTCCGTTACAAATTGAGCATTAATACAACAAATATTTTCTGGTCTCTCAATACAAAATTAGGCTTAAAACATTGATAACATAAATTTTTAATTTTTGTATAATTTAAAATATCTAAATTTAAGCCTATTTCAATAGTTTCTCTGAGTAACAACAAAAGAAGATATTTTAGCGGCAGATAAAAAAGCAAAATAAAATGTCAATTGGTTGTTTGCTATTTGCTTTAGACCAATTTACTGAACTACTTATTTTACTGAATGTAATTGTGAATTATATACCAAATAAAGTGAGTGTTAGTGTACACTTGAATCTATATACACCTATTTGAACAATTTACCTATTATAACATACTTAACAAGAAATCCACGTTTAAAAAAAACAACTTAGACATTAAAACAAACTGTGTACAATTAGTGAAAAGAAAAACATATTGTTCACGTGCTTGGGAAGGAAGTGAAATTCAGAGATGGTGCGAAATGATAAATTCGAATGCAGGATCCAAATGCATTGCGTGACTAATTACAGTACATTTCTTTGCAGTGCTTTTTAAAACTTTACTTAAAGTGTACAACAATTAAATTGTGAATGTACAACTTTTATCGCAAAACTTCAAACACAAGTGGAACACCTATGAATTGCCCTTGAGGAAATTCTGTGTGATGAGCTAGCACTGGAAAAATAATACTTGTACATATTTCAATCATCTACCTGCATATAACTCTCATTTCTATCTTTAACGTTGTGTGTTAATACCTATAATACCAGAATACAAAGATTCTGAAAGAAAGTTGGGACTTTTTTTTTTTTTTTTTGACATTACTGTGGTTTTCGATTGAAGATTGATATTATTGTGGAATTATCCAGCTCTTACTAAATATCTCGAGAAGGCAGAACGGTAAGTAGCAGAAAATACTCTTATAAGGTCTACAATGTTTTACCGATTATTATTGTGTTATGATAGAGGATGGAAAAAGACATTTATCTAAGTAAATCGGTCTGCCTTCTGTAAAGTATACTGAGCATCACTGTACTTCCAGTCAATTGCCGCTCCTAATACAACAATAGTATACACTGAGATGGCGCTTACCACTTGTTCACCCGAGCAGCTCAATTAACGGATTAATTCTGGTATTTCTTTTTTCCTTTCCTTACTCGTATCTTAAATAGTTAAGTAAATTTTTGATTTAGAAGATTAAGAATAATTCTGAAGAACAAATCATTTACCTTATTTTCGTCAACTTTAGAGAGTGATGGATTTCTTCGATGTTTCGGAGCAAATTTACTGATACTGTCGCTTATGTCCAACTTCTTAGCTGAGTCCGTTTTCTTTTCATCACCGAAATCTATGGTAAAAGCCATAGGCTGGGGTTTCTTTGTTTCAACTTCAGACACATCACTACTTTCGAAAGTTTCCATCGATTTTGCAGGAGGTAGGTTTAACTGTAGAGGTTCTAAGTCCTTGTGTGGAATTTCCATGTAAGTATGTTCATATTTCGGGTAATTAAGTCGGTCATTGGAAGAAGGAGCCGGGACACTTGTCGGTGATTTCTCAGCGTTTCGCTTCGACAAATCTGAAACAAATCAAGATCAATACATTGTTAATATACAGCAGAAAAGCTGAATAAAAGTACTATTTCATACATACTATACAAAACACAACGTACTAATTTCCTATACATAGTGGCGGTTCAAGGAGGGTTCAAGTATCCAAGCTCATATTGTTTCAGGAAACTATGATTTTTATATACATACGATAATAATTATTTTTTCTTCATAATATCGTGTTCAATAAATCAAGAAAATGGGGGGGGGGGGTGAAACTCGAACGTCCTCTGCGTACTCATTGCCTGCACAGAAGATAAACGAAGCCAATTAATGCTTTCAATTGTATGCACCAATTAAAAATATAAATGAAACCAGTGGATCAACAGAAATTTTTAAGCTATGATGGATGTTTTATGGATAAGATCATCAAGATTTTATTTTAATCTACAGTATTGTTTCTAAACTTACTAATTAAAACGAGCTTGATAACTATATATATGCATTAAAAAAACAGATATACAAAATTAAAAATTAAATCTTTAGCACATATCACAGCTATTAAATGTAAATAGAAGACCATGGAAGAGTTAATGGAATAACAATTTAGAGAAACTCGAAAACTCAACAGGAAATCCAAGGATATGATGTTTTCCACCACGAACTCTTATGACCTGGGATTGTACCCAAGATCCTCCCTCGAGAGGTGACAACTCTACTATTGAACATGTATTCCCTAGACGAAATTGAGTACACTATTAAGACAAATGCCTAATAAATGTCACCTTATTTATATTTAATAATAAGAAATTCATACTTCGCCTATGACTTGAGATAATTGATTTGGCGGTATTTTAAGGTATTTTCTTTAAAATTTCTATATTATGATTTTTTTTTTTTAATTTTTTTTTTAATGCATTAAGTCTTACATAGGTCGCGGCCTCAGTATTACAGTGAAATACTAAAACTGAATCCCCACTGTTGGAAATCTGGAAGTTTCTACGCAGTAAACAGTCATAGTAAAATCAAATGTGATTCAATTAGCTGTTTTAACCAATTGTTTAATATCGTATACAAATCTTACTTTCAAGTATAAAATATAATTAAAGTTGTTGTTACAGGAGTTTAGTTTCCTTTCTCAAGCCCAAATCTATGCAATACGGAGAATCTAAGTTAAACATAAAACTAAAAAAAATGCATATGGATTTCTACTGGAATCAAATCGGAACCGCTCGCACGCAAAACTGGAATTCTCGAATAGCTAGAATGGTTATCTAATTAATATCTTAAGTACGAGGTTTATTTTATATCACTACGATATCCTCAATTATATTTTTCCCATGTTAACATTTATTCACTTTGTATTTTATTTGTTAAGTTTTGTTTATTATTCTCTCGATTATGCCTCATACGGAAAAGACACAAGTCAGGATCATGTTCATTAAAGATACTCATGTCAGCCACCCCTCTAGTAGTAAAGTTTCTCCGTATTAAAGACAGAATCATTTTCAATAATAATACCGTACAATACTTAATATGGAACTAAATAATCCGAGCGTTGCATTCGAGCTTTCAACCAATTCATTCTTTTAATTGTAACTCTGACTGATGTGCGGAGTCTTCTAATTAAAAAATTACGTAGCTCAGACCTCCAAACTCTTTAAACCCGACGTAGTTTATGTATGTATATTCACTGGTATTAGCGGACGTATACAGCAAAATATTCTAAGTTCATAACTGACGTCATTAAGTACTTCGTAAATGAATACAATCTGTAACTTGTACAGAACACACACTAACGATATGTTAAAACAAAATAAACTTATATAATACTGGAAATATATGAAACAAGAAATAGAGAGACTGCAACAGTGTCTGTCATTAAGGTACCATCTCCTTACTGCCTCTGTGTAAAAAAAAAAAAAAAAAAATGGTTGTGGATGGCTGAGATTCAATCTACGACTTTCTGAAATTTATGCACTTATGTTAGTCACTGTGCAACGCATTCGTTTCACAACAGGCAGTTAGTTCCAACACGATTTCAGAACTACTTTCTATTACATCAAGTAAATATATGTTGTGAAAGTAATGCCATTAATAAAACTACAAAACAAAACAATTTAATATTAAAGGAATATTGTCCAATATTGCGAGTTGTAACTCATATGAAACTATTGTAACATATTATTTCATTACAGAGTCAGTATCTTCCAAGACATACAAACACATTGACCTTATTTTATGCACATATGGAACAGAAAAATGTATATTTGAAAATGAAACACACATGTATACATTTCTGCCTGAAAACTGAACGTATTGAAAACCAAAAATACACTATCGTAAATTTATTTCAAGTTAAAGATACAGAAACAGTATCTTCAGAAAATTTCCTTAGGAAATAAACAAGAACGTTACATCGTAAACATACTTCTCACATATAAACAAACTAACTGCTGAGATTTGATACGAGTTCTTGTCTCGTAGACGAAGTGTTACACTAAAGAAAAGTGACTATTCATGCTACCACGTTATGTTGATCGTGAAACCTTACAAGTGTCGTACACGGCCTTGACCTAGCGTGTGAAAGATGAGGTACAGGAGAAATTTACGTGTGATTTTTTCTCTCTTGCTTTTACCTATACAGTCCACTGTATCAATTGACGGCGTCTCAGCGCCTGAGGGCTGAGTAATACTGCTCGAGAGAAAATCGGGACAAACGATGCAGGAGCCAGACAACAACCTCGACTGCGATCGATCCATACTCTCTGCTCGAACCACTCCCACACACACACTCCTTCTACCATTCAACACGAAGAAGTTCTCAACAGCTGTGCGAAATGAACCGACAGCATTGCTCTTTGCGGAAAATGTATCGAGTTACGACTTTTTTCTTCTTTTTTTCCCTCCCTCATTTTCCGTAAATAAAATACCAGTGTAAGCGATTCTTCTTTTACCTCACTATAGAACCTACTAAATATAGCATGAAAGAGACACTGAAAGAGAATGGAAAAGCGAAAGCTCCCTAGTTTTGTCTATTGTACTCTGGGAAAAAGAATACGAATCAACACGAAACGAAATAATAATTTTAAAAAATGAAAAGAAACTCCATAATTTTTATACTATTATTTTTATTTTTATTTAAATTTATTAGGTATTTCAGTAAAACGAATTACCCCTCACTTCTACCTTATCTAAATATTTCTTTTATGCAAACACTTCAATATAGAATACAGAAGCTAATAAGACAATGGGCAAAGAAATTTTACTGTTTTCTTCACACAAAATGTCTTCTTTCTTTGAGAACACATAGTAGAATGGGAGATTTGGCATGTTTGCATAGTAATCAGAAATTCCATAAATGATCTAATTCCTGATCGGTTATTTTAACTCGGGTTTTCCGTTTCCTTACCATTTCAATTCGAAATTTAATGTAAAATAAATGTTACACTCAAATGCGATTTACGCAAGTGGGCTAAACATATAGTAAATACAAGAGTAAACAAAGATGAAGCAATGAATGGGTTTTTGATAAAATTGGAAAAACACCTGATTTAACTAATGAACGCTCTGTCGTCCATAACAAAGTCGGATAGTCTGGAATGAAGTTACAACCCTGACTGACAGCACCAGAGATGAGCACTTTATATGTTCCCCTGAATTGATTGATTGATTAATAATAATAATAATAATAATAATAATAATAATAATAATAATAATAATAATAATACAGTGAAACCCGTCAACTTGGCCACCTTCTTATCTTGGCCTAGTTCGTCTTGAACCTGCATTTTCCCATAAGACATTCGTTACTTACTACTCTATAATTTGGCCACCTGTCTATCTTGGAAGTTGGCCACACTGAAGCAATATTTATCCTATGATGATAATGATAAATTTACCTGCGTATCTTGGCCACGCAAAATACTGTTTTGTTATTTTTTTTAACTCTTTCGAATTCCCATATGAGAGGCAGATGTTCTGTATTTGTGACTGGAGAAAAGAACGAAGGATTCCCGCGATTTGCTCTTGGGGGTCAATGGCCAGAAGACTACCCTGTTAAAGGGGTGGTGAAGGAAGACGTGAATAAGAAAAAAAATGCTGCTTATTAAAATTTTACAATCAAGTAATACTAGAAATTCTATTATGAAAATACACAAATCACACTTATTTTCTGTAAGTTGGCCACCTGTCTAAGTTGGCCATTTTTCGATGGAACCAATGGTGGCCAACATAGACAGGTTTCGCTGTAATAATAATAATAATAATAATAATAATAATAATAATAATAATAATAATAATAATAATAATAATAATAATAATAAAACTTTAGCAACAAAGGTAAGAAATTAGAAAATAAAAAGTTCACTGTTGAAATTTGGCACAATAAATACTGCACATTTATTTTCTTCAATTCTTATTTATTGTCCTATTTGCTATGATATTTCAGCTCAGATGTGAAAGAAAGGGAGGCAGGAATGACCTATTTTTTTTCCTATCCCTTTATACCAAGCAATAGCTCAAAATATACCGTACGTCTCTTTTAAACTTGCTACTGCTCTCATCTCCTAAGGTCTTGCGTTCTGCAGGTCTGTTTTATCCGGTTTAAAATGTGTAAAGATGAAATGAAATCTCTTCGGAATCATACATCCCTGATCTCGGTGTAGAAAAAGCTAAGACTTCTATTTAAAGATATTAGTTGATCAATTTTCACATTTAAAACTATTTTAAAAAGGAAGAAAAATAAACTTTTCACATTTAAAAGTAAATACTATAGTTTTAAAAAAGGAAGAAAGAACTTACAACTTCACAAAAATAATAAACCTTTCTGAACTCAATTGATTATCATTGAAAAGATACTCCACAAAACTTTCCTAAGAGCCACGGTGGCTCAGTGGCAGAGCATTCACTTCTGGCGCATGGAGTCCTTGGTTCGATCCCAGCTCGCGCCAAGTGAGTTTTGTAGTGGACAAATACCGTGTGCGTGGGTTTTCTCGGGGTTCTCCCTTTCCCTCTCATTTTCTTTATTCCACCATTTTCATTCATTTCTGATCATCAATTGCCTCCTTTAGCCTAGCCAGCATAACCGTGGAAAGTAAAACTTAAAGATTTCATATTAGAAAACTTTCAATCTATAGACCTCTCGAGAAAGATACTACTGAAAGACAATATAAGGTATCTTTCTTTATACAGGGTGGCCCAAAAGAAGATATACAGACCAGCATCAATCAAGTATGACATTTTAATTTATTACTATATTTAATTTATTTGCCTTCATTTGTTGCGAGCTTAAGGTACAAGTGAAAATAAATTACGAACGACTAAGGGAGAAACTAAATCAATACCTGTATCGATAACAATAAGTAAATGATATAAAATGTCATGACCGATCAGTATAGGACTGTATACCTACTTTTGGGCCACCCTGTACATAAGAAATCAGGGTACCCTTATTGGAAGAACGTTATTGACGTGTATAAGTGCCTTATAAGAAGCCATATTTATTCAGGTTTTTTATTCGTAGTATCTCTAACCCCCTAATTCTTAATTTATCCCTTCATTCCATCTCCCGAAATTCTAATTTCCATCTTTCCTTTCAAATACGGGGAAAGCAACTGTTCTTCTATCCCTGGTCATTGGTTTCATCGCTTCGACTATCGCGTTAAGATAAATACGGTAGAACCTACACTATGTGACAAAAATATCCGGACACCTGGCTGAAAATGACTTACAAGTTCGTGGCGCTCTCCATTGGTACTGCTGGAATTCAATATGGTGTTGGCCCACCCTTAGCCTTGATGACAGCTTCCACTCTCGCAGGCATACTTTCAATCAGGTGCTGGGAGGTTCTTGGGGAATGTCAGCCCATTCTTCACGGAGTGCTGAACTGAGGAGAGGTATCGATCTAGGTCGGTGAGGCCTGGCACGAAGTCAGCGTTCCAAAACATCCCAACAGTGTTTTATAGGATTTGTGCAGGCCAGCCCATTGCAGGGATGTTATGGTCGCGTAACCACTCCGCCACAGGCCGTGCAGTATGAACAAGTGCTCGATCGTGTTGAAAGATGCAACTGCCATCCCCGAATTGCTCTTCAATAGTGGGAAGCAAGAAGGTGCTTAATATATCAATGTAGGCCTGCGCTGTGAGAGTGCCACGTAAAACAACAAGGGGTGTAAGCCCCCTCCAAGAAAAACACGACCACACCATAAAACCCCCACCTCCGAATTTTACTATTGGCACTACACACGCTGACAGATGACGTTCACCGGGCATTCGCCACACCCACACCCTGCCATCGGATCGCCACATTGTGTACCGTGATTCGTCATTCCACACGACGTTTTTCCACTGTTCAATCGTTCAATATTTACGCTCCTTACACCAAGCGAGGCGTCGTTTGGCATTTACCTGCGTGATGTGTGGCTTATGAGCAGCCGCTCGACCATGAAATCAAAGTTTCTCACCTCACGCCTAACTGTCATAGTACTTGGAGTGGATCCTGATGCAGTTTGGAATTCCTGTGTGATTGTCTGGATAGATGTCTGCCTATTACACTTTACGACCCTCTTCAACTGTCGGCAGTCTCTTTGTCAGTCAACAGACGAGGCCCGCCTGTACGCTTTTGTGCTGTACGCGTCCCTTCACGTTTCCACTTCACTATCACATCAGACACAGTGGACCTAGGGATGTTTAGGAGTGTGGAAATCTCGCGTACAGATTTCTGACACAAGTGACACCCAATCACTTGACCACGTTCGAAGTCCGAGAGTTCCGCGGAGCGCCCCATTCTGCTTTCTCACGATATCTAATGACTACTGAGATCGCTGATAATGAGTACCTGGCAGTAGGTGGCAGCAAAATGCGCCTAATATGAAAAACGTATGTTTTGGGGGTGTCCAGATACTTTTGGTCACATGGTGTACTTTTGGGTAGAACACTTGGACAAGTAAAGATACACTTACAAAAATAGAAATTCTCTTCCTCCACATTTTTTAAAAAGTGGTTTTTCACTATATTATAAACCTGATATAATAAAATATTCAAAAATGTACTGTATATAATTTAAAATTTTAAGTCTGTAGACGGAAATTCCGTGCTCTTGAATTACTCTATTTTGTATTTTACAAGATTTATAAAATCCTGTTGCAAAATAAAGCTATTCTTGGCTCTGTAAAATATTTTGAAAATGCCCATAAACAGCGAACATCCAAACGCTTCGAGTTGGCACCCCCAAATATATATATATATATATATATATATATATATATATATATATATATATATATATATATATATATATATATATATATATCAACTGCATTTATTCGCTTCTCTTTCAGAGGCTCTACCACAATATTCTTAGGGAGAACAGGATTAAAGAAAATAAAGGCACGTGTATTTTCTCTACAAAAGAATTTGTGTCGTATTTATTTTACAATACAAATTCCTCCCCCCCCCAAAAAAAAAAAAGAAGAAGAAGTTTTAAGAAATGAATTCACGTAACCATTCTGACAGTATCAACAAATATTTAAGATCATATATTCTTAGTATGTTGGAAGCTTTTTTTTTTCTTTTTTTTTTCTGGTATACTGCCTACGGTTTGAAATGAAAACTTTTACAACGAAATGTCCAACATGGTCGAACGGTCTGGTCATTATGCTAGACATCACAATACTTGTATCACCAGCTCGAATTCCATAGGTGTTACATATTGTTCTATTCCTACGATTTTGCAATTCTTATTGTCTCTATTAGCCTAAAGGGCAGAACGTAGAACGTAAAATCAATAAATAAAAATGATTACACTTTATATAGCTTTTACGAGTTCTCAGTGATGAATCTTTATTTTGATCATGCACCCATACAAAAATACTCAAAAATTAGAACCAAAAATACATTGGTATCATTGGATTGCTAGATGCTATCATTTGAACTAATTAAGTACTCAACTGTCTAACCACATTTAAATGTTTTAAGAATATTAATCAAATGACTACTAACCATGAATCTTCATTAGTCTACTTGAATGATTATACCATTTTAAACAAAATAACTGCACTATCAAGCTGTAAAATGAAGTGTAAATTGGTGAAACTACCATGCAAAACCATTACAACAAACATTTGCTAAGCAATTATCAGTTCTTGGCTTATCACCACGCTGTCCATCACTCATGCAGTGTGTATTTTGACCTAGTTAAGAAATGAACTTCATTCTTTTAAAGTCGATTCATTATTTGCATATTATCACACTCTCTGACAGTTTAGTGAAATATGTTGTAGAAAACGACATACAGAATGTCATTAACTCGGTTAATTATATATTCAGACAAATAAACAAAAGCGCATTTATGTGTGATAAAGAAATAAATATTGTTTGAATAAATATTTTTTCCCTTTGTATAGTATCAATAAAAAATCTGTACTAGCTTTCCTTTGCTTAGCGTTTTTCTTATGTTATTGTACAATGTGCACAGAGTAGACTTGCTTTTTAAAAAATGTATCTTATTCAGGGTGTCTACTAAAATTCCAAAATGAAATTTCGTGACTTTTTCGTGACCTTTTCTTTACTAAACCATAAAATTTCGTAACATTTTCAAGTGCAAATTTGGGTGCGAATTAGGCAGAATTTTCATGCATGCCATAGTAGCATGCTTTGCTTATGATTTGGTAGTGTCTAAAGTCAACCATGGACATTTTTGATGGTGAATTTTTACGTTTTATAGAACAAAATTTTCCAGTTTGTACTTATATTTGTACAGATACACAATTCGTGACCCAAAAGCTAAATTTCGTGACTTTTTCTTGACTTTCATGACCATTTTCTGATTTCGTGACTTTTTCATGACTTTCGTGACCGATAGACACCCCGTTATTGTGTAGCTGTCAACACAGTGATTATGCTGGTCTCCTCGTGAGATAATCGAAATCAAGCACAGCAAGGTCTTGCAAGTACTTGGATAGGTACCGGTAACCCCTGAAAAAAAAAAAATGTGCTGGCAGTGTGGCGTTTACGCAATGTTGTGAGGAAAACTATGGAGCTATTCAAATAAAAGTAGTCAATTTCAGTAAACAAATTAACAATGGTGGTGTGACCCATCACCAACTTAAAACTGACGGGTGGCAGGTTTTTTGGGGCTTCACGTCAGTAAGTTTACTGTTGTATGCAGTATTTCATATTTCGAGCTTAACTTTTTACAAATGTTAAATGAATAAAATAATTCTTAATGATGTTCCAAGACTATTCACCAATTAAAATAATTCGAATAATCGGAAATATAAATTTTAAAAAATACATGGTAAATTAAATATTCTATTAAACAACCACTTGTTAAAGTTTAAGGACATGGTGCTGGAGTGATCAAGTGGGAGGAAATGAGGCTATTTTGGATAAGATTTCCCCCTCACTCGCTGGATATCGCAGCTCGATAATTATGTCCTGCACTCAAATAAGTGACGCAGACATTTATCTTTAACGTGGCCATATTTCGGTTCCATAAGCTTTAAAGTGTAATTTAATGAGTATTCTGCGGAAACCTGTACACAACGGAATAAAGACAGATTCCACTGTACATCGTATGCAGTTTTCTTCTCTATTCATAAAGAAGAAACTACCGCATACAACATGGCATACTACGTATATAATCACACTATGGTTGCTAAAATTCACAACTCAGACGCATTTATGATGGATTACTTTCTTCCATTATTAAGGTCAGGTTGTTTTGTCGAAGGACTGGATTATTAAGAATTCATTAGAACATTGACGATGTCCATGTCATTTATCACTGTCGGGAGTAAAGGCATTGAAAGGGGGAGGCAAATTGTTTCCAGAAAATGAAATAATCAGTATTAGAATATTAAGGTTTAGTTTATTTTCAGATTTAATTATATTGACATGTATCTACCCATACGTAAATAAATTAGTGCTTTAGACGACAGAGAACCCTATATGATATTTTTAAACTCAAGAGCCAAACAATTAGAAAAACAAAAATTAGAGAAGTGCAAAAGAAACAAAGAAGAGAGAAAAGATTTTACAAAAGAAAGAAGAGAGAAAAGATTTTCCAATCAGAAATTTTACAACGAAATACCTTAGATTTTTTTTCTTAAAAAAAAAAAAATGAGAATCTTTCGAATGTTTTCTTAAACTTTTGCATAATCTGTAAGCTCTTAAATGACGCAACACGCTATACGGTATGTTGCACAGATGTTCTCCACCTTCTAGTTATTTGGCTAATTGCCTAAAGGTAAATGATCTTTGACGAAATCAAGTTTCCTAACATGATGCATGTGACCATAAAGAAATAACGTTCAGGAAGTCACAAAGAATCCCTTTCAGTATTTAGCTTTGATACGAATTGCTCAAGAGACATCGCTCTTTAAGTTTAGACATTTCAATCTATTTACTTCTTAAGAGGTTTCTTTACTCCTAAAGAAGACAACACAGCTTTCTTGCAGTAAACTTCAGCATATTGCTAATGGATTACGCAGGGAGATAGATCCCTTTTGCGTTCTCTGATTCATGCAATACTTTGTTGTTCTTCAGAGTACAAAGACTTCTTTCTTAGTATATTTCTCTCCTTTAACAGTGTCTTTGTTGAAGTCGTATTTATTTAATTAAATCAGAAGCACTAAAATGTTATAATTACTACTAATTATACCACAATAAAACAAAATGTAGATCATACATCATTTCAGCTTTCATTTAATTTGATTGTGCATCCAGACAAGCTATGTGGAAACGTGTTACCCAAATGTCCCAATTTCTTCTTACAATCTCTGGGGTTGGGGCGACTGGTTGAGAACAAGAATGACTCTCAAACTCCAAAGTGCTGCAACCCAAGAAGCAGTACCGCCAGTGAAATGAATTTTACTTGGGTGATGTGTGCTCATCTCATAAACTCCTATTGTCCTTTTTTTAAATTTTTTTCTTGAGACTTTTAGGTATCCCTGGAATCAAGCATCTGTCTAATTATGATATTTAACGATGCAAGTAAATATCATAAAAATCTGTAACCCCACAAAGATCGAAATTAGCACGCACGTCACTTGTTTAGCTACAAATCGTGATTCACTTACTATACATAATTGATTAATTGGAGTCTAACGTCTCTTTTCAGCACCGAAGCTACACAACATGGGGCTTACCTGCGGGATGCTGTCATGTGAGACTTAGTAGCTCCTACCGGGGATAAGCGTGCGAGATCCTGGGGGAAGGGAGGAATGTTTCTATTTCATATTTTCAGAATAATCCCTCATTAATAAGTTACTGGAAGTGAATAAAGTGGCACTACTGTCAGAAGTCTGCAAAATAATTATAAAAATTCTTATGTACGAGTAGTAGTCTAAGTCTGAATTATCACCTCGAAAAAACAAAGTTATTTAACTATTTTTTGTTTCTCTGCTGGTACATGTATGTAGTTCTGGTACACATTGAAATCCCCGCGTCACAGTACCGTCGCACGCCGCTAGAGAAGCCAAAACAAAACGGCGCAGTTCACTGATAAAGTGCAGTATCCTGCGGTAATTCGTTTTCTGTGTTTGAAGGGAAAGAACGCTGCAACAATCCATGCTGAGTTGGTGGAAGTGTATGGCAAAAATGGGCTATCATATGACAGTGGTTAGGTGGTGCAGACGCTTAGTGTGGTTAGACAAGTCAATATGACGAAAAAGGAAGTGGCAGACAATCTCTCTAAAGAATCAGAAATCACAGAAGTGGCGGTTCTGGTGCTCGCAGACCGGTGTATCATAATCGACGCGATAGTGGATAAAGGGAAAATCAATCATGGATCAGTTTTCAAGACCTTGGAAAACATTTTACACATCACAAGGGTCGCCGCCCGTTGGGTTCAGCGATCGCTCATATTCAAAAGCCAGCCGAACCAGGCAGCAGCGGAAATGTTGCAGCTGTGTCAGACCATTCCCGGTGACTTCTTCAAACACCTAATCACCATGGACGAGTGCCGGGTGTATCGCTATGACTCCGAGACAAAAGAACAAAGCAAGTAGTTGAAACAAGTGGATTCACCACCGTTGGAAAAGGCGAAGACTCAACCATCGTCAGGCAAGGTGAAGTTGAGTGTCTTTTGAGACTGCCATTGTGTGGTGGTAATAGGTTATGCTCTTAAAGGGGAAAACCATCACAGAAGCATATTACTGAAATCTCCTGACGAAGAATCTCAAGACGAAGCATTGGGGGAAATTGCCCAAGGGGATATTTTTGCTCCACGGCAACGCCTCAGTTAGTTCTGCAAAGGGTAGTCACACATGCTGCTTCTTTGGGCTATTAAATTTTGCCTCACTTCCCGTATTCTTCAGACATGGCACCCAGCCAGTGACTTTTTCCACAGATGAAGAAACCATTGTGTGGAAGGTATTTCCGGAATGACGACGAGGTGATTTTCGAGACAGAACGTTTTAGCCAAAATGGGGACTTCTACAATTAAGGTTTCCGCCTAGTCATTCATCGTTGGGAAAATTGTGTCGCATTGAAAAGTGAATATGCAGAGTGAATATGTGAATATATGGCTACGACCATCGCCAAATTTCATGGTCGTAGCTTGATTTTTTCGATATGATAATTAATACTTTACGACTAGCCCTAATAAGTAACAGGTGAACTAGTGGTTAGTGATATTCCTAATTCCATATAGTTCAATAATTTTGGGTGTTCAAGCAAGCGAATGCTATATGCTGCAGCATTTCAGTGCAAGTTCTATTTTTTTTTTTTTAATACATTGCTGTGTATCATGATGATTTCGCATTCTGACGGAGACTCAATAGATGGTACATAATAGAAATAAAATGTGTTGTATGTGGTTTCCTTTAATGCTACACTAAATTAATTAAGCTAGAAAAAGAGGCTGAAAAATACTTTACTATATAGTAAATTGACAGCATCGTTTAATTTTGATTTGAAATGACAGAAATGACAGGTGATTAGATGTTCATTTTTTGAACACACACATGATTCACAGCTCAATTTTTACAGCTTGAAATTCAGTTTTTAATCAGCAGTGAATTCTAAGAAAATCTTATTTAATGATGGAATTCTACGTGAAGTCGCGAATCCCAAATGATTGTACATTAGAGCTCACGTGTATTCATTTTCAGAGAAAAAAAAAATCTT
The DNA here is from genome assembly GCF_964235325.1 of Thermobia domestica. NCBI lineage: Eukaryota > Metazoa > Arthropoda > Insecta > Zygentoma > Lepismatidae > Thermobia > Thermobia domestica. The sequence goes on along the minus strand of NC_137462.1, from coordinate 196,314,974 downwards.
CCAATAATAACGGATAGAAGCAAGAACACATTGTTCTACGTAGATCTTCATAACTAGTTCAAATCACTCGGAAGAATTCTATTGCTATTGATTAACGTTGATAATGTTTGGATAAATGATTCCATTAAAAATACAGTTTTAAACTGTATAGGTATTCCACATTAATTTTATGCTACTGCTTAAGCCAGATTTTAATCTCCTTAAATAGAAACATGCAGCACCATGATTTTGTACTAACAGGATAAATGGTCGTTAGCTTGTTACGCTGCGGTTCCCGACGACTTCAGACATATATTACGCGTGCTATTGATCTACCCTTACTTGTCAGCGTGGGAAATCCATGTCCTCAAACAGACTCGTGTGTAATGAAGTCTCACTTCCAACAGGAGCCAACACGAATTGTAAGTTCCCACCTAAGGATACGTGGTTGCATGTTACAACGCTGTTTGACTTAATGGTGATTTTACATTAACACAAATTACTGAAGTAACCTTAATATACTTTCTCTCTATTTTATCTTGGGTTTTCTAATCAGGACCTTCTTGTGGGTGGTGTCATATTGGTTTTAAGTTATCGGGAGAAAGCAAAGGCAGTCCAATGACACAAGTTTTGATAAAAACAAAGATGTCCGCTTACATTCCCAATCATAATTTCAACTGCTGCGTTTAAAATCTTTGTAATAACAAGACACGACCCATATACTTTATTAAGTACAGAGAATCACATACCCCAGCTCAAAAATTGTTAAATCCATGGCATTCCTTTTAATATCCTTCAATTACGAGTATATTTTTCGGACCGTTTGACTTTTTGATTTTGTTTTCCTCTTATTGATAAGCAATTAAAACAATTGATAAATACAAGTGAACTATGATGACTGATATAATATTGGTAATTGGAAAGGAAGGGAAGTGAGTCTGAGAAAACTCAAAAACACAAATTATGTCCTCCACGAAGTGCACATTATCTGGAATCGAACCTGTGAGGAAGAGGTAAGTTATATATTGCGTTGGGTCTAAGCATTCTGTTTAATTTTCAATTGGAATCTCTGTAGACTCCCATAAAATATGTTCGGTGTTCATATCGACTGGTCTTTCTTTACATTAGAAAGTTCCGTTTTTATGACGACATTTTAGAAAAGAAAACGACACAAACAAAATTCTATAACAGTCAACAATCAGTGCTATGAAGTTCACACTAATAAAAATACCTATCGTATGCATTTAGGTACGCACTACGTGCCCATAATTATTAATATAGTAGTAATTTTCATTTAACTATATGACGTACAGTTTCTCTTTCTTCGCATAATAATAATAAAAAGGCATTGGAGATTTGTCCCACAAATAGCTGGAACGTGACCGCCTTTAGATCTTCAGTGATGACAGATTAGAATTCAAGCAGCATAGATGCAAGCGACGAGGAATAGGAAAATGGGTCTCTAGATTATTTTTATTATTAGATGTGCTACACATAATACTTTATTTGGAAATTACACAGTTTGAGTCTTTTTCCCTTCTTCTTTCTTTAAAAATCAGATTATGGTTATAAATGTTTCTTAATATATTATTTCATATTCATCCCAATATAAACAGCATATTAGGGTGAAGTTACATACTGTACGAAGAAATACTCTAATCTCTGTCACGTTGTGAGAATCTAACAAAATCTACGTATTTTATTGCTAGTATTAAAAAGACTTAGGTAATTATTTCATTTGTAACTGCAAACAAGTGGAGTGTAAAATTACTATTATCAATAAATGAAGTATATTCTATAGAAGAATCATAGAATGTGTTCGAAACTTAATGCGAGCCTTAAATTAGGAGCATTTGATTAAATAAATTTATCAATTTGTATGCTTAATGAATTTAGTGGACTTCCTTGAATACAAGTCTGTGGGCTGTCGCGACTTGCGATAGACCCACTTTAAGTGCAACTTTCAGGACGAGGACGAACAGTTTTATTATTCTTTCGGTTACGCATAATGCATTCTACTATAACTAACAAATATCATTTATATTTGCAAATCAAAGTCGGCTACTTCTATGAAATGTCGTCTAACTTCATTCTTTGAATTCATTAACCTCTGGATCAACTGGTCAGTTTTTTTTTTTTCATAGCTTTCAAAGACGGATATTTAATATTAATGACGATTTTTACCAGTTATAAACATAACAACAACAGAGCATTTGCTCAACATTTTAGTTCATTCTTATACTATCCTTATTTTTTAAAAGCTGTCCATAGGTCAACGCGTAGGCTATACCCTGCATGTAGGTTAAATTGGAAAATCCCCAAATAAAAGTGATTCAAACTACGTTACACAGATAAAAGAATAGTTCAATATTTTCCTGCATTACTTCAACTAATTAGTATAATCAATACTGCTGCTGGGTATGTTCCCATATTGCAAGGAAATACACCTTCAAACAGATTATGGTATCATAAGATCCTGAGGTGAACTAATCAACAATAACTTTAAGAGAAAAGTATAACGCGAAATTCTAAATATTCTCTGTTAAAAAATGAAAAAGAGAGTAGGAAAGTGATGAACATTGATATGGATTAAAAAAAAAAACTCTGAGATAAATAGTGACGCATTAATGAATCAAATTAAACGTTTCTATTCGATTAATATAGATTGTTATGTATTAACAAAATAGTACCCAAGAACGTTCACAGTTAAGCGTACCTCTTCAGCATCAAATCTACATGAGACGAATATCTACGGCTTAATATAATATTCTAACTGCATGAATTCGTATCACAAGGATCGGCCCCATATCTCTCGTACAGAAATGGAAAGCGTTAATAATCTAGACCAGTGTTTTTCAACATGGGGATCGCGAGAGGGTTTCATGGGTGTCGCGAAGATAAGCGGAAGAGAGATATATAATTAGAATCAAATACCGGAAAATATTTAATATTATTTTGAATTTTGTTCTGATAGGCATATTTTTTATTTTTATACATACTGTTATTAACAACAACAAAAAATAGGTCTACTAAATATTTTTAACAGGTGCAGAGTTGTTTAAAAATCAATTTAAATGAAAAAGTACGATATGAAACTAATGAACTGCATATAGAAATATCAGGAAAATACAAAAATGCAAAAAAAAAAAAAAAAAAAAAAAACTGCATATTGAAATACAATTAAAATTTAAAGCTAATGGAATGCCTGAGCATGGTGTGATTTCACTAGTGACGCACATTATCAAGTCATTTAAAATATTCAATAACTTTAACAAATGTCCAAGTTTTTTTTGACCAAAATTAGAAATCACTTTTTTTTTATCACAGGACCCAAAATTAAGGGAGTTATGAAGTTTTAAAATTTTCAAACGGGTTCCTTTTGAAACAGTATGACAGATCGGATTCGACATTTGTTAATATGAATGAACTGACCAAATTTGATTTTAACCCACTCGCTTTTAGGGAAGTTACTGTATCCACTATATACAAGAAATGGATTCTCGTGAGATCTCCTCAATAGGTATATTAAAAATCCCACACAAGCTTAACCAGAAATTATAAGTGGGTCGCTGGCAAGAGGATGTGATGAAATGGGAGTCGTGATAGGAATTAGGCTGAGTATCACTGATCTAGACACATATACAAGAACATAATTTAACACATTTTCTATTCCTATGATCCTTAATACATGGTATGCTTTATAGGAAGTTATATTTCTATCTTTGGGTGATTTTAAGCTGATTGTCATGCTAAATTAGTAAAAATAACTTCCATGGGTATAATAAATATGAATGTATGACAAAGTAATTGATAGAATGATAGAAAAAAAATATAGAAAAAGCACCACATTCCCCGAGAAAAAACAATCTAATGATTATGTTTCTACTAATACGTTTATTTGTTATAATATGCGACAAAACTTGTGGTTCTATACTTCCGAAAGTAAGCCGAAATATGCTTCCTTTACTTCTCACTCATTTTGACAAATTTATGGCCCTCCGGTCTAAAATTGGCGTGAAGAACAAAGACTACTTCAGGTATTACGTAAGGAAACATTGGGCATAGAATTTATGTCGTCTCTATGACTATCAAAATTATTGCACTTTCACAAATAGAGGCATTCCAAACCGTTCTCTTTAGTAAGTCACTACTTTTATATACGAACGTATTTAATATAAACACTCTCTCCGTACAGTTCGTAAGCTGCAACGACAAAGGGTTGAGTAGTTTTTTCGTAGTCGGGAGATCTTGGTTAGGTTCCCGCGGCCGCCCACGAGTTTTTTTTTTCAATTCCGCCAAGAACAGCAACGTTATGGTACACTGATCATGGACTACAGAAACTTGTCAAATTAAAAAAAATACAGTTAATTAAGTCATGGCTCTCATTACTCTGCATTTGGTCAGTATATAAGAATTTGATTCGTCATAATATAAATTACTACATTCGCTTTAACCAATCGATTAAGTGTAATTTAGAATCTCGCTCTAACCCTTACTTCAATACCATGTACGGATAAAAACAGTTTGTCAAGGAAGACAGTAATTACATCAGGCGTCAAACGGAATGACATTTACAGTTAGTTCAATTGGTTTGCGTGCAGCGATGCTAACGATCTTTGATTCGTTAAAAAAGGTAGAACAGATCTATGGGTGGAAAGAAACATTAATTTGTGTTCAACGGAAATTTACATTTATACTCGAGTTACATTACTTTCTTGAAAACACAGCGACAGATTTAACATTTCATATTATATATATATATATATATATATATATATATATATATATATATATATATATATATATATATATATATATATATATATATATATATATAGACTAGCTGTTTATTCTCAGTGGTTTAGTGGTAGAGCGTTCACCCCTGGTGTATGGGGTCTTGGGTTCGATCCCACCTCGCGCCAAATAAACTTTATAGTGGACAAATATCGTATGCGTGGGTTAGCTCGAGGTTCTCCCGTTTCCTCCTACTTTCTTCATTCCATCATTTCATTCATTTCTCATTACCGTCTCCTTCAGCCTAGCCGGCATAACCTTGGAAATTAAGACTTATTGATTTCATTTCATATTAATTCTCAAAGGAATGGTTGCTAATTTTAATTCTAGCTAACCTAGTGTCAAAGGGTTCTTAATAACCAAATTGTTAATATGTGTTGTGCTGGGTTTGATTCCTAGTGGAAGCGGTCTCCGTAAACCTACAGGCAAGACCTATTATCGGTAATTTATATGGGAAGGAGTGTAGGAGATGCATCAAACTCAACAAAGGATAATCATATTAATGTTCACATCTCGTATCATTATCTTACAATAGATGAGCTATTGTAATTTTTATTTTATTAGTTGCCCATGTCAATTGATTTGCTTAAGAGTAGAGATACATGCACTCGGAAAAGAAAGAGCTTTAAAGAAAACGAGGTCATTCTCGCAGTTTTTCTGCCTGGGAAATTTTAGGATTTTTAAAATATTTCAATTTCAGTGGAGAGCAGGGGCGGATCCAGGACCGACTTCTGTGGGTGGGAGGTGTCATACTGTTACTTTTAAGAGCTCCAAACTTTGGAAAGGGTTTTATTTATATATACAATAAAATTTTACTCTTCTTGGGGGAAGGCGATCGCCCCCCCCCTTGGATCCGCCCCTGGTGGAGAGATAGGGCCTAACACTACGTTCCACCTGTGTTTTCCAATTATAAGACGAAAAAACATGTAGTAACTGTATTCTGAAGAAAAAATCCTGAAAGAAATCACGAATCAAAGAAAATAGGCTATTCGATACGAAAGAAAAAAGTGTAAATGGGTGGACCCAGTAGGTTTTCTAGTTCCAACGAACTGTTATAGAGCTATTACATGAGCGTTTAACGACAAAAATGTTGCAGTTAAATCAAATATAGTAGAAGCTTTGCTTTGTATATAATTACACACACACTAATTGCTGAGCAAAACCATATATTTCTATAGATTTTTCAAATAAGTATACTTGAAGGGGATTTGCTGCTGCCAGAAGCCAGTCAGAAGAAATATGTTTCAGCTGTTGTATATAAGATTGTACAGTTATCCTGTACTTCATAGTGTCTGATGAAGCCAAAGAGTTAGTCGCTGAAACTGTAACACATATTTAATTGTTAATGAAAATATATGGTTTTGCACAGCAAACAATTAGTGTGTATGTATGTAGTGTGTATGCAAATATAGTAGATTTCCTGAAACGAAATTTGTTTAAAATTTATGAATAAATAAATTTCATCATAACTATATTAATATGTTTAATATGTTACTGATAATATGATACTAATTATGTTACTGAATGTAGCAACAATCAATTGTCACGTTAAGTAGTCACAATTCTAATAAAATGACAAGTGTCATATATTTGTGGTATTTATTAAAACCGTCACCATAAATGCAAACGATATAGATACAAACAATATTTACAGAATCATGATGTGAAATATAAGTAGTACAATGGTAGGGGTCTATCAAGGAGAAATCCCTGATACTCTCGTGTGTTTATAATGTCGCGTAGTCCTCCTTTCACGACATTTATGTCATGCAAAAGTTCATCAGCGCAAAGCTTATACTCACAAACACAGGCCTTCCATCACCGCTGTCAGTCCTGGGTGGTTCCTCTGGACGCAGAATAATTGTACCATACCACACTCTTAGCAGGTGTAGGTCGAATGATGATAATTTTTTAAAATGCCTGGTTTTATAGTACTGTATCACAAAAAGTGTTTTAGTTTTAGCAAGGCACTGTTTATTCTGGAAAATACGTTTTTTTAATTTAAAATAGACACCTTGAAAGATTTTAACTTATATGTTTTGACACCATCACCTTGAATAAGCTTGATATTATCACTTTGAAGGTTTTTATGTTTTGATGCCACTGAAAAATCCGTTTGCGTAGGACGTGTTGTTTTTCGTGGTTGTATCGTATTGTTAATCTTGATCTTAAATAGAATTTTCACAAGGAGAAATCACGATGTATATGAGTGTTTAATAATTTTAAACTTTTCATCGTTTGATGATTTTGGGAATATAATAATCCCCCTTTTAATAAAGTACAATGGTCAACTGTTCATGAGAACCAGTGACATGGAATCCCTTAAAATTTTTCATCGTTTGACTTTTATAACCATGGGGCTGGTGCACAAAAGAAAGAAAAAAAACACTAGAGGAAGGAGGCACTAGTAAACACACACACGAGAAAAAAAATCACTAAAACTGCTGGATCCGTGTAGATATCGAGCGTGATCCCAATGGTGTATCCGGGAAGGCTGGAACTCGGGAAATCCTGATCGTGGTGGTGCAGCACGTCGAGAGTCAAGGGCTATCCCCTGGAAGTCTGCTATCTGGAAGGCTTGATCCTTGAGCCAAAATGGACAGCATCTTGTGGTCTGGAAGTCGAGAGGTCCATCATCCAGAAAAAAACTGCGACTGGTAGGCATCATCCATGGAAACGGGTAGCAAGATGATGGGTAGCCCAGGTGCGTTTGTGAAAATAGGCCGGATGCGGAAAAGAAATTACATGACAGGAGGCACTGAATTACTTGTTAAAGACCATTGTGAAAACTTTTTTTTTTAAAAAAAAAGGACTGAAAGAAAGAAAAGAGGGAGAAGAGATAATTAGGAAGAAGTGTAATGCTATTGCAAAAGTAACGTACAAGGAACAAAAGGGATAACGTAAAAATACGTATAATGGCGTACTGAAATGAAGAAGGCACCTAATCAATCTTTAGGGAGATACGGAGATTCCGGGGTGTGTGAAAAGGCGAGACCCTTATGTTTATTTATTTTTTTATTATTATTATTATGATCATGTTTACTACTATTGTATGTGGTGTGGACGGAAGTATGGTCGTGGATAGCGAAAGATTCCGTTACAGTAGAAGAAGTATAGAAATGAAGAGTGAATTTTGCCATTAAGTAGGACAAAATATATATATATATATATCAGTGAGACGTAGTTTATTCCTGGCCAAGGTACCGTAAGTTGACCTGGAAGACAAATGATTCGGGAGAAACTGCGTGAGGTTTTGCCAGTTATGAGCAAAAGGAGCTTGTATACGGGTGGTGAGAAAAAAAAATGAAGACGCGAGTGGCAATGATAATTAATGTGTGCCGTCCGCGAATGTGTGGTGGTGGTTTTGTGTTTTATTATCATCATAACGAGAGGATTTGTTAAGATATGTGAAACGAGGAATGAAAATGGCGGAGGACAGGGTACGAGGTAAGTGTCCAAAAAAAAAAAAATTGTGTATGGATGAGAGAAAGCATTTCATCCTAGCGACCTTAGTGATATCAAGTAGGGTCGGACCAGCCGTTCCCAAAAAAGGACGCAAGAAGGAAATGAGATGGAGAGTCTTTCCTTGCGCGCCTAGGAAAGAAAATGACGAGAATAATGAATGATGCCGGTATATTGCTTATGGGGAGAAGGAAAAGCGTAGAGTTTGTTATGAGCGTAACTAGGAGTCGTTGCACGGGAGAAATGGTGTGTGTACAGCGGGTTGCCTAAAACAGGAGACGAAGCATATGCAATAATAATGAACTGCCGGAAGAAAAAAAATGCCGCACGGGAGAAATATTGCCTGTAACGTGTGTTGCCTACCTGTATCTGTAATTATGGCATAACGAGAGACAAAGTCGGAAGTTTTGCCAGTGTGGTACTACAGAAGGGGATCATGTTTCACTAGGAACGTTAAATTAGATAATGAAAACATAACGTGAAATGTAATTGGTAGTTGGGTTTTGAAGTAATGTGTGGTCGGATCCTATTTAGAGGTACTGAGAAAGCGCTTGTACTTATACTCAAATTCGGGGTCTGGGTTTGTAGGTGGGATGTACAGTTTCAAACGGGTCTTAGCAATGACCGTTGGCTTCCCATCAATATCTAGAAGATATTCATCAGCCGAGACATTCGAAATCACTTTGTAGGGTCCCTTATAAAGACGGGATAATGGCTTACAAGTGTTAGGTTTTGTTGAGGTATCTAAGACCATAACTAAACTGTCAGGGAAGAACTGTGTTGGACTTTTGGCCTTCTCAATGCGCTTCTTCAGATCAGTGAAAACTTGGTGTTTTCGAAATTCAACTAGATCCCTCATTTCTTTGAGTGCAAGGAGGCGATCATTAGTATTTAAAGTTTCTTGTTGAACGTGTAGCAAATTGTCTAATGGTAAAGTGGGATGAACGCCATAGAGGAGAAAATGAGGAGATAGACCAATGGAAGTTAAGGGTGATTTATTCAGAGCCGCTGTGGCATGCGCAAGGAAGCGAGGCCAAAATTTCTGGTTGTCTTGGCACAGAAATTTGAGACTCGTTTGCAAGGAGCCTAATCTTTGTTCGACTGTGCCTAGAGAACGATGTTGATAGGGTAGGCCGTACTTAACTGTTATGTTAAGAGACTTAAGGAAGTTTAACGATACTGTAGACCGGTGTGAACTCTGAAGATCTAAGTAGATTGTGCGAGGAGTATTATATGAAAGAATGATATGGTTTGTGATGAAATTGATGAAGTTGTCGCTGTTTGGAGTTGTAATGGGATGAGTAATGGTGAATCCAGTACAGTGATCCGTAGCTGCATAAAAGTATTGAAAACCTTCGGGATCGCTGGGTATTAGTTTGCCTGCTAGGTCCAAAGAAAATGTTTCAAATAGGCCTGACTGAGGAAAACGCTGAATTGTGGGGTTATTAGGCATGTAATTGCGTTTAAAGATGGCGCAGCCTTTACATGATTTAAGTTTCTGAGCTAGCCATGATTTTAGGCGCGGAAAGAAATACTTGTATCGCAACATCCAATACATCTTGGTAAAACCTATGTGAGTCATTGAGTCATGATACTCATCGAATAAAGCTGGTTTAAGACTATCGGGTACGCAGAGCAGTAATCGAGAGTTAGGTACTCGGTACAGTTTTTTGTAAAGTATGCCTTTCTGAATAACGTATTGTTTGTTGAGACGTTGGAATGAAGAATCTGTCTCGTCTCGTTTGTTTAGAGTCTCGATAATTTTGGAGAAGAATTTATCTTCACCCTGTAGGCGAGATAGGTCCAAGTTGTTATCGATAGTTAGAAGTACAGAATCAGGCACAACTTCATTGTCCATGTCTATCGTGTCTTGCGTAAGAGGAGCAGGATTCCTACTAAGATAATCAGCTATGGGGTTCTGATGGCTTTTTGCATGTTTGATTGTAAAGTCAAATGTATTAATGTAGTTTAACCATCTCAAAATTTTTGGGGATGGAACAATTGTTTTCCGAACAGCAAGAAGAGAAATATTGTCAGTAACTAGGGTGAAATGGTGGCCTAACAAATATTTTTCTAATTTCCGGAGAGAAAAGTACACTGCATATAATTCTTGATGGAAGATTGGAAGGGGGGAAACGGTTTTGGGATGTCTGGAAGAGACGTAGCAAACAGGTTGCACAATGTTAGTAGTGAGATCTTTCTGTAATAACGCTGCCCCGACGCCTACTGATGCGGCGTCTGTCATGAGAATGTGGTGTGTATTGCGGGTGGAATATAACGCAAGTACGGGGGGTGAGGTTAGAAGATTCTGCATTGTTTCAAACGCTTGAACGCGCTCAGGAGTCCAGATGAGCTTTTTAGGATTGTTTGACAGAGCCTGATAAAGGGGTGCAAGAATGATGGAAAAATTTTTGAAAAAACGTCGGGAAAAATTTGCACTGGCTAACCAGCTTTTGAGGCTTTTGAGAGTGGCCGGTCTGGGTGCCTGAGCTAAAGCTGAAATCTTATCAGGGTCAGGTTGTAGAGTGTGATTGTCAATAATATGGCCTAAACATTTAATTCTTTTTGATCCGAAAACTGATTTTTTAATGTTAAAGAGCAGAGAATGTTTGGCGGCTTGCTGAAAGAAGGCACGAAGCACAATCATCATCTGATCGAATGAATCTGCGTGGACATACATGTCGTCAACGAATGATGTAATATTGTTGGGGAAGATGTCCCTATAAATTGTTTGAAGAGCTTGTTGAAGTAAAATGGAGGCATTTTTGAAACCCTGAGGAACAGATGTCAATTGAAGATGATTGAAGGGGAGAGAAAGACCCTTAATGGAGAACGCAGTGGCCGGTCTGTCCTTGGGATCTAAGTCTAATTGATAGAAACTGGAGTGTAAATCAAAGGAGTTGAACCAAACTGAGTCAGAAAGAGACTCTAGAACGTCCTGTATATCTTCTAAAGGAGAAGCTATTGTTCTGGAACGGGAATTGAGGCCCCTGAGATCAAAAACGGCCCTTAGCTCAGTTTTGGAATTTGGTTTTAAAACAAATAATATGTTATTTCTATACTGAGAATCTGATTGTTCAAACACTCCTTGATTAATGAGGCGCAGGACGAGTTCTCTTGCTCGCGGTCTAAGTCTGTGTGGAATGACGAATTGGGGGGACTGAAAGGGAACGTCTGATTCTAAGTCTAACGTGGCCGAAAAGGTGGGTATTTTTGTAAAATCATTGTCGTGCCATTGAAAAAGAAAAGCATATTCAGAAAGTAGCGCCTTCATTTGAGCAGTTTGATGTTCGTTCATGTCAGGAGAAAAGTGAAATTTGTTAATGTCAATGAGATGACCGATTTCTTTAAGGCGTTGTGCTTTGTGTCGTGAAGCGTCCTCGTCCGTGGGAAAATGAACCTGTCTGATGGTGTAAGCGTTAGTGTTTTGTTCCGGTGGTGAAAAAATGGAACCAATAACAATGGGAGCATTGGCCTTTATAATCTGGGGACGAGACGAGACGTTTGCAAGTGGCAAAACAAGGTTATCTATGGAAACAACGGCATGCGTCATATAGCAGTTACTTAAGTTTCGTAAGATAGGAGTATGTAGCCGGAAGGATGTATTTGGAAAGTGACCGTTAACCTTGAGAGGAACTGCTTTAGCTGAACGGGGTGGTATGACAAGTCTCCTACGTGCTTGAAAAACAATGTGAGGAGTGGGATGTTTTTTGAAAAAGTGAAATGTGTTTGTATTAACGCTGTGTATTGCATTATCGGCTGGAGGCATGCGACCTAGATGACGTAATGATAGGATGCCTTTGTCAAAATCAAGGGTTGCTTGATGGTCTTGAAGAAATTTACTGGAAAGGATAGCAGGAAAGTTTTTGAAAGGAACCAAACGAAAAAGTACAGAGTATTGATGACCATTAAAATTCAAGTTGAGGATGGTAGCACGGGAGAGATGTACCGGAGATGATGAAAGACCATTTAGAACCGTGTGAAGCTTAAAAGTACGAACCGAAGGGTCGAGTTGGTCGGCTGGAAAGAGACTGACTTCAGCACCAGAGTCAAGGCAAAAGAAAACATCCTTGGTCATGCAACGGGCTTTTACGTAAGGTAATTTGCCTTTGAAATGCAACGGTAATTGGAGGTAATCTGAGGAAGAGGGAGGGGAAGAAGGGGATGAGGGAGAATTAAGCGCGAGGAGACTGGTGCGCTCTCGCGCTAATTTTGGGCGTTTTTTGGTTTATTGGTACGAGAGTTTGTGGAGACAGGGGAAGGGGAGGGGAGTGAGGGTAGGTGGGTAGGGGTAGGATATTGAAAAAAGGGATGATAGAATGGATATGGTGAGATGGGTATGGTTGGCTGTTGTGTAGTATAGACGTTTTGGGGTTGGGAAGAATGCTTAGTATTAAAACGCTTATTGTTCTTGCCTTTACGAGAGCCGTTATTGTGATCATTTCGTGGAGTGTTACGGGTTGGGGGAGACTGAGGGACAGTTTGATAATGAGAGGAGGCGGTACATTGACAACAATGAGATGGGTGTGTGGAGCAATGAGTACACGAGTTAGAAGAAGAGGTCGGATTGGTGGAATGAGAATGTTGGAGACAGGAGGACGGCGGATGGGATGAGAGGGACCGTTGAAAGGGAAGGGATTTATGGTTAGGAGAGAGGGTGTTGTGATTGTGAGGACTAGGAGAACGAGAACGGGTAGGAGCGAAATGAACAGAGGTAGGTTGAGAATTTGAAAGGGTGTTGAGATGAAGATGTAACTGTGAAACTTGATGAGTTAGTTCTTGAATGGCGCTAGAAGTTGGGACATCTGAAGTTTGGCGTGAAAAGGAAGAGTCGGTCTCTCGCTTTTGGGCCATGAGCTGAGTGCGTTCTAAGGTTGTAACCTCATCAATAAATGTGGGATAGTCAGATATGGTGCGAGTGCCAAACCAACGTATGTTCTCGGGTGTCATACTCGACACGCATTCTAAAAGAAACTCCTGAAAATCTAATTGCGTGTATGCCTGATCTGCCAGAAATTTCTTTGTGAAAACGTAATGAGAAAGTGGTTCATTAGGGAGTTGAACTCGAGCCCTATACTGATGAATGCGAGATCGTGGAACCTGTTCGTCGCCAAATTGTTTTAGGAATTTTTGTTGGACGGTTGACCAGGGAAGGGTAGAGAGATTTTGGGTGGAGAACCAATGTTGAGCGAGTCCAGAAAGGGACTTTTCGAAAATCTTTATGCATTTTGAGTCATCCCAGTTATTGACCAGTGCGATCTTCAAAAAATTTTGTAAAAATAAATCCGCGCGTTGTTCCTTGGACGCACTGTATATATCGGGAATGATGGAAGAAATACCTGCCATATTGTTTGAATTTTGAGCTTGAGGTGTGTTTAAGGGAATGAAAGAAGCCTGACTGCGAGTCGTGGGCATGACAAGAGAATGTGAGAAATGAAATGACCACAATGGAGTTAACAAAGCAAAAAAGTGCCTTATATGTGTGAAAAGAGGAACACAAACACTAAGAACCACACGAGAGAGATTCCTCTGGGGGAGCCATAATATGTTTAATATGTTACTGATAATATGATACTAATTATGTTACTGAATGTAGCAACAATCAATTGTCACGTTAAGTAGTCACAATTCTAATAAAATGACAAGTGTCATATATTTGTGGTATTTATTAAAACCGTCACCATAAATGCAAACGATATAGATACAAATAATATTTACAGAATCATGATGTGAAATATAAGTAGTACAATGGTAGGGGTCTATCAAGGAGAAATCCCTGATACTCTCGTGTGTTTATAATGTCGCGTAGTCCTCCTTTCACGACATTTATGTCATGCAAAAGTTCATCAGCGCAAAGCTTATACTCACAAACACAGGCCTTCCATCACCGCTGTCAGTCCTGGGTGGTTCCTCTGGACGCAGAATAATTGTACCATACCACACTCTTAGCAGGTGTAGGTCGAATGATGATAATTTTTTAAAATGCCTGGTTTTATAGTACTGTATCACAAAAAGTGTTTTAGTTTTAGCAAGGCACTGTTTATTCTGGAAAATATGTTTTTTTTTAATTTAAAATAGACACCTTGAAAGATTTTAACTTATATGTTTTGACACCATCACCTTGAATAAGCTTGATATTATCACTTTGAAGGTTTTTATGTTTTGATGCCACTGAAAAATCCGTTTGCGTAGGACGTGTTGTTTTTCGTGGTTGTATCGTATTGTTAATCTTGATCTTAAATAGAATTTTCACAAGGAGAAATCACGATGTATATGAGTGTTTAATAATTTTAAACTTTTCATCGTTTGATGATTTTGGGAATATAATAATATAGAACACTTATTGAGACTGCTAAAATTTGAGGGGAAGAACGTTTAAAATACTATTCACAATTTTCTTATTTCAAAAATTTTGACACGGTATAACAGCAAAGAAAAATTTTGACGCGGTCTAACAGGTGCAAGAGGTAGTGTAGCAAGCGGACTATTTAACAGGGAGGCCGTCACTCCGTTAGTATCTTCAGTTTGTTTCCAGTGGCAGTGACGATGATATTTAAGAACGTCTCATAAGTCCAGAGGAGAGTGGATGTGTGCTGCCGACTGCTGCAAAATCCGTGTGATTTAAGTTTTCTGAAACGGACTGTCACATGCGACGGGAAGTAGGCGTTTTTCCGAAATTCAATGTGCAAAAACTAGTTCCAATTTCCAAAACCGATCATCAAACAGAGCAGTTTCGAGTATAAAATCATGGACTGTGTTTGGTGGAACTACGAGAAGATGATTGAATTCCAAGTTCGTTTCTATGGTCGTACTATCAATACCGACCTTTATTTAGAACAGTAGAGCGGATGTATGGTGCACTACACCACAACTATCCTGCATTGGTGAACCGAAAGCGTACTCTCCTGCAACAAAGATATCGCAAAACCACACTCGACTCTAAAAACGCAACAAAAAATTACGTGACTTGAAGGCATCGAACTGATGTCATATCGAACTGATGTATGTGGTCCTGATCTTGTCTTTTCGGATTACTACCTGTTTCGGTGCATGGCACAATTCTTGAAATCACGATACTTTATCAACCAGCAGGAGGTGGAAAATAGCAGTGAATGGCTTCTTTATCTCTAAGTGCACGACGCTGCGCCGTATCGACGAAGAATCGAGGAACTGACATGAAGGTGGCTGCAGACAGTCCAGCACGAGGGACTACACCTCGAATGTTAACTAGCTTTCATTGTACTGTAATAAATACAGATATTTTGTGTATCAGAATATTGCAAGACATACGATGCATCCTTGTATTACTGAATGAAAGTTACTTTAAAGCATTTCATATAGTCCAGAAATTTAAAATGCCAATAATTATAATGTTGCAAAGGGTGTCTTTAGATTTAGAGTTTTAATTTGTTTGAGAGAATTTTCCAAATAGGTGATATTTTAAATTTGCGATATCGTTACAAATTTAAGTCACTCACTAATTGGTGGAAAGCGTGGTGAATACCTTAAGCATTTTATACAGTAATGACACATTTTGTCCCGTAAAAGCACTCTTCTCTTCTCTGCGAAGAGCATTATTTTAAATTTCTATTTTGATTGTTTGATGAAGTTCAGCGTCCCTTTTCGGCACAGATCCCATATGAGACATGAACCTATAGTTTACGATGGAGTCCGAACATCGTAATGAATCTAATACTCTCCACCAGGAATCGAACCCGGGACCACGAACATGGAAAGCTCGCGCGTTAACTTCTTAGCCACGAAATTTTTAAGTGTGTTTTTTCCCATAAACTCACAGACTATAGTACATTGTATTTTCATTATTACGATTCAGTTATATTATTAAAAATACTACACAATACCTTTGAATGACTGTTCATGATAAGATTTTCATAGATTATTTCATAGTTTTCTTTTTTAAACTGCTTTTACAGTCTGGTGGCTAATATTTATTTATTTAAGTGTTATGAGATAGGTACGACTCTTTTTAAGACAAATCTCCTTAGTAAAGAGACGAAATTATAAGTTAACTTAAAATACTACGTATCAAGGAAAAACATCCTTGAGAAGGCGGAACTACACTTCTACTTCACTGATCCTGAATATTACGTATATTGTTTCGAAAGGCAAGGAACTAAAGTAGAGTAAAGTAAAACGAGAAAGTCAAGCTTTTTCATTGAACCACATCCAAAACACTGTACCATAAACATGACTACATCTCATAGGAACTAGTTCCTAATTTTATTTTTCATGCTTTGTTATTGCTATTCTGTATAGCTTAATCCAAGGACATCTTTAAATCTTGTTTGGTGACAATGTGCGGAAGAATTTACTTGTAGTACATCTTTGCTAAGGTCCTTCCACGTCAAGTCAACGACACCATGACACTCGTATCTAACATTTTGTTGAAAATTTGTACAATTATTTCCTCTATGAGAATAAGTAACATACTGTTTCCCTCCTCTACCTTATCTCTCGTAGTTGTAAAAGTACATGGTTTTATAGCCCTTCGACTTTTGAAATCTCGAAGTCTTGGGCAAAGAGTTCATATATAAACATTTTACTTGTCCAGACTTTTTTTTCGATCAGATGATCCAATATATTTCCATCAAAAATTTTCTTGTAAGCTTATATCTGGAGAACCATATATACTGTACCCAAACCCAAACTATCACACAACTCAGTATGATGTGTTTATTCCGTTAAAAATACGAAAACTCGATTTAGGGTCCGTTCAAAGATTTTGTGGCCCCTGATCCAAAAACTAATTATTGGTCAAGATCGCAATCTTTTAATCCATTTTTTTTAATCATTCCTAAAATTCTTGGTTTCTTCCATTTTATGCTATGAGTAGCGAATATCGTTTTAATATTGCTTTAGTATATATTAATTCTGCAAATTCTTCATCAACAACAATTTTCTTTTATCCGAATCATCCAGTTTTCTTCGGAATATTCATATATTAACGTAATTACGCCCTTAAAAATTATTTCCAGGAACTACAGGCTACTTGATAAATCATAAAGAATGTGTCAACATATAATAATAATAATAATAATAATAATAATAATAATAATAATAATAATAATAATAATAATAATAATAATAATAATAAAAATAATAATAACTACTGTACTGTGTAAAAACACAATATTTAGTTCTTCTTTAATGAACTACTTGTCAATTTAATACATTCATATAAGAAATATACGTTTATTAGTTCCATAATAAGAACGCTGTCTCGCTGGTTATATTCAAATCAAAGTTTTTGCCAAAATATAGGGTCTACAGCTGTATACTATAAATAATAAATAATTACACTTAAGAATGGAAGGAAAAATAGCCAAAGTTCTGAAATTTTTTAACACAAACTTTCGAATATGTTAAGTAAAGATTTTTTTCTTCGTTTACATTTTCGACTGGATTTCAATTTTTCTGCTTTTTAAAGTTTAGTGTGAGAGCACTAACATGATTTTCTAAGGTATTAAGTCATTTTACCTAGAACAAAGTTGGCTGAAAATTTCTGACAAGAAATTTTGATTTTCACATTTTTCTACTGTCAGTGTTCTTGAAATGATGAACGTTTTAGTTTGCTGTTCTTTATAAGTAGTGAAAGAATGTACGGTAATTTTAGATAAGTTTGGTTTATTTTGAGACAACTCGCCATAAATAAATGAACTATCAATATTGTTAAGTTCTAACATTATTTAGGAAGCATAGAATTGATAAATGCAATATTACAATGAAATTGATGAATCATAAACAGCTGAAAGTACCTTAATAGTGTTGCATATTGGGTGCACTGAAATTGTGCGAACTTTCACTCTCTTATCTATTGACACAGATAAAGCCTTAACGAGCAGGCAACAAAATTGGAAATTGCGCAAAAAATGTTGTGCAACGTTGTCACCATTACCGTAAGCATTTCGATTACGGTAATAAAAAGAGTCACCAAAACGTAATTCGTTTTAGGGGGAAAAATACAAAGTAATCGATGACAATAGCATTTTTAGTTATCGCTATTATATGTGTGCAGAGGCGTCGTTAGAGAGAGGGACAGGGGAACATGTCTCAGTCAATAATTTTCTGTATCATGTCTAACTAAGATTGCCTGTAAGATTAAAACTGTAAGAAAGTAGTTAATATTTTATAGAAGCAATTAGTTCTTGGAAAACAGTAAGGAAAACGAACATATAAAATAAACAAAAAAAATAAATATTTCTAGAAGTTCCCCTTATATATCGTAGACAGGCGTCCACCAATCCGAGATAAGGATTTGTTTACATTTTCCAGTTTTGGCCAATCACAAAAAGTATTTGCTTACATATTTAGTATCTCTAGCATCTGTTTTGCTGGAAGTCCAAACGGAAACTGCCATGAAAATGATGTCGATAGTGAAAGAAATTTCGAAGGCCCAAAGACCAGCAGAAGTCAAAAGAAGCGAGTTCGTAATGAGAAAAATACACTGAGTTTAGGAATTCACAGATAAAGCATGAAATAATACTACGACCTTTTTAAAAGCTGTAGGATTTAAATTTCAAGGATACAAACTGTAATCTTGAAATGCTATATATATATATATATATATATATATATATATATATATATATATATATATATATATATATATATATATATATATATATATAGCTTTATAAATATTAGAATGACCCGGGTTCGATTCCCGGCGGGAGCTCATGTGGTTCGGATTCCACGTTAATCAGTAGGTCCACGTCTCATATAGCCTCGCTGCTAAACGGGACGTTAAACTCAAAAAATCAATCAATAAATAAATATTAGAATGCAATAGAAGTATATCTCACAAAGAAATGGCGTTTATACATTTTATTTCGGTGCAAAATTTCACACAATTCCCGTTGTTGGTAACGTCGCAGTGTAAATTTGTGCAATTTCAGCACTTTCTGCTCCTCGTTAATAAGTCATAGATTACAGAGATTATCAACGATCTAATCCTTAGAAAATTTTGAGCAATGTCGTTGCACCGTGCATATTATGAAAGATATTTACTGCTACGAAATAACCCTCATTGTCTTCAAAATTAATAAAGAGTTTATGTTTTCAAGTTCTCTTTACAATACTTATCCGAACTGTATTGATGGTGCATGGAATTCCATTGTCTTCTTCAGGTTATTTTTCCTACCTCTAAGCAAAACATTTGTATATTCATTGACAATAGAAAAACGCTGTTTTCACACAACCTGAATATAAAATATGCTATTATCTTTTGACGCCGACTGTATACAGTATGTGAAAGGAACAGTTTTACTTTAAGAAAAAAAAAGTAAATCCAATATTTTCTTTACTATATACAAGAGAAAGAAGAACATAATCTTTTATGACAGAATGCATTAGTTTTATCTATTCTGAGCTTTAGGTATAAAAGAAAAATGTTCTTTCAGGGAAATGTTTTCTGTTGACGACAGGATCAAATGCCGAAGGGTCATCATCCAAAAGGGGTTAAAAGTTCAACCGACGGAATTTGCATGAACTTTTTTTTTTCTCCTATGACAATATTGTGAAATTACAGCTTTTAACCAGATTTTGCCGCATGCCTTCACGACAAATTCCAATGCGATTAGACTCAACGTATTTTCAGTATTTCCACATAACAGAAACAAAACGCTCGAAGTGTCATTGCTAGAAATCTTTTAGTTAAGCTTGTAAACTTTTGTTCCGATTTGGAATTGTGTAACATTCAATATAAACTGATACACTCAAACCATCAAAGCTCCTGATATATATAGTTTCAAAATTATAATTTTATTATCTTAAGCAATTAGTAAAAGTGGTGAAACATAAAACAGAACACACAAGATACTCGATCACTAATACTAATGTAACACCAAACTAATAAAACATAAGATTTTGTAGTTTTTCGACTTCCAAACTACGCTATCCATTAGTGTTGGAAGTCTTATAACGGCTATGTCCGTCCATCTGTCTGTCGAAAGGTATCAGAGTAAAAGCGGTACATAATATGGACAAGCGGTCTTTTGCAATCTTTTCGGCATTCCAAGAATACGTTCCACTTTCTCTGTTAACTCTCCAATGAAAGCGGATGTAGTAGAAATCAACCGTTTCCGGTTTCAAAGTTGATCGCCCTAGAACAAAAACTATACTAAATAGTGATAAGCTATTTTATGGTTTTGATTCAACATCTCAATAAAGGATGCCATCTCTACTCGTATTATTTTACTAAAACCGAAATTTGTAGAATTTACTAATACTTCCGGTATCAATGTTGATTCTCTCTCTCTCTCTCTCACACACACACACACAAAACACTAATAGATAGGACAAGTGGCTTTTTGATACTGATTTAGCATCTTGAGTAAAGATATGATCTCCACCAGTGACACTACTGAAACCAGAACTATTAGAAATTTACCAACTACTTCCGGTTTCAATATTGATCTCCATACAGCAAAAACTGTAACTGTAGAAAGAAATAGTTTTTGATGTGTATTTAGTAGTATTTCAAGAATGAGATTTATCTCGACTTCTATCTATCTGTTCAAACGGGAAGTGGTGAACGATTTCCGGTTTCAATACTGAGAACATAATGGATAATACAAAAGCAGACACTGACAAGTAGGTTTTTATGTGGGTTTAACACCAAAAAAAATACATTTCATCTCCCTCTATTACAACCAGAAGGGGGACATATCCAGTTTCAATACTGATCTCCATAGAAAAAAAAACTATGTAAGAGATAGCGAGTAATGGCTTTTTGATATGGATTGAGCGTCAGAGGAACAAGTTCTATTTTTAATCTTATTCCTCTATTGGAAACGTTTGAGTATTGAATTCGCATAGTTCGGAAGTCTACCGCAGTTTCACACTGTGAAACAAAACTCAGTTGTTTCTTATTGTTATTGATATTTTATGTCGTTATTAATACTGTTATGACTGACTTTTAATCGGTTTTGTATGTAATCTCCGAAATTTTTTTTTAATACAAGTAATATCATATTCTTGATGTTAAAAGGAAGCAAAATAAATCGATACCACTAAAAGAAATAGTATGAAATTTGGTCGTCTCATTACAGAAATCCTGGATTGACAAATTATTATTATTACTGTGAGTCAGAACACAAGAATGTTGACATGAAATCTTGTATTGCATGGATTAAAATGTAATTTCATATTCTATTGGGCTTCATGGCATTTCAATGCCAGAGCAATCGGCTCTGATAGTTCGATCACAAAACGTATCAGTTAGTGGAATAGCTTGGGCCGGTGTGATTGCTTGGGGAGCTCTCATTTTCTCCAACTTTTAACATTATTCCACCATAAACATTGTATAATCATTTCTTACAGCTGTCACCTACTTTCTTCGATGAAGCCGCAGAATGTTATACCAAATATTTAATCTGATTTTCTTTGTTACTCGTATCTCTAGTAAAAACATTCGATATGAAATTAAATTAATAAAATAATATGTTTAATGTCCTACGAATACGTCACACAGGCTAAAGGAGATAATAAATGCAAACAAATGACGATCACAAAATTGATAGCATAACAAAGTAGTGGTAAACGGAAACTCTTCGTGATTAATAACAAACATACGTCCACCACAATCATTAGAACAGCAACCTGAAATCGCATTTCCAACCCTGTGCATCGAAGGTGAATATTTCAGTGTTGAGTTACCAATGTCAATTAAAAATAAATCTGACAAGCAAATGCCCCTGCTGGAATCAACTACAAAAACTTAATTGATAATTTCATAATATGCTGTCTAAATGACATATAGATGTTGCAATATTATTTACATCTGAAATTTACCTAACGAATTGGTTTTATTTTCCCAATCACTTCAACATGTATGTTCCCAGGATGCAGTAGAGCGTTTCATATACGTTCTCAGCTATAATGAAGGTCAACAGGAAACAAATGTTAATTTATTCACACACACACACACACACACAAAAAAAAAGTTCAGTATGGTGTTATCACGTATGACTCATGGGAGTAGTTTCCTAATTTCCGTGAAAGCTTTTAGCGATGAGCCTTAATCATGTAGCTGAATTACAATTTCTCTCCTCGTTCTCAATATCTGTACGCTATACTGCACGAAATTAACCACGGAACACTACACTTTAAATACATTTACAAAATAATAATAATAATAATAATCCAAACAGCCTAATCAATATTACACCGTTTGTAACAAAATATGTCAAAAATTGATATTTTGTGTTTAACACTGAGTACTTCAGAAGCGGATTATGAGATGTATCCAGAATAAAGCCAGCAGAGTAATAGAGCTCATTTCCCTTAGTAGTTTGATTTAGGCTATACGAGTTTGGAACTTCTCGGGATTCTTCCATAATAGAAGAACCATAGATCGTTAGACTAACAATTTCATTTTATTTCACTTATAAAGCAGGGAAGTGGCGGTTCCTTATCAAATACTCGAACAATATTAACATGCTACAATTACTAGCAAAATCTGACAATCGACGTGTTCTTCGATGTAGTCGAGGAATGTTAAACCAAAGATTTAGTCTGATTTCGTTTGTTACTCGCATCTCGAGTATGCACAACCTATCAGGCACGGATCCAAAGTCGGCTATAGGGCCTACAGCCCCCCCACCCCCACTTGACGCTCAGGTATACAGTGGATAAAATGGGCTTCAATCCTGCTTTATACTGGATAAAGATGCAAACTATGGTTTACCACCTCCCTTGATTATATCCTGCATTCGCCACTGCATCCTATGCATTGTTCTGTTAATAATTTTGGAGCGAGTTCAATTTTATTTTTTGACGTGAAGACAACAGTTTTCTGTACGAAAGAATATCTCTATCAGTTTTTATTGAGGACTGCGTGTAATACGTATCAAGACATCTCTTAAAATAGTGATAAATTTTCATAGCATATACGAACTCTTTAAATAATTGCATATAACCCTATTGTAGGTATGAAATATGGTCATGACCTAGAAATGTTGCTGATTGCGAATCTTTCGTTTCGTTGCAAACATGTTGCATTGTTTGTTTGCATTGAGGAAGGGACGGCAAGCAACGTAGACGGAAGCAGACGAATAAGATAGAACAATAGGATATACATATGGTAATTGCTGAAGTTCTTACATCTTCCCCCTACTGTCCTTTGTTATTTTTGTTGCAGTTTAACTTCCTTTTAGCACCGAAGCTATATGAAACGTGAACCTACATCTTAAGATGGAATCTAAAACACCCACCGGGTTTCCCTACTGGCCTTTGTCCTAAGTTTTACTGTAAGGTATAAAATACAAAACAATGGACAGAACTTGCCTTATGAATCAATTTCAATTCACTGAATGTGAATAATTCTATATAAACTTCTCATTTACGACAAGCAGGAAGGAGGTTTTTCAACATTTCTTTTCTCTGGAGGATTTCATGCTATACACTATAGTGGATATATAGTGTTTAAAACAACACCAACAATGTTTGGGAGGTGATTCCTGACACCAAGATAAGACAAACAATATAGACCAACTTGGGTGCACAAATGCTTCCTTTCGGAGTTATAGGCTGCTGAAAACATGAAAAAATGAAATTTAAAGGCCCATTGCTCCAAAACTATGGGACCTACCTTAGTCGGGTCAAGACTTCACTTAGGAACTAATATGTATCCTATCCAAAGATTAATGTTTCAGGATCCTGTGATACTCTCGCAACAATTTTTATAGAGGGAGTTTTGCTACGAGAATATAAATTGAAGTACTCACAAACTACCCCTATAAAAATTGTTGCGGAAGTACCACAGGATTCTGAAACATGGATATTTGCATAGGGCACATATTAGTTCCTAAGTGAAGTCTTGACCCAACTACGGTAGATCCCATAGTCTTGGAGCTATGAACCTTTAAAGTTCAATTTTTCATGTTTTCGGCAGCCTATAACTCCGAAAGGAAGCGTTTGTGCACCCAGGTTGGTCTATACTTTTTGCCTTATTTTGGTGTCAAGAATCACCTCCCAAAAGTTGTCAGTGTTGTTTTGTAACATCCTGTATATATAGTTTAGCCCATACCTTAAATTTATGAAAGCACGAGAAATGTAGGATGGATCTGTTATATTTTTTAAAATGGTCGAGCGTATATCTACCAAAAATTTTAGCATTACATTACTGTATATAGCCACTAACATGTAAAATGCAAATTGAATTAAACGCAGGATACAGATTCATTCCCCATCTATCTTTGAACTACTTACTACCTGCGGATTTTTTAAAAAGTTTCTGCCTAATTCTCATACATGTTCTTTCAATGTATTGTTCATTTACACCTACGATTTTCTTGCAGCACTTCCTTATAATACACAACACAGCTTTCACTTAAACTTTTTTCTCTCTCATCCCTTCATTAACGCCCATATCATCTTTGTTTAACATTCCCTTGTTTAATAAAATACATTTCCTCTTATTTTTTCCTGAAGACACACTACATTTCATACTTGCTGATTCATCATTGATTTTTAGCTGCTAAGTTACTACGTGAATTATACAACACATAAAACTGAATCATACAGAAGCGTTAACCGAACCTTAGTACATTGATTACCATTTTATCTTGTGAACAAGCTTATTTTAAAAAAGTGTGGATGCAATATGTTGTTAATTCACTTCGGTATGGATGAAACAGATTTGAGTGTAGTTTCCCGTATATTAAGAAACTTATGGACAGAATTTCACTTATGATCTCTTCTACGACCATACAACATAAATAATAAATGACTGATTTGTTCCTCTCTTTCTAAGTAAAATGTATGATTAACAACAGATGCCCTCAGAACAAATTTCTTGTAATTTTCAAATAGGGAGTAAATTTCAGTACTGTTTCCCACGTCTTTAACAGAACATGATTCGGTCTGAGAAAACGAACATTGAACTCGAGTGGATTGATTCTTCATTTATTTGAAGCATATGGTTTTTAAACGTGATGGTACAATTCAGAGCATATCATTTCTCGAGAGTATACTAATGATGTAATTAGTGGTGGGACTATACTTTCGTAATCAGAATATCTTGGACTTGGGATTGATCTTTCAAACAAAATCTGTATTTTTTTTTTTTAATTGCATAGCAATAGCATATGTTATTTCTTTTCATATTCATCTCTCCTGATTGCGAACTGGAATGCATGAACACGAACTACCGAGTAGGGATGCGCACGAGACAAGATTTGTGGCTGTAAAAGTGATGTCTCGACTCGAATTTTGTCAGGAAAATCCTGTCTCAACTCGTCTCGCGCGCATCCCTACTACCGAGATCTTCAAGAAAAAAATAATTCATGATACATTGTGAGTTCGAAGGAAAACTGCAATTAGCTCCTGATATACTTAAAATTTTTTGCAGTTTTCTTCCAACTATGAAGTGGAAACATTTATAGTTGACTGACTTCATATATATTTATATATTGAATACTTTACAATTTGTCAACACAAAGTAAAAAACACGTGTCTAAAGTGTTTTAAAGAACTTTTACCTACCACAAAACCACACATTATAACGCATTCTATAATAATAATAATAATAATAATAATAATAATAATAATAATAATAATAATAATAATAATAATAATAATAATAATAATAATAATAATAATAATAATAATAATAATAATAATAAACTCCTGGCGCAACAGGGATAATTCTATGGTCTACCACCCGAATAGTGGCATTCATGCCTTTGGGGGTAATGGGTGTGGTCAGCACATTGGCTTCCCGCACTTTTTTTAAGTAGCTTTCCTTTCGTCCTCACAACGGTGAGTGGACGCCGCAATGCCAACATCATCAGGTAAGTACGAATTGTCAGCCATCTTTGGTCCAGACCTGGCACTGCTTGACTTCGCCAATCTCACGAGAAGCAATATTCCAGTGCGGCTAAGGCATTGGCATTATAATGCATTCCATTTCACGTAATCTATAATAACTATTATAATAACCCATTGTCAGTTAACAATGACAAAATTTCGTGTAAAAGATAAATAGGCCTTGACATTCCCAATAGTCTTCATCCATGACAATCTTAATTTGTTACTATGAATCAGACCTTTATAGAAAACATCTCTATAAAATTTCACGTTTGTTCACTGTGCATCTGTCTTCTTTTTAGAGTTTCTCATACAGTGTGGGAATATTGCAGTTATACCTGTTCAAGCATGTTCATAGTTACACACAATTCTCAAGCTCTTCGTTGAACATCATTTGAGAACTGGTGAAAGCTATCCAATGGTACGCTTCAGTCATACCATAAAAAGGTCTACTTCGGGGGGAAAAAAAGTTTGTTTTAAAAAAAGATGGTATGTAGCAAACACTTTCTGCCTACATTTTTGTTACAACTGACCAAGCACAAAAGTATAAGTTCATTCAACCCAACGTTGTTTGATTTGGTTCACAGTAACTACAATAAACGAACGTAACTGAATTGCTTTAAATTATAAAGTTCACACTGAAATGCGCAGCTACAATTAGCTCAGTATATTATTTAATAATTACTCAGCTAGCAATAAACTTTAATCCTTCGTTACTGCTAGTCCTACATTCTATAAATGCTACTTCAAGCAATGTGTCCAACGAACCACTACTGTATTATTGTATTCGCTTTTTTGTTGTTGTTGTTGTTGTTGTTTTTGTTTTTTAACTTAGAAAGACTATTGCACTACAGTGATCAAATATGTTCTATGAAAACTTCAGATACCGTAAACTGGGTATATTTTGGCTCTTTTTTTTTTTTTTTTTTTTTTTTTTTTATTTTCGAAATTCCCATTCTAACCTCCTAAGATTAAGGAGGTAATTTAATTATTTCTCCTTGTTAAAATGCAATCCTTTGGCTTTCTTTTGAAAGCAGTAAACACTCAGTGTGACCAAGAATTATGATTATAATTCCATTTTTTTTAAGCTATGCAAGATTTTTCATGATTGAGGTAACTTTAGCCCATTTGTCGAAATTACTAATTAATACACAAAAGTATTATTGTTGCACTGCATTTAAGAAGCAGAAGAGAAGAACAGGGTATTATAAACACATTGGTGAAATTATCAATTTATAAACACATTGGTGAAATTATAAATGCTTTTGCTCAATTTTGATCGAACGAGAAATATCGTCTGATGAAAATATTTGCATTCTACTTGGGTGAATATGAAACATCTCTAAAAGAACGCTACAAATTTCTGAAAACTTAAAATATCGATATTACAAACATAGAGGTAAAATCATTTTGTTCAATTTAGAGGCAAAGAAAAATATCGTTCAGTGAAAATCTCTTCAAGAGGATGAATACTTAACATTCGAAAATAATAGCACCATATTCTTCATTGCGATAGAGTACTTTGTCGGTACCATACTGCTCAGTTTTAGAAAGAAAATTCTTACAATTCAGGCACAGCATAATATCCTATTTAGAAGCTAGTCGAAGGTTAATCTTCCTTACTACATCGCACCATTTGTACGCCATTTCATCTTTAATATTTGACCATTACCAACACAGAAAATATGGGCCAATGTTACTCCACGCAATAAAACGCTTAATAGTTTGTGCGTAATTGAACAAACATTTAAGATGTTAGCTTATTAATATTCGCTAATGAACATGTTTTCATATTGTACTTACTTGTGCATTCAGGATATGTCACTTCAATGAATGAACAAAAGTTGTGTAACTTGAAATATGATAAATGTTTACTTGCTAACAATTGCTACCATTTTGCTTCCCACGTTCTGGAAACAAATCATTAGCACTAATATGCATGTGTTCTCAATGTTGTAATACTTCGATCCACAAATTTTCTTACTGATAGAAACCATGTAGAAAGAAACCAAATCTTTCTCTTCCTTTGGGCCAAAGTTGCACTTAAAGGACCAAAGTATATCCAGTTTACGGTATTGATCCATCTCTGAAACGTGAACATTTACTTTCTCCTTCACAACCTTACTGTCACGGCAGATTAAGCGATTGCATTGATTTTGCGATGCTGATTTATATTGCATTGCGGATATGATGTATAGTACAACAAAGATGATGACAATGGGTAACATAAATACAAAAGATTAACAGTATCCTACATACAAAAAGAAAAATTAGATGGTACTGTAAAATTTATTAAATTGGTCACTTGCTTAATTTGGCAGCACCGAGGAAATATACGAGAAGCCACTTGCACGTAAATGCAAGGGTGGCCAATGTATTGTTTGTACCACCGATATACGCGCTCTTTCTTGACATGCAAATGCCCATGAAAAACAAGCAGTTCTTCAATATATGTACCTTCACATTTTTGAATATCAATTTCAATGAAAGAAGTGTGCTGTAGCAGAAATGTATTACTGATCTGATGCAGTGATCAAACACGTTTTCCTACAACATTTTTTATGAAAATGCTGTAAAGTCTGTCATTATTTTCGCGCCTACTACTTTACACCCAGTTAATATGAATAAAATCAAGAGAAATGCATGTATTAAAGACAGTTTATGTGATATATACAAAATGTACCAAGAAAGATACAGGACCACTACTACAATATATATATTACCTCTAAAGAATGAAATGGGATCTTTATTTTAATGACTCGACACTATGCTTTGTAGCCTAAAGCCAATTGTGGATACAGAAGGGAGGCATGCGCCCCCTCCTGAAGGGAAGATATAATTATTTTTATATCATTTCAATAAGACGAGCCAACAACAGTATTTCTTCTGTCAATACATACATTTATAATCTGCTCTGAGTATATTGTTACTACAAACTAGTTAATATACCGACGTGTTACAGAGGGTAATATTTCCTCCGCCTTCCCCCCCCCCCCATCCTTTCGCACAAGAATGAACAGATTATAAACCTCCTGACCCTAGGTCTGACTTGCGCAAAAATAACATAAAAGCTGCTGAAGATGTTTTTATGTGGTGATGTGTGTCATATCCGGCACCAAAGTGAATGAACGAAACTTTCCCAAGTTGACTTACAAATTTACAAGTAAAAGTGACTGACTTCTGTAATAGTGAATAATCTGTGAAGAATGTGGAAAAGTGTAATTGTGAATAATCTGTGAAGAATGTGGTACAGCAAATAGTCTGTGAAGCATGTGAGAGTACTGTCAATAGTCTGTGATGGGGCATGAGTCAAGAGTTTGTGTTCGCAGGAGTAAAGTCGAAGCATACGAGTGGACATGCCATAAGTATTGTAAAGAACATTATTTAGTAGCATGAAGACAATAATTCGTAAAGTGCATTTGCAGTTTGTGTGCATGTACCCGTATTAGGGAGAAAAAAGATGGAAGCATCAGGTTATTCTAGGAATTTCGCATGACGGTAAATAAAGTTCTGGAAGGAGTATCGTACCCACTTCCACGCACTGAGGACTTAATGAACAATTGGGTTGAGCTGTGCAGCGCAAATTTTTCAAAAGTTCATAGAGTCAGTGTTACAAGATTTACCGTGGGCTGCGTGTTTTTTGAATGTGATAATATGGAGAAAAAGGGGGAGAAGAGTGTAATAGTGAAGAATCTATGATGAATATGGAAGAGCGTAATAGTGAATAATCTGTGGAGAATGCGGTATAGCAAATAGTTTGTGAAGAGTGTGAGAGTACTGTCAATAGTCTGTGGTGGGACATAAGTGAAGAGTTTGTGTGAGCAGAAGTCAAGTCGGAGTATACACGGGGGCATGCCATAAGTATTGTGAAGAACATTATTTAGTAGCATGAAGATAATAATTAGTAAAATGCATTTGAAGTTTGTGTGCAAGTACCTGTATTCGTAAATAAAGAGTAGCTTAGTTGGGAAGTAGCTTATATATATATATATATATATATATATATATATATATATATATATATATATATATATATATATATAAAAGTAAAACAAGCAACTTCAAACCGTTTTATACGAGTACAAAGGTTTTATACAAGATGTAGGACGGAAGTTGTAACATATTATTATTATTAAGTATTCTGTTTTTTGGGCAGGTCCTGGGACTAACAGGGATTTTTTTTTCAATTTTAGATTTGGGCCTAGAAATGTTTCTTCCACTTTCGTCGATCTTCAGCTTCCTCTTTTAACTCCCAATATTTTCTCCTATCTTTCACATCATCGATCAGCTGTGTCCTTCTTTCTATTCTTCGCTTCCCTTTCATCTTTCCTTCTATGGCGGTGTGACGAAGACAATTTCTTCATATTATGTATATATATATATATATATATATATATATATATATATATATATATATATATATATATATATATATATATATGAAAATATCGAATTTATTACCAATTACCCCCTCCCCGCTGAACTCTGGATCTGCCTCTGCCTAAAGAAGAGTGATGATAATTAACAATTGCAAATACGTAATTCGTAAAATTGGAGAAATGAAGGAAAAAATAGACACCCCCTGAGAAAATATACAGATACAGTACTTTCACGTAGCTTGATATCATACAAGGTATCTACTCGCCAGAGGTGTGTGTTCTACAGGAGCTACTGTAAATATACATGCAATAATAAATAAATTACTTTTACATAAAATATTATGGACAATGTATTTAATTTTAGTGCTTGGAATTGACGAAAAGTTTTATTTTTGTTCGTGATGTGGAGTTAGTAAAAGTCTGATCAAGTACTATCACCCTAAACTTAAAGTCCTAGCGCCACTATTGTTTCTGAAAGAAACCACATCAGCAGTACGTACAGTATATACAGCTGAAACCTGAATGGAATACCTTTCCACCTAAGAACTGGCTCATGCACGGAAGGAAAGCAAATGATTAATCCCGTTATTCGCAACGAACGGCTCCTCTACCATGTCATGCATGGCTATTCGACCTCACAGACTTTATTTTCTAATTGGGCACACTTTGGCTTTATAAGAAAACAATGAACAGTATCTTGCAACTGTATTGCTTCTTTCTTTAGCTTTCAAAAGCAACTTCCGTCCGTTGGCCCCGAAAGTACAACTCATCCACAATAAGTGAAAGCACCAGTTTCAGTTTGTTCAGCTGCACTTTATAAGTGTTACTTCAAATAGTGCTACCTGAAAAGCATTTAAGAAAGCCTCATGTTTGAATAGTTTCCATTTCCATACTTGGTATTTTTGTGGATTTTTTTTCTCTCTCTTTTTAATAATTTTCTTTTTCTACAGCCTGCAAAGGGTATGAATCAGCTATATGTCTTTTAGTACAATTATGTGTGGTTGGCATGTCGAGTGATATCGCCTGTATTTCTGCCTTTTTTCTCTCCCTCTCTCTATCCCTATCTCTCTGACATCTGGACTCTTTTCAATTCAAGTAACCCCTTGAACACTTTACGATGATTGGTCGAATCGAACCTGGGACTATGTACACTAATGGCAGGTGCACTCGGGCCACTTGGCTACACACCATCACAGCAATTAGTGTTATTTTTTACAATATTAAATAAAACACGAAAAATGGAATTGTATGACACCTTAAAAATATTTTTAAATAAATATTTATGATTTCCAAGTTAAAAACTTAAATCTGTCTTTCTACCCTAAACTAAATAATAATAATAATAATAATAATAATAATAATAATAATAATAATAATAATAACAATAATAATAATAATAATAATAATAATAATAATAATAATAATAATAACAGTGGTGACACGATATCGACTCAATTTCGAACGTCGTAATTAGAAGTACGCTGACTAATCAATTATACAGTACGCTAGCATTTCACAATGTCTAATAAAGCTAATTGTTTGATGTAGGCCAAGGAAACGCTTCAAATTATTATGGCATTTTCTTGCGAGGTACAAGGGAACAAAACTGCAGTTTATCATTTACTATACCTACAAAGTAAGAATATATTATCACTTTTAAGTGAAGAAGAGCAAGAATGAGTACTACACAGCCAATTCTTTTGCCAATGACTTTCGAACGAACTGACCAACTGGAACATAATAGAAAAGAAATTTAATGCTTCGGTTGTGCCCTGTAGGATAAAGGAAACGGAAGTGATTGACTATGACATAACTGGTGGAATGAGAATGTTTGCCATGGAATCAATCCAAAGACCCGGTACACCAGAGCGCTCTACCATTGAAAATAAAATGAAATGAAATCTTTAAGTTTTACGTCCCACGGTTATGCCGGTTAGGCTAAAGGAGACGGTGATGATGAGAGATGAGTGAAAAGGTGGAATGAAGAAAGTGGGAGGAAACGGGAGAACCCCGAGAAAACCCACGAGCACGGTGTTTGTCCACCACAAAGTCAGTCTACACGGCGCGATCGAACCAGGTACCCCAAGCACCGGCTATGAGTGCCACTGAGCCACCGCGCCCCCTCGCTCTACCATTGAACCATCATGCCTCTAATTGGAATACAGTTTACAGTACTGGAAACAGAACTGCGTCAAAGCATTGCAATGGGCTGGTTCGTTCCTAAAATATTTACAAAAGCAAATGAGGATGCGTATAACCATTTTTGCCAGTAACTGTGCCATTATCATACAAATTACCATAGTTTTTAAATCGAGTGCAATCAACTAATTACCACTTAAGTTTTATAAGGAAAAATAACTGACGGAAGAAGTAAATGTTTGTTTGTAAAGTCATTACAAGTACCACTAAGCTGTCGGTTTACTACTCATACATCTGAAGGAAAATAGAAACTTCCGAACAATTCGTTTAAAATAATAATGTTTATAAATATTGATATCTATACAATGAATTTTTGGCACGGAAAGTTAATTGGGAACCGTTTCTTATACATGCTGTGTATTTCACCATCATAGATATCAGTGAACATGGACCAACTTCTATCCAAACTGCAAACTCCATCTCTACCTATTATTATTATTATTATTTTCAAAAACCGGATTAAGTGCAAAGGTCTAGACACTACTTGCTGAAAATCTATTCTCCTTAAGCTATGGAAACAGATCTGCAACTTTTTTTGTTCTACAGTAATTGTTACGTGATGCAGTTAGCTATCATTCCTTTTCACTACAATTCACGCCCTGATGGAGTCATGCATTGACATGTTTCATCCATTAGAAATAATCCTTAATTCATACCGATAGATGTCATTGTTGCCAAAATTAAAAGAAAAGAAACTACTTTTCACGGAAAATGTTCTCGAATGAGAATTCAAATTTCGACTGATGCAGTGTTAAGTTTACGACAGTTACCGTGTAGGATTGTCTGCGAGTTGAGGCAATACCACCTAGATTTGATGTGTTGGTGGTGTTGGTTGAGGCCGTCTTGTCTCGTGAAGATCTCAAAAGGTGAATTTGTTTTTATTGCAAAAGCTCTACCTCATCACAAAAACTCTGTATCGCCTAGGTACCGTTAAAATGAAGTTTAAAACTATTTGTAAAGACAAAAAAATTAACAATTCATCTAAAAAAAATAACTTACTGCACATAGACATACTATAAAAATAACACAATATAAACAAAACACCCTGCACAACGCATAGTAATAGAAATACCGTAATTTAAAACCACATCACTTCTGACCAAATAT
The DNA here is from genome assembly GCF_964235325.1 of Thermobia domestica. Lineage (NCBI taxonomy): Eukaryota > Metazoa > Arthropoda > Insecta > Zygentoma > Lepismatidae > Thermobia > Thermobia domestica. The sequence goes on along the minus strand of NC_137462.1, from coordinate 196,281,225 downwards.
ATAAATCAAGATTTTTTAAATCTGGATTTTATGTGTATAATTTCATATCTTCACATTATTCAATTAAAACAACGATATTGAAATTTGTATTATGGTTTATTACGAACTTAATAATTTCTATTCACTGAGGTTTTATCTAGTTTCGCTATGATAAAATAATACTAAAATGAATATTTTAAAATTATAAATTACATATATCAAGAGATTTTACACTCACATTGCCGCTCATCGTCTGGTGCTATTATACTATAATCAATTACTCTGTATAATATAATGAAATTATTACAACAAGTCATATAGGGACACGGAAATTTAGCTCAACACAATGTTCAATAAAAATACATACATTTACCTAATGAAAAGAACAACAAAGAATGCATGTACGTTCAGCCAGGGTTAGACAAGTTCATTATATGGTATGTCTCACCGCAGATACGGTGTAATGTAACATATGATCACAGCGTTGTAATCGATATTATGAGTTTGAATTCTCCATCCTCATAATGAACTCTTTCACAGGATGACTCCTCAGAAAATTTAAATGTGCATACATATCGTTTCTTTAAATGGTTTATGTTAATACGTAGTATTTGTCAGGAGAATGATTTCACACTATACTATGATAGTTTTTTTTTTTTTTTTTTTAATTTGGTACTTAAGATGAGCATGGAATATCTTTCGATCAATTTTAGTATGATAATGAGATAAGACAACTTTTTAAAGATTCCCCTGACACAAATTCTTTAGAAAATGGCACAACTTACCTTTATTTTCTCTTTTTTTTCTCTCTCTACCACGTCACAAGAATCTAGAGCACAACATTCAACAACAACAAAAAACTTAGTAGCAATGTTTCCGGCGTAAAATCTCTTTGGAGGCGGGTAACCTACACAAAATCGCACTATTATGATACCATGATATTAATGTCATATTCACATATCTGTAAGACTACTCGCTCATTAGAAAAATAATTTCTTCACACGGCACAAACGCACTCCGCGACAAGCATACAAATGAAATACTGTTTATGTCCAATGCTTCGAAGCTTCGTGGTTCGCTACACATACACACTCGGCTTCACTCGGTTATGTTCGGAAAGAGGTAGACGATGGAATTGTTGCAAGCTGCACTTCAGTGAGATGAGAACGTTGATGTTATATTTCAATCCTTCAGAAGAGGATTATCGTGAGTAATTGTCTCACCGACACATAATCAATTACGATGTGCTCATTCATTATTTATACTATCGGATTTTTTTTAAACTCCTTCCCATAGAGTCCCCTTGGCTACCCGCACTGTGCCAATTTTATTTTGGCTCGGGTTCAGTAGGCCACTGTCATCTCACAGCTGACGTCCACAGAACACGCACAAATCAGTCATCTCAGAAACATGTGAACTCAATTCTCCTCTACGCACTGCGACAGTTTTGGCTCCTTACAATCCTGAACAATCGGCTGCTTTCTTTTCTTGGTTCAAACAAGTGTTTTACATTCCAATAAAATGGGCAAATATCACTAATACAAACCGAATATTTTGCTGATAAAAAGTATTTAACTTTCTTGTAACACTCATGTGGCTCAAAAACGACCAAAGGAAAAATCTGAAATGAGAAACTGGAGTGAAAGATGGACTAAGAACTACCATTGGGGATACCATGTATCAGAGGCGCCCTTAGTAGTATGCGGGGCCCCGGGCGGGGGGTTCGGTAGGCGAAGTCCCCCCTCCGAAGCCAGGAAACATAGGTGAAATTTTTGAGGGGGTAAGGGGTTCTTATGGCATGGGGGTCGATATAACTTACGACATTAATGATTCGGAAACATTTTACATGCATGCAAGATCAACAAACTAGAACACATAATAAAACTATCACTGACTTACGAAGCAGCTGCTTTGACGGTCACAGACGGAAGTCCACTTTTCTGGCTTTTCGCTGTGCAAAATCGTTGATAAGTTCCTCGTAGTCCATTGTTGAGGCAACTTCCTTTTCGATGGACAAAATAGCTAAACCGCACAATCTTCTTTGCGACATTGTTGATCGTAGATAGTTTTTGATAAGTTTCAACTTCGAAAAGCTTCTTTCCGCGCTGGAAACTGTCACAGGAATTGTCAACATAATTCTGTATGCAATAACGATGTTGGGAAATGAATCTCGAATGGGCCAAACGTACTGAAGACACTCTTGGGCGGCATTGATGTTATCAGGAAGCATTTCTCGAAAAATCTTCAATTCTGCGCACAAGGCAATTCCGTCTAAATCGCGTGAATCTTCTGCGCGTAACATGTCCAAATCCATGCAGCACTTTAACAAATAATCGTCGTTCAACGACCGCAAACCCTTCAAGTTGTATAGAAATCCAAAGATTGAAGCATACTCTTCCAGTTGTTCGAATCTTTTTTCCATTGAGGTAAGTGCTTGATCCACTATCCATAAGAAATATCCTGTTCTGAAGGATTCCTCCGGCGAAGATGTTTCTTCGTCGTTACCCTCATAATCGAATTGTTTTTTCTTGCATCTGACTCTTCGTTCCTTGAATTTCTGAGCTACGTTCATTTCGGACGCAATTTCCTTTGCTGCGATCATAGCATCGGAGAATCCGGTTTCCCGGTACTTTCTCAAGAAAGTAACAAGGCCTTTGATTTGCTGTATTGCTACATCGAGCTGCATGTCAGCTGATTGCAAAGTTTTGCTGACAGCATTCACAGCAAATAAAATGTCATACCATATGATTAAGCTCTTAAAACAAACTCGAAGCTTTCGAGCTCATAATTTGCAAGACATTCGGCTTTACTTTTTACTAGCGGATCATTGGCGGTATCTGCGACAGTCAACAGTGCCTCTTTGACTTCTTTCGTCTGATAACGCAGCGCTTTCACACTTTCCAGGCGGCACTCCCACCGCGTTTCTGAAAGTGATTTTGTAGTCATGAAAGGCACGGTTTCTTCCAAAATTTTCCACCTTTCAGCCGAGGCAGCAAAGCATTTATATATTCTCTGTATGACACCAAAAAACGTCACTGCTTGGGAGTTGCATTTAACCATGTCTCCTAAAACAAGGTTCAAATTATGGCAGCCACACGGAGTGTAAAATGCTCGACTGCTCATGCGAAGAATGTGCGCTTGAACTCCTTGGTATTTTCCCTTCATGTTCGCACCATTGTCGTACCCCTGGCCACGACAATCGGCGATGTCCAGACCGAGGTTCGCCAGTGCGGCAAGAAGAGCTTCAGACAACCCCTTTCCTGTTGCGTTGTCCACATTCAGAAATTCGATGAAGTGCTCCATCACCTTCACTTCCGGATCTGATACGTCCACAAAACGCAATATTAGGGACATCTGCTCTTTGTGGCCAACATCAGGCGTGCAGTCAAGGATGACAGCAAAATATTTAGCAAGTTTCACTTTATTAATAATTTTCCCCTTTACTTCTGACGCCATCAGGTCGATAAGCTCGTTTTGGATCCTATGCCCGAGGTAATGGTCGTGAGCCTCGTCGTTCTTAATTCGGCGGAGATGTTCTTGCATGGTTGGATCGAATTTGGCCAGCATCTCAACTAAGCCTAAAAACTGACCATTGTTCGGCGCATAAAGTTTCTCCGTTCTCCCACGAAATGCGCTGTTGTTTTCGGCAAGGTACTGTACAATCGCTAGAATTCTTGTTAACACTGCGCGCCAATGCAGCTTTTCTTTTCTAATTCGTTCTAGCATCATGTTATCTGTTGCGCTACCATTGGACATTCTCCGAGCTGATTCCAACCACGCTGTCATGCACTTAACGCGATTTACAGAAACTTCGTGGTGCTGAAGTTTATCGCCAAGATGCTTCCAGTCGCAGCAGCCTTCGTTTGCTAACTGGCCTCTAGTAGCTGTCGTGCCAAACAACTTACAAGGAAAGCAAAATACTCTGTCTTTGATCTTCGAATAACTTAGCCATAGCCTATCCACTGTTTCTCCGTTCGGCATCCTCCGTGTAAAGAAATTGTTCGAAAAATGTCTGTTACTTTCGTCCTTTGGGTATTCACAGTCACTTAGCCTGATTGGACCCTTCTGCACTAAAATGTCACGCACTTCACTGTTAATATGTTTCCAATTACCTGGATCGTATATGTCTTCGAACAGTGTGCTCGTCGTTTGAAGAGTGTCAGAAGTATGCAGAGGAATGGTCGCGCTTTCACAGGAGAGGTCACTTTCTGGGTCTGTTGCAACAACGTTGTTCCCAGAGAATTGCACCAAGTTTTCATTGTTGCTTGTGGGACAACAGGGCGTAGAAACAGTTTTGTTGCCGGCTAGTTTTTCTTCGTCGGACGCAAAACTTGGTATCACAACCTGGTCTGTCGCATCACACCGGTCGCTCACAGTCACAGACAAATCATCATCCGTGTTCTCAAGTTTTTGGTGTTGATCCTCTGATTTTACCGCTACAACAAACTTGTCCAAAGATCCCTTTTGCTTCTGAATGAAATCTTCTTTATATTTCCGTTTCTTGGCTTTCGCAGCCCCACTTTCGTATTTACGGAATTTGTCTCTGTCTCTGCCACTCATGATGGTCACTTATTCTTTGCCCAATAAACGAATAATCGGAAGACACTCACGCACTAACCATAATATTACGTATCCACATCTCACTACGACTGCGCGGTCCGAATTCCGAAGCCAAACTGAGGTGCTACACAAGGCGTGCAATAGGAGCTATTTCTTGGAAGCGATGACTCAGAGGTGTCCGTAGCAACAGGACCACTCTTCTGACCCAAAAGCAACCAACAACATGACTTCTCACTCTATTTCGACAACAAAGAAAAGTTGAGATAAGGCCATTTAGAGTCACGTGCATGGTATTAACGTCGCCTTGTTTGCTGACCCATTGTTAATCCGAAACTCAAGGGCGTAATTATTACGGTACTTTAAGACCAAAAATATCATGCTAAACACTTTCATAGTAATGGTGTAGATTTCGAGAATTTAAGGCTTCTAAAAGTAAAATATTGAGTAAGAAGTTCTGGTTTATGAAAACTGGTTTCCGAAGAAATCCACCACACCGTATTATTGGCCAAAGTATTCACTTAACTCTAAGCTACGGTACATTAGAATGTTGCAAAGGCCCCGCATATTTGAGCTGACTGTGACAAGAGAATATCCTATCGCGGGGCCTGGGGCGGATGCCCCAGTCGCCACCCCCAAAGGCCGCCTCTGCATGTATACAAGAACTGAATAATTATGACTTCATTTCAGGGATAGTCCTTCACATAATTACGTCAATTAATACTCTTACTAGATCGTGTCCTAGACTTCCTATAGTTATCACGAAGTCACATTCTTGATACATGTTCTTACAGGTATATACCATTAAAATTATCTCCTCTGATTTTTTAATAGTGTTTAATAAATTAATGCTGAAAATGTGTATACGGGTTATCACTAAAGTAATGAGTAAAATATTGGCGAAATTTCTTAAGAGCTTTTATGATCCCCATCCACTTCTCTTATAAAAAAAAAGAAGAAGAAAAGAAAAGAAAAAAGAAAAATGAAAATATTGATCTTAGAACTTCTCACCACGATTGTCTAATAGTCATTTCTAACTGAATGCTCTCTATGGCGTCATGGTTTGTTGCTTTCCTTCTCTGTAAACTACGCAGTGAAAAAGGTGCAGGTACGAAATCTGTCGTTAAGGGGGAAAAATGTTCTTACCTGCGAACGAGAACATCAATAGCGTTGTCGATAGTTTTGCAGTCATATTACACGTGAATCCATGGATGTACACTGTCAGTACTTGCTGATTCCATTCTCATACTTCATGTCCCTCCCTCTTTTACTCTTATGCTTCTGTCTGTTATTTTTTCTGATTGTAAAAGCACGCACCTACGTCACACATTGCCCAGTTTGAAATGACTTTTCTAATACAAGAGCTTGAAAAGTTTCTGCAAACTACTATTAAGAGTGGCTTAGTGTTCCGCTATAAAATTCGGAAGAATAGATCTTTCTATGATTAAATTATTTCGATTGTTTGTTTAAGCATATTAAGTTGTTTATTTTCCACAGCAATTTGAACAAATGTCTCAGAAACAGCTGTTAGGAATGAGTCAACACCTACTTCAGGCGGAACAAATCGCTCGCTACACATCTTATTTCTCATGTGTGGGAACAAAAAGAAGTAATTAGTTGTTAAATCAGGTGAGTACGGATAATGAGTCATTAATTGGACAGTGTTACTGCACAAAAATCAATAGTGTGATGTGTTGATTGGGAACTGGCGTTGTGGTGGCGAAGAATGATGCGACGATTTGGGTTTGTTTTACGAAAATCAATGATGACTCTGGCAAACAAATAACTGTATACCACTCAGCATTTACAGTCTTCCGATCTTCTAAAGCTATAGTTGCAATATATCCGTTGTAACCGAAGAAACATGCAATCATTTGCTTGGCATCAGTTCTCGAACGAACAAATTTGTTTTCGGCTCGCTTTGAAACACTTGAACAGAGGCATACTATTAAGTTTCGGTTTCGTATGAATAGAGCGAAGTTTTGTCTCCAGTAACAATGCAGTGCACCAAATTTGACTTCTTTCGGTTGAAGTTTTTGAGTACTTCTTTGCACAAATTGACAAGAGTCTGTATTTGAGCTTCGGTGAAACTGTGTGGGATCAAACAGCTTGGAACTTTCTGTACCTTTAGGTGCAAAATCGTATAAACTGCTATCATGTCAATGTTCACGGATCCCTGAATCTCACGGTATATCACATGCCGATCTCTCTCAATCATTTCACGCACAGCATCAACATTATTGACAACAACAGACGTAGATAAGTGACCTCGAAATACATCATTGAGAAATGTGCGAGCACGCTGGAATTCGAAAATCAATTGTATGCATCCTATTGGATGGTGTTCATCCCCAAAAGCCAAATGAAGTTGTTTGATGCATTGTTTCGGTGTTAAACTACATTTGAAATTGTAAAAAATCATTGCCCGAAAGTGTTCACGAGAAATTTCCATTTCGCACACAAAGCTACTTTTTCGAACTGCTGTGAAAAATAAACGAATAGGCTGAACCAAACAAAGATAATTTAAAAATACAAATGTATGTTTTTCCAAATTTTATAATAGCAGAACATAGCACCACTGTTAGTAATAGTTTGTAGATATTTTTCCAGCAGATCTCGAACTAATAAATTAACATATGGTGAAAAGATTGTTGAGATGTTCTTTATTGTTTACAAACACAACATATCACGATTATGTAATCTTATACTTTGACGACGAAGTACTTAACAATAAAGAGAAACTTAAAAACATTTGAAAAGTTTGCAAATAATTAATATTCTCTGATTTTGGCAATATTTGAATAATGTGAAAAGTGGGTGGAAGTTTGAGGAAATGTACTAAAGAACGTATGTGTCTGTATGTTATGAGCACCACAGACGCAAGGAACTAATACATTACAAAAATAATTCTTAGAACTATGTGCATTTTGAGGAAAACAACTCCTTGTACAGGGTTTTAAACATTCATGTATGGGTTATACATGTATATTTATTGTTTTATTACTCAGCAAAGTGATAATAAAAATTGTTCTCTTGCAACATACTTTTCTACCCATCAAACAACTTCACTCAAAGTTTCAACTAGACTTTACTTTAAAATTACTGTTTAACGTTTTCGATGGTTGGTTGACTGGTTTGGAGTTTACGGCACCGAGACTGTTTACGGCACCAAGACTGGACACACAGCTTAACATGGAATCCAACCGAGAATCGAACCCGGATGTCTCATATCAAAGGCGCGTACATGAATTATATAGCCACAAGGAAAGTCTTTATGTTCTCGAGTTTAGAAGTAAATTATTTAAAAAAAACAGGAATTGGATAATTCGAATACAATACGTAAGAGATCTGAAACTAACCATAATTCAATGTCATTTTAAGTGTTAGCTACTTTCAGTTCTGGCCACATTCGTTACATATATATGGCAAGTGCTAAATCTGAGTACAAACTTTTTAAACTCAACCCACCAGTAACGTGCAAAAAATGCAACGAAATATACACTACAGAAAAGTTGCACATCAATTACTTTTTTTTTCCACTACCGTCGCGATAGGAAAGTTATTGACACATCAGTTAGTGTCCCTGTGCCTTCCATTTCTTAAGCCACGAATACAATTTTTTACAGCTTGTCCAGAAAACAACAGAACTATAGGGTCTACTTGTTTTGTGACAAATGTCCTGGGCAAAGTAAAAATTATATATGTTTGACACAAACGATTGAAGATTTGACAGAAATTTACACCCTAGTTATCGTAGTTAATGCTCTGAGATAGAAAGTGTAGAATGGTTTTAAAAATAAAAAAAGAAAAAGAGAGGGAACATATAAATCATATAAGTATTGTGTATTATTGTGTCAAGAAACCCCTTCCCATTTTTGGTAGCGATGAAAACAAGTGGTAAAGGAATTTTTGAAGTAGTGGCTTCAATTCTACAAATATCAACTCTTGAGATGCGCAATGTTCCACGAAATAACAACAATCTTTTCAATCTATATCAAACTTTACATTTTTAAAATATTTAAATGAAAGTGGTGTATTGTAGCAAAGTAATGCATTAGCGGTTTGAAGAAATTTATTTTTTCGTTCGTAAAGGGAGTACACTCAAAAAACGCCGCCAGAAAATTTCTACAGTTCATACCCAGATAAGTCACTTTTTCATAAACATCCTGTATTCTGATTGATGTCTTGAATACATCTGTATAGGCAAAACACTATTAATATTACATGAAAAGATGTGGATGAGAACTGTTTGAATAACTGCAATCTATTTTTATCTTTAGATAATATGTAGATGAGAACTGTTTGAATAACTACAATCTATTTTTATCTTTAGGTAATATATTTATCATAAACTAAATGTAATATGTCATCCATTTGAAAACTTCGGAATGCTGCATTAAATATTAGCTACTTTTTTTTCTTACTTGTTTCAAAACAAAATTCTCTTAGCTGAAATGAGCCATATAGTTTGGCACTCTAGAAAAGGGACTACATACGCAATGTAAGTTTTTATACAGGGTAAGGACTAGGAATGGCCAAAATTTTCCAGAATCCGGAAATTTCACTTTCCAAAATTCGGAAAAATTCAGGAACCATCTAAATTCCAGAATTTTTCCGATTTCATCTTCCCGATTCCGGATAGTAAAAATTCCGGAATTGGCAATCGCTAGTAAGAACCAGTGTTACGTATTCAGAAACAATCTTTCGATTTCTTCTCCCTAATAAAATAAATATTTTATGCAGTGCCTTTCCTTGAATAGACGCAACCCATCGTTCTCAGTAGATATGTGGGTTGCATAAGCTTGCGGAATAGCAGTTATATTTGAGAAATGACATTAATTCACACATTTAAACACACTAAGTGCTATCTGTCAAGAGAAACTGCTTATACACTATGCCTTCCTTTCAACTAAACACTATTAGTCTTGCCCACGAGGCAAAACAAAGATTTTCCAATAAAAACAAACACACTTCGAGACGAAACAGATCTATGTCACATCTCATGGAAAATAATGTCATTTCGCTAGTATTTCTTTCAAAAATTTATTTTTTATTTTAGTGTGAACATGGTTTGGTTTCGGAAAAAAATCAAATGATTGACTAATTAATTGAGGATGAACGTCACTTTCCAATATCGAAGCTACACGAGATGGGATTTACTTCTTACAGTGAAATCCGAAACATTACTTACGTTTGAATCCGATACTCTTCCGACAGAAAATTTGGGTTTTACGAACAGCACAATTTCTGATTTGCCCCCCATTTTTTTGAAGTGACCCCTGAATGTGTATAGTTTTATTTGGAACGTATTATTGGTTCGTAGAAAAAAAAAAGGTGCCATATAATATTTGCCGTTGCGTGAGTACGTATTGGTTATTTGTCTTCCCGTGTAGTTAAGAAAGCTACAGGAATTGCGTTTTAATTGCAATTCAAAGCAGTTAATATCGCAATTGCGTATTTCTTTAAATGTCGTAGCATATGCTTGTAGTATTTTATTATCTTTCATTTTCTAAGAGTAATAACATACATTTAACGACATGTGTGGAATTAAAAATATAAGTTGTTCATTAATCCCCAGTTTCAATCTTTGTTATTCATTACAATGATTAATATTATCCTTTCTATTTATTTGATTTGCAAATTTATTATTAAATAATCTGATCACACAATTTTCCATACAGAATTTGAAGATGATAATGATCAAGGAATCAAATTTCTTTTTCTTACACTTTCGTTGTTTAAGAGTACAAAGGGCTAGTCAGGGGCGGCTTTAGGATTTTATTTTTGGATAGGCCCGCTCCCTCGCTTATGGATGCATATAGACATTTGATTGATTGACAGTAGGACATTAGTTTTACAGCAATAGTTGATGTATTTGTTGAATAATTATGTACCATTAATATGAATAGTAGAAAATATATTTACTCTTTATTATATCTTTTAGCGTTTATATATTTTTCAAAATTTTGGGGTAGGCCTGTGCCCACCCGGCCTACCCGCTAAAGCCGCCACTGGGACTAGTATCTACTTGTGTTGCTCTTGTAAATTTATTTAATAAAATATTAAATATGATGTACGGTATTTTAACTAAAAAAACAGTATCCAATTAGTTATACAACCCTTCGTTAAAGTGTTAGAAACAACCAGGAAAACTAACACTGATATACAAATATTCAGATCATGTCTTGCCCCCACTTTTATCGTCCAATCGCCGTCACTGGACGTGGATCTATTGCTTAACGGGGGATTCGAATCACATGAGCTCCCGCTGAAACGCGAATCCGGCTTTCCCGCGCCACACAACCACGAGGAAGCTCTGAAAGATAGTTTGAGGCCACTTGAAATCCTGGTTATATTTTGGGAAGTAACACGATCTATAGTGGCCGTATTCTTGCTTTTATTCATGAGATTCAAACAGCTAACGCTCTGTTTAAATTTTTAGTGCTATGTTATGTTTTTGCCCTTTTTGAGTTTTTTCTTGATATACATTTTATCATTTATTATGTTAGCCTTTTCACAACCTCTTTTTTAGTTATTATTACTTTACATTATTATTGGTTTTAATATTTGTAGAACCTATGGACTACAAACTTTTAGCGCCCTTCCCGCTGGTCTAGTAGCAAGCGAATGCGCCTTTGGTGCATGGGGTCCAGGATTCGACTCTCCTTGGGATTCTTTATGTGCACTATGTATCGCCATTGGCCTTATAGTGATGAGGACAAACAGTCTTGGAGCTGACTTTGTAACCAGAAGCAATCAATCTATCTGATGTTACATAGCACAAAGAACTATGGCTGGCCAATCTGCTTTTAATTGGTGATGTGAAATCAACAAATTGATTCCATCGCTGTTATTTTCGGCATTTTTGAGAAAGTTTACTATATCTTAAATTAAGTGGCTCCCAACTTTGCTCGGTTACGGTGGTTTGGATTCTACCTTAAACTGCAGGTCCACGTTATAGCCTCTGAGCTCAAAGAGAGACAAACTCCATCTAACTGTAATTGAACTTGAGAACAAGTACATTAAAAACACACGCCTACCGATTCAGGCATTCTGGTTAAGAAACAAAGAAAACTATATTACGCGGAAATAATGCTTTCAGTGGCTACATCTAATTATTGGTGTTCTCATAATTCTGCTCCTTTGCGACAAAACAACGCCTAACATAAATATATAAAAAATCCTTGTGTGTAAAGATACAAGAAAAAATGGAAAGAGATGAAAGTTGCTGGAAATGGGTGGTTTTAAACCTAAAATGATGGAATATTTTCAATTCCACTAGCCGTTTGGGTTCCACGCTAGTAAAGGGCTCTATATTTTAAATTTCCGATTCTGCAGGTTCCTCAAACGTAATATAAGGGCACGCAAAAGTGACACAGAGAAAGCGCATATCGGTATGTGAGGGAAACTAGAATGCCTTGAGTGTGATTCTCAACAATTGTGTATTGCTGACATGATGAGGTCCCACAGGAACGTTCTCTTTTCATTTAACATAGGGCGTCTTACCAATGTGGAACCCAAATGACTAATGGAATTGGATATGTCACAATATTTTAGGTTGAAAACCACCTATTCTCAACAACGTTCCTCTCTGTCATTTTTTTTTTCGTATTTTTTTATTGAAAACGGAGTTAGCTTATGACTTCAGACTTTCGATACACCCTATATATATATATATATATATATATATATATATATATATATATATATATATATATATATATTAAATCTTGGTCAACAAGATACTCCCTGCTTCGAAAGTTAAAGGACTGAAATGACTATCAAGAATCATATACGGATGGATTTCAGCTTCTGGGTAAATATCATTATTCAAAAAGCCACAGAGAAAGAAATTTACTTGAATCAAAGTACATAATTCTCTATAAAGGTTGTTTCAAGAACATGCATTAGTAACATGCATTAAGAATATGAGTTCCCGCCCTGTGAAAATATGTTTAATCGGTTCTTCAGGATGGTACACGCCTTCTATGTCAAGTTTAAAGACATAACATATTCTGTGAGTCCAATATGATATTCACAAATAGAACATCTTTACATAACATGCATTTTACATAAAAAGTTGTAATAATCATAAAAAATAATTATTTAACAGAAAAGAAGGCTGACGGCACATACGAGAATAGTGTTTGAATAAACAGGATATAGCTATTTTTTTTTTAATGCAAAACGGATATGACATAAAATTTCTTGAACACAAGGTAGCTGTTAACATGAACAAATGTTTCCTTCATCATTTTGTAGGCGTAAGGTCAGGGAATTTTGGAATACAGCAATGTTATGCAACTACACACAACTTGCACATTTATTTAGCAATTTGTCAAAACAATTAAAAAAATACTACATAAGTGCTGCCACATCACTTTCGTAAGAAAGTGTTCCTGTGGGAGATAAGCCCACGCTACACAGAAACATTTTCTACCACAACTTCCTATTTATTTATTTGCTTGAAAATACACACACAAAACTATACAGTTGGGATTAAAGCTTCCAGAAAGTAGTATGTACCCTTTTACACTTAGCTTCTCAACTATTTACCCAAATACGAGAAACAGAGACTTTCGGTAATATTATATTTTCTCTCGAAATTTCCCTTGTAATTACTGCTTAAATTAATACCGTACACAACTGTAAGATTCGAAGAAACTATTATTGGAAATTCTAGTGATTTCAATAATAATAATAATCGGCCGGACATTTCGACAGAACAGCTCAGTTGCAGATGGTTTTGACATACTGGTTTCAGTTCTTCGTGGCAGAACTTCTTAACACAACCATACAAATGCTGATGCCGCTTATGACAAATGCCTCAACACGGATGGTATACATGTTGAAAAGCAGATTTTGTATCACTAACTCCAAAGAATAAAACAACTTTCCTTTTACACTCCATCGGAACTTACTTTTTAGATGCGCCTCGTATAAATAAAGTGAAAATGAAGAACTCACTGCCACATTATTTTACTCCGAATAATTGAGCTCAACAAATGTATACAGCAAGTATTGCTTACGTGTGTCAATATCTATCTATAAATCTGAACACTTATGTTATTTTCAAAAGCTCTCCGTTCCTATCTGTAGGTAGTGTTCAAGCAATTGCAACAAATACTTGTGTATATTATTAACCTCCTTTTAGTAGACTTCTGCAAACCTATATACTTACGAGTTTGAACATATTTTTTTAAGTACGTATACATTTTTCTTCTATTTTTAATGTGTGTACATCTATATAACATAAATCATTTGGATTTACAATAACGCTATCACCGAGTAACCTGTCAAATGTGTATCATCTCTCACTCGAGTTGATGAAATATGTTTACCTTTGTAATGAGAAGCGTCAGTCGTCTGACATTTAATAACACACTAGCAATTCTACATGATCAGCTGCACTATTTGACATTGGCACTGCTCAGACATTGCCACTTTGCATATTAAATAAGCATGCAATAATATGTAGTGTTAATGATGGGACATGGTTAGGTTTTCTGTGATCTCTACGGTAAAAATGATCTAATAAAGTGGAGTGTTATCAACGCTGGAGAGGAAACATTATTTATTATGCTGCAATCAATTACATTGAAACTAATTAATGACAGTTACACTGACGTATTATTTATCCCAGTTTCCCACAACATTACAACTAATCACAAAGGCTAGACACTATATATACATCACGGAAAATATTATCAATTACTTCGGCATTTACAATCATTTTATTACATTTACACATTACCAGATTAACAATTTACAAGATACCTTGAACTAAGTTTGTTTTTAGTCTCGTGATGTGTGGTCAGCACGCATATTAGCTCCATTTATTGCCGTACTTGTGTTTCGAACGCTATCACCAAAAATGTTTGCATATAAAAACCAAATATGTTCATTACGGTTACCAGTTACATTACTAAAAACCACTGTACAGCTAGGTCTAATATTACCTACAATGGAACTTAAAGCTACTGAAAGTTGTTAATATTAACTTTTCCCTCTTTCGTAACATTTCTGGAAAATGATTCTAAAATGTAGGAATTCTCAGACAGAGATATCCACCGAGCTTCAGAATGTTTTAAAAGCATTGAAAAGTAGACATGTTTTCAGAAGTTTATCATAGTAGAGTCAGAAAATTTGGAGGATAATGTTCTACCATGAATACTATCATTTACACAATAGCCGTTTTAAATATTTAATTTCACAGAGGTACAGTGGTCGAGCGCTCATCTCTGAAAAGAATGAAATGAAATCTTTAAGTTTTACGTCTCAGGATTATGCCGGCTAGGGTAAAGGAGACGCATATAAGAAATGAAGGAAACGGTGGAATGAAGAAAGTGGGAAGTGGGAGGAAACAGATCCCGAGAAAACCCATGCACTCGGTGTTTGTCCAACACAAAGTTCACTTGGCGCGAGCTGGGATCGAACCCAGGACCTCATGCACCAGAGGTGAACGCTCTACCACTGAGGTCCTGCGCTCACCTCTGGTGTGTGTGTGATCTTTGTTTCGATCTCAGCTCGTGCTAAGTAGGTTTTGGGGTGGAACAAACACAATGTAAGTGTTTTTTTCGGGGTTCTCCCGTTTCCTCTTACTCTCTTCATTCCATCATTTCATTCATTATCATTAGAGACCGGATCTTAGGAAAAATGCCTATTTTTTTTAATATTAAAGATACGATCAAAAAAAAAAAACGTTTTAAAATTTATATGGGAAGTTATAGTTTCAATTTAAGCCAATTTTATTTTGCCTATTTCGCCCATGTATGTCTAAATAATTGCTTTAGTGCCTAATGTTGCCTATTCTATGCATTTTCTTCAACGTAAGACTTTACTGGGAAAAATATACAATTTAGTATTTCAAGAAAGGATTCTGCCTCTTTCGAGAAATATAAATGTCGTTTGTAGTGATAAGATGTAAAACTTTAGATTGCTATGTGTATTGATCAAGTGCTGTAAAACTTTGGACTACCGTGTGTACTGATACAGTGTATAAAATTTGGATTATTATGTGTAATAATAAAGTGCTGTAGAGAAGGTTTTTACCAAATATAAATGAAATACATACCCAGCTTCGTTTATATATATATACAGTAAAAGATGTTAACAAACAGGTATTCGTTGAACATTATCTATGACTTTATTTTTTGATTGTATTGAGTATTTATCTTCATTATTTCCAGTTACATTTTACTGCCTATTTTTCAGGTTTTTAATGCCTAAACATCCGGCCTCTAATTATCGTCATCATCTCTCCCTTAGCCTCGGAGCATAACTGAGAGACGTTAAATTAAAAAACAAAAAGTTATCACTTCTACAAACAATCACGTACATTTTAATACGATTTTTAACTCGTATTTTGAAACAAAAATATATTGGAAAATTCTACGAAGACTCTTAACAGTATCTGAGAAGTTACTAAAAACCAACAAAGAGCCTAATAAAAGCTTTAATGATATAGATTTCTTCTAGCGGAGCTCATCCACAAGCGAACGTCTATTGATTTCCTGTAGTTTCATTAACTCACAGAGAAGCTTATAACCGCCCCACAAAGTAACTTCCAAAAGAAACAAGTCAACTCAAAAGTAATCATGAATGGTTATCCTGTATATGCAAAACAATAGCAAATGAACCACGAAGCAGAAACATAAATTTTCAAAGAAAATAACAGAACAAAACAGTTGCATTATTGTCTTGGAAATTCTCATTAAGTTGCGTCTGGAACCACAAGCTATACACAGATTTTATTGCTAACAAGGAGAGATTACGCTCCATGGATTATGGATCTGGACCTGCTTTTGCGTTGTAATTGTTGCGAATGAATGTGGTCCTCTTGCTTGTTTAATTAGTGTTCAACAGAACAGGCTGTTTATTATAAATTGCAATATTCCAAGTTATACTGCAAATTTTATGTCATAAGAAACAATACTTGATGTGAACATTGATTTACAAACAACTATATATTTGAATTTCGTGAATTTTCTCATAGTAGCTGAAAAACAATTTTCTTTAACATGGTACTAACTACAAACAGAACTTAATTAACCATAAAATTTATAGTAAACCAAGTGAACAGACATTTGTGAAATGAATAAACCCAAACCATCACAGGTTCATAAGTCATTCAAATGGGAGGAGCTCATCCTTCTACTAAACCACTGACATTTCATAAACATTTTCAAATCTATAGTCTATATACAGTATATATACACAGAGTGAACCATTTATCTTGATATGAGCTTGGAACTTTCAAGCTAATAGTTACAAAAACGCTAAAATTTCGTACTATACAAATATCGACAGGGGGATACTTCAATACAACCACATTAATAGTGTTACTAACAACATAAAGTTGTATTTTTGTCAAATGGCACTAGGCATAAACTATTTCAAATCTATATAATGTACGAAAACTTAAAATAACTCATTTTTGTGCCATGCTGCAAACTAAGGAAGCTAGGGTATCACAAAGATAGAAGAACATCCAAATTTTTGGAGGCTTCTACGATAGTAATACTGTAAATGAGTCTGATTGGTTAACACATATCCGAAGTACCTTAGTTTTGAATACTACGGTCACCATAAGACATATACTATTTCGAACAAGCAGAAAAGAAGTTATAATGAACTGAAAAATTTACTTTCTTCAAAGGGACTTTATTTCGAAAAAATGCTTAGGTAAATATTACACTTAATTAAATAGATCGTCTTGAATAGACATCGTGATGATCAAGCTGTTAGCATCAATTTGATTTACCTAAAATCGTTCCGGGGATACGAAAAGATAATAAAATACTTAAAATAGCGTATGTGTGTGAACTTTTTAAAATTGCTGTTACTTTCCTTGCTTCTGTAACATCCCAACAATAGGTTTAGGCAGGTGTAATTACAAAAAGTTCTCGGAATTACATCATTTTGAGCACTATTGCAAATTTTACCATTGTTTCTTTGAATAGAGAAGGCACTTACCTAAGCATTATTTTCTTTCTTTTTTTTAAATAAAGGGTTTAGATAAAAAGTCAAATTTTCAATCCCCTTTGTTCCTATTCATTTAAAATTCATCTATCATTCCAAAAAATTAGAGACTAAAGTACTTTAGATGTGCACTGACCTGTCCATTTCATTTGCGTTATTACTGTTGTAAAAGTAACCAAAATTTGAATGTTTGTGATACTTTAGTTCTTTTAGTTTACAACACTAAATAACAAATCTAGTGTAAGTTTTAGTTTGACATGTAAATTTGAAATATTTAATAACCCGACGAAGCGCAAAAAAAAAACTTTGTTAGTTTGGCAATACTGTCAACCTAGTGGTTTTACAGACTGCGTCAACGATGTTCCCCTCCAATATTTGCATGATAGAAAATTTCAACGTATTTTGTGTATCAGTTTAAGAGTTACAAGGGCGTATCATGACAGATGGTCCACCCTGTACACCTATAAGTTGATGGATTAGAAAACATGTCTGCATAACCAATGACTAAAGAATTCACTAAAGTTTTCACTTCTACCAGAACAGTAGTATATATTATCAACAAGTGTATGTGTAAACATGGATTAGAAAAACAGGTCGAACACAACACTGAGAGAACGTCCTCCTCCTCACTTTTCCGCTAACTTTCTTAAGACTATTTTATTACTAGTTTTGCAGTTTTGCAATATACTCGTAATATGGTTTCTGTAACTCTGACGTCCCCAGCCAAGTAAATTGGCGGTGGACAACATCGTATCGTATCCGTGGGTTTTCTCTGGATACTTCTGTTTCCTCCAGCATTTTCATTCCACCAATTCTTCCATTATCATTCACTTGCCTTCCTTATCCGTCTTCCTTAGCCTAAAAGGTAAAATCGTGGGACGTTAAATTGAAATATTTTAATTCATTTCAAGGATATAATTTTGATGGCTGCATACCACTTTTTCTGAAACAATTTACGGACCATCAAGCTAAATACCTCTCTTAGATGATGACGATAATGATTAACATTCAAATGAAATAAATAATAATAATACAAAGGAATATTACATTATCAATTTAAGTAACTTTATACGCAAGCATAGTTTTCCACCGAATAGCATATCCTGAAAATGTATAGTGAAAAATTTGGTACCGATGAATGTCAGATTTTCACTGTATTTTTTCTCTTGGTTTAAGTGTATTGAAACTAATGTATATGGATATTTAAGATCGAATGAACTTCTGTTGCTTCTGCCATTTGATGGGAATCTTTCGTTTAATGTGTTATGATCACGCTGATCTACAGGAGATAATATGCGGAAATAGGCTAGGATTAAATAAACAGTGGAATGATAAAGTAGGAGAATGGACAGTGAAATCCCTCACATATGGTCTGCTTATCATAAAACTCACACTGCACAATTCTTGGCAAGAAGGAAAAAATACCATTAATGCATAGGTTATACTGTGATTTTTTAAAAATAACTTTAGCAATGATATGGGCAAGACTTCATAGTATAAATGCGTAAGTTAGTATAAAATACATGTGTGTCTGCAACTGTTTGGGTCCATGATCCTACGTCCATCCGATTTTAATAGCTCTTTCTACGTAAAATTTAAGAGATGTCAACTCAGAAAGATCTGAAATAAAATACTCTAATAATATAGCTGAAAGAAAATATTCTATCAAAAAGTTCACATCACATTTAGAGCTTCATGTAAAGGACGGAAACTAAGTCACGACTGACAGCCTAAACAGAATAGAGCTCACTTCACACTCTCTTCCTTTCTACCTTAATTCCGGGCAGGCAGAGAGATTAGTAGCCACTAGACTACTCTCCCTACTTATAGTGTTATTCAACACGTTTGGCTGAAATCGATTTTTCTTTATTTTTTATTTTTATTTATTTATTTATGTTTTGTAAATAGTCTTTTGATATTAGTAAACTTTGAATAATACAACTGAAAGTGTTTCCTGCTTATTTAAAAAGCATTTCAAATTTTCAAACAAATACAAACATAAAAATACTGGTATAAAATGGAAATATTCTTATTCCTCTCTATTCCATTCGCTACGCAATCAAATGAAAATTTCTTCAAGAAGGGTCATTCACGGAAGCCAATCATTTCTTGAAAACCACTAGAAAGATGCAGGTAAATAGCATACAATTTAGGAAAAGAAATATAAACGGAAACTATACTCAATGTATCGTATTTGAAAAGTTAAATTACAAACTTTCTCTCAACCACATTTTTGTTCTCGCAACACTGACAGTATTATGACATGCAAAATTGTTAAGATCTGAAACACGAAAACAAAGGATAGGGTATTGCCCTACTTTACAGCAACTGCATCATCTCAGTCACCCAGCCAACAGTGTGGTAAAAACTCTACCGCAGGTTGCGAAGTTTCAGCAAGATGCTTTCAAGGATTTTTCTTTTCTTTCTTTCTTGTTTCACTGCGCAATCAAAACAAGGAAACTTGCCAACAAGTTTTGGAAAATCTCACAAGAGATGGAATGTTTGTTCTCCTACACAACGTCATCGTCTCACCTAAGTTGGTCGCAAAAGTTAATTATAAATGTCAAAAGTTGGAACAGGAAAACAACTACAAGAATTATGCGCAACAGTAAACGATAACTTACTGAATATATTTCAGAAAAAAGGAAAATAGGAATGATGTGCCACACTTTCAATATAATCAATTCAAATGGGTGTAACGTGATAAAATTTATTCTGATGAGACTCTTCGGATTACTTTTGAATTTGGAACCAGTTCAGTACAATTAACATAGTAAACACATTTGGATGTATAATTATTTGACGACCAACTCTGACTAAAAGAGAAAATAGATTGGTGATGGGAAAAGTTTGTGTACATACTATGCAGTTAATACCTCGTATGAACATGGGTCTCAATACGATTATTGACAGTCAAGCCCAAACTTACGCTACCTTATTACGTTTTGCATCTTAATATAAGAAATAAAAAGACAATTGATGAAAATACAATTTAAAAATGAAGAACTAAGAACTACGCACTTTTTATGTTTCATAGAGTCATAAGAGAATGTAATATTATATATTTTATATATTATATATTTTATATATTATATATATTATATCGCGTTCTCAAAATTTTAGCAATGAAAATTGTGAATTTTAAACGTGAATATTAAATGTACTGCGGTAATAAAAATTTAAGAAATCCTTTTTCTGAAACTACCTCTGAACCTAATCTACACATAAGGAAACTTACACAAGGGACTCAAACATTTACAAAATGAGGCATAAATTACTCTCCTTGTCGTTACTTGCCTGCTGTAAGTCACTAAGAAGAAACTCGATTTGTAATTTTCTTCAAATATCGTTTGTAAATTCTAGAACTTAATACGCAGTTAAAAAATGATTGACAGCATGCTGACTTTATGTACATTATTATGCTCAGACCAAGTAACTCGGTTTCATTAGTAGCAGAATTCTTATTTCTAGGGAAGTGGTTTCAAATCTTATCTTCCTGGCTCTCCTTCGTAAACTCTACATACTTCACACGCCTCCCCCTCCTTCAAGCTCGTTGGTTATATGTTGTTTGACTCCTTCTGGGATTTCAGACGCAGCACTGAATTCTCAATTCTCTATTATTATTATTATTATTATTATTATTATTATTATTATTATTATTATTATTATTAGTATTATTATTATTAATAATAATAATAATAATAATAATAATAATAATAAATAATATGCTGACAAAAAAGTTAAGCCCCTGGAAGGAATGATTCAATGTTGACGTAATTTCGTACATGTGCATACCGTTGACGGATATAAATAATTAGAGCTGCAATGATTGTGACGGCTAGAATGGCCACCATAGTACATTACTATTGTTATCAGACCTGATAGGGTATATAAGTGGCATGCGCAGCATCAGCCGGTTACTGAGCACTGTGGAAGACCACAGGAAATGCCGCGTGCTCGTGTGTAACGTTATCAACACTTCACAGATTTTGAAAGAGACCTTCTTGTAAGTCTGCATGTGGTCGGCTGGTCGAAGTGTGCAATATTCAGGCATCTAGGGCATTCCGATGTGACAATGGCTTGATGTTATACTGAATGGGAACGTGTGGGAAACTACATGCGTCGTCAAGGTTCCAGTCATAATTTTGACTACACTAAGGGAGCATCGGCGTATCGTGCCCCAAACACATCACATCCTCTTAACATATGCGCCTACCAACTGGGCACAAGTAGTGAAGTTGCTACAACATCCCGTGACATACCACACCATTGGTCTGGGACTAGTAATACCCGGATTCCTGAATCTACGACCTATTCGTAGTTTGCCATTAACGTCATAACACATGAAGCTGCGTTTGAAGTGGAGCCATACCCGGGAAGGATGAATTGTTGATCGGTGACGTCGCATTTTCAACCATGAATCTTGGTTCGGCACCCTGTGGGTGACCATCGTTTGCAAGCACGGCTGCACCAACGGGAGGGAATATGCGGATGTTATTCCTGGCATCATCGTGTAAGGAGGATCGTTTATGATTTCAGGACACCTCTGGTAATGATTCAGGGAGCTCTGCTGGCACAACGGTAAGTTACGGACATCCTGAGTCCTCACGTGTTACCTCAAATTAAATAGCATTCTGGCAGCATCTTTCAAAAGGACTGTGATCGTTCACACTCAGCACATGTCTAGATAAACTACGTGCACGATGTTGACGTATTTCACTGGCCAGCGAAGTCCTTCGACCTGTCCTCGATAGAACATGCGTGGGAACAGGCTGGGCATCAAATCATTCCCAGTGTCAATACCTAGGATCTCGAAGGCTAGTTGCAACAGTCGTGGGTCAATTTGTCTGAGAAGAGGGCACAAGAGCTGTACAGCACCTTTCCGAACCGAATCTGTGATGCATCCAAGTAAGAGGGGTTGCTGAAATAAAATTACATAATTACGTAGTAACAGTGCTAATGCACTCTGTTGGACTTTCTAGCGCTGACAAATCATTGTAACTCTTTATCATTTACATATTCGTTGATGGTATTGACGTGTACGAAATTACGTCGATATAGAACCACTTTTTCCAGGTGCTTATTATCTGTCAGTGTAATAATAATAAATTTCACCTATTTATTTGTCTTTTCAGCAAGACTTCTGCATGCCATTGTAGTGCAGTATTATTTTTAAAATCTTTGCTCTTAATGAAACCACAGTTCTTACTTGATAATCATTTTGTGTTTGTACGGTATTTACAGTAATTTAAGCCTCTTAGCTACAAGCCTACGACATTTGTAATACAGTATTTGTTTAATAGCCGTAAGAAACAGAGTAATTAAGTATATATTCTTTGCTCCTTGAGTATCAGTTGTACCGTAATTGCGGGCTACTTGGACCCTTAAGGGGCTACTTGGACCCATACCAAAAACTCGTTTAAAATCCCATATGCAATGCAATAATGAGTGAGTTCAGAGTTGGATCCGTTAGATGGGATCAAAATGTAGGTGTACACACATTGAAACTAGTTCTGTGGTAGGCTACGATTGAGCAGCATTGGTGAGAAAGATCGTTGACGAAAACAGTGTATTTATTGACCGCCAAACTTTTATGTGTGGACACTATTTGCAAGGAAGTGGAACCAATGCTAAGTAAACACATAAGTAGTTACATATAGGTTAATGAAACTGGCATGGTAAACTTTCTCATATACAATAAGATGTGTGCGTAATTAGATTATACAGTATATGAAGTGTGTACATATGACCTGGAAAACATGGATATTTTGTCCCACATCTTTTGTTATCTTTATCCCACCCTATCCTTTGTTATATTTATCAATGAAAAATAAAGGTCTGTTGTCACGTGTCACACAAGTAAGGACTTTTCATTGTTTCCTTAAGGATACCGGTACAAAATGGTACATCAATATAAAAGATTGCCTGCAGGTCGAAAATATGCTGATTTTTCATAACAGCTTGAAGAATATTTACCAGCAATTCAGTCGGGGGAAATGTCGCGAAAAGAAACAGAAGCTCACTTCAAGATAATTCGTTCCACCATAGAAAGAAGATTAAAGAACAGGTCAAGGCAGAATCCGGGTCATCTGAAAGTGTTCACTGAAGAAGAAGAATTAGCCTTCGCTAGTCATCTTGATAAAGTTTGTGATTTCGGATTCCTCGTTAATTAACTTGATTTCAGATTTATTGTGAAGTCCTATTTTGCCATGCATGGGAGAACTGTCATTGCTTTCTAAGACAATCTTCCCAGTCGAGATTGAGTGAAGTAATTTTAGAAAATGCACCTCCAGTCAACGACTAGATTCGCTGCTAATATAGATAGGGCTCGTGCAGCTGCAGAAGAAAACGTAATCAGCTATTACAATCATTATATTTGATAGTACCTCTTAACATGTTCTCTTTGTGGTTTGCAGTAAATAAAAAGTGTTGTTCTTGGAACACCTACGTCCTAATTAGTCTCAGAACAGATTTCAATGGTTTTCTGTGGGAAAATATGGGGGTGGGTTCAAGTAGCCCGAACGCGAGTCTTACTTGGACCCATTTTTTACAATAATCGCCTGTGCTTTGTTTTCAATATATGTAACTAAAACTGTCCTCGACATGTGCAATAAAGCCTGTAGTTCCACTTAATATGGGTTATGACAATAACTTTCGAGTTTTCGTGGATGAAAATAGGCCGAAAGAACGAATTTGTTGCAAAATTGGGTCCAAGTAGCCCGCATCTACGGTATATATTGAGTTTATATTTTTCTAATACTTCCAACATCGCCAATAACCCTTCAGATAGTAGGAAAAAGGTCAATTCTATTGTTAAATAAAAGCTTTAAAAACGAAGAATTGCAGAAAATGTAGAAAAATAGCAGTATTTAGTAGTCAAACATGTAGTGCCTGTACAGATTGATAAATTGTAAATGGTCATTACAAGTGGTGTTTCACAGTTTACTTCTGTCAGCAGCTCGCGCCCCCTTGATCGCTCTTTACGAATCCCAGTTTGGGAACTACCATTTTAGAGTTTTAAAAAAATTCGATTCCAGGTAAACCAATGTAGGCTTGATTAGTAACTTGGTCTGTAGAGTTTCACCGATATCTTTCTACTTAAAAATAAATAAATAAAAGATTCCCTAATTTCAGTTCCTCGTGGCTTCTGCAGACCAAGTCCATAGGGTATACAATTAACTCTTGAACGCAACAGCACATGAAGAGCTCTAGGTAGTCAGATAGCTCGTGAACTGCATGACATATAATCAGCAATAATTGCTCTTATCGTAGTTTTGTTTTTTTCCTTCTTCTTTTCTTTTTCTTTTTTTTTTTTTTTTTTTTAATTTCTTGATCGAAGTTCATGATATCTTAAACCTAAATAGCTTTTTAATTGCTTTTGATGCCGTGTCAACACCAAAGATTTTGTGTCCTGAACGGGACTACGTGTACTACAATCAGACATGATTGCCATTCGCCTGTACGGTGCTTAAATAATTTATCAATGGAATAGATGAATAGCATCCCTTTTCTCGATCTCGTATAAACGAAAATGGACACATTTTATCTTAATTCACAAAGTTATGCCCTGTAGGCCAACAAAAACGAGAAAACCTCAAAAAGATTTCCTATCGGAACGATATGAGTCAGAACACGACTTGTAAAAAGAAATGGTTAGAAGATATTTAATTTCTCCTAATTTTTTATAACAACATAACGAGTTTATAACTGATTTGCAAAACAATACCACAATCTGGCCTGAAAATAGCAGAAAATCCCCAAATGGACATTCATAAATTAGGTAATGACTGAAGTCGACGCTACGCTTCGAGGTAAGCGCTTTGTTTCTTGAGAAACTACTGGAACATAATGATGATCAACACTTCAAATTGTAGTAGCTGAAAAATGTAAGTAGTAGTACAAGCAATAGCAGTAGTAGTAGTAGTAGTTTTCTTTTTGATTAAACATTTCACACATTTAGATAACTGTTCTTTACAAATCACTGAAGAATTTTTATGTTATAGTTACTTCCACTTGTATTTTTAAAAAAGTTTAAATATAATGAAATCTAATCTGAACAGCACTTCAACTAAAAGTTTTGAAAACATGCATAAAAATGCACCAATCTGATTGAGCGATAATGTCATTCATCACACGAAAATAAACTGACTCTCAAAACCTGCAGCTCCGTATTGTATGTTAACGCACTTCAATTTCTGTTAATCTGACATTTGAATTACAGCATATACTCACAAGTGACGGTGAATTCACACATTGGCTGCAAACGTGACTAACCTGTTGAATCATGTTTTTTATTGATTTTTAAAAATAAATATGTACTAGTTTATGCGAAGGAAGAATTTAACTGCGATAACTTTTGAAAGATAGTAGTTATCCCTTGCTACCTTTCTATTTCCATTGAATATACTTTCATGTATATTATTCATATTTATCTATGCTTCCTCTTGACGCTTTTCCGTCTATTATACACGTATATTCCTAATTGTTCTCGCCTTCCTTCTTAATTTGCAGTTCAACTTTCTACACACATCTTTCGATTCTTCAGTTCCAGTTTGTTTCCATTTTCTTTCCCTTGTTTTCCAAAGTATTTTCTGTAATCCATACTTCTTAGCTGTGCTACCTTCACAACATTTGTTTCATTAGCAAGATCACACATAGAAGCTGGAAATGTGTAGTTGGTACCCTGGTACGATAAACAACCAGTTTTATGACAAGTTTGAGATTCGGTATTAACATAATATTTCTATTCTTGTTATGTGTGTATAATGCAATTTACCATAATTTACTTTCTCTCGGCTTATATATATCCTTCTTTGAAATTTCCAACAAATATGTTCTTACTTCCCTATTTTTCAACTTTTCAGTAGTTAACATGTTCCTTCTTAATTGTGTAGTACCTTTTCTTTCTAAATATATTTTTCAGTGGGATTCCACCTGCCTGCACAAAACTGTAATCTGACAACTTTTGCGTTTTTTTTTTCTGACCATTGCCGTACAGCATGGTCAGAACATGGCAATTATATGTTTTGTCATTACATAGCAATTATACGTTTTAATACTGTTCATTAATTGTAGTCATTCTCTGACTTTCTTGTTTTACTTCCATCATACTACGGCACTCAGAAGACAACAACTCCTCAGAAAACATGTTTCATAGAATTACATAAACAAAAAATACTACTACTACTTAACAGCAGATATAACATTCATACGTTGATATTTTTAAATTTCTTCCATATGTGTATTTCCAGCCTTCATTCACTTCCGCTTCTACACAATATTTTGGGGGACGGGTTTTCTTGTGCCTCACGAGATATCCGTGTCTCATAGTTATTAAAAGTTTTACTATTCCAAAAAATAGACACTATAAAGCTGTCTTACACTTAAAATATCTTTCTATTAACGGACTAATAGTTTGAAAAGTGATGAAATTTTAAAAATTTGCATTGCGTTTGCTTGGGCATATTTGGATATGAAACATATCTACCCACTGAAAAAAGAAATTATGAATGCCGGTATAATGAAAGTGATAAGATGTTTCCTTGATGCGTAGCTGATGCATTAATCTTTAATCACTAACAATCTTCAACTCTTTCCGAAACTATTCAAATGAAATCTCACGTTCGTGGGAGGAGCAAGTAGGAAGTTCTCTGATGCATGAATATATTATATAACGCTTTCATTTCTCACATCTTACAAACTTGTAAAACGGAAATGCATAATATTTCTGCTATTGCAGTCTGTTTTTTCCTTCTTTCAAAGTAACGGTACCAACCGCAAATATGCAAGTGATCCAGAATATGAAAGTTGATTTTTCTCCTTTAGCAATCATAATCACCTTTTAAAAAAAGGGAAGAAGTCAAATATAAGTTTTGTTTACCTAGTAGTAAAATTGAGTGATGGATATAGCATATACCAACTAAATTTGCAAATAATGTATTGATATATAATTTCTCATTTGTAAGTTCAATGAATCCATTACCCAATCTAAGTCAAACATGCAAAATCTACAAAATCCATGGATATAAGCCATAACCTATGCACATTTACTGAGCATATAAGATACTTTAGGATATTTATACATTAGTTTTAACTAAAGGGGACATGATTAGCGACCGAAGAAAACAATAATTATTTTCTCTTCTAAATTTCATTGATCTTTGTGCATGTACATCATATCAAGTTAGTTTCTTATTTCCTACAATCAGAGACTTGACGCTTATGCTTATAATTTTAGAAGTTATAATTTTCCATTGTGCCTACTTTTACACATAACTTATTTAAGTTATAATGTTACACACAAGGTATGCTATTACACAAAGTGAAAGCAAAAATGGTGGTCTTGATCTTTCTAAAAACAATGATGATATATGTAAATTAATTGCTAAATCAGAATGGAACGCCTAATGTTAGACTTATCTAAATTAATGTCTCATTAGTAACTTTTATGCGTTTTAATAAACATTTTAATTAGCTTTTTAAGTAAAAGCACAACAATATTAGTGCGCGCACCAATATTCTTAAGCTTTATGTTTCACTACAATTAAATTCATAAATAAATATTTGTATTCTTATCACATCAAGCAATTATTATTTGTTAAAAATCGTATTTGTATTGTTAACTTTGTGTATATAGTAGTGCAGAAATTTAACAAGTACGATAAATTTCTTAACTAACAAAACATTAATAATTAAAAATTATTTGAAGTCCATTTTCTCTCACACTCCTACAATATGAACAAAAATATTAATGAAAATGTTGAAAGACAAGTCGGCATCATGCAAATTAACTTTTGTTTATTTTTTCCCTACGAATTTACAAATGATTTTGTTTAGGTTAAAACAGCAATATCAAACTAGGCATTGTAACAAACTTCGCCCAGTATTTGGCTCACGGACATACAACTATAATACATTATTTGATCATCACAATATACATAATAGTTTCACACTTTTGAATATTACAGTAAAATCTGCTAGTTCATAATATTTTTGAAAGACAACTTACGATCATTTTATTCACTGTAACGTTAAGAATTTTGGGGAGGGAGTATGACCCATACGTTCTTCTCGGCCTTAATTTGCAATACTTGTTACCAATTAAAATTTTATTGTACTTAGTTGTACCTCATAACTTCTCATTTTTCAGTTCAAATAGTATTCAAATACGGAAAATGAAACACTTCTAATATTACAACACTAATGTACAGTATTGTTATAAAAAAACTTGGTCATTCACCTTTCCTTAAAAGATCCTATTCTGGCAACCTTATGTAGGAAATTTTACTACTTCAACTTAAAGATCTCAGCTGATCAAAGAGAATCTACATTTCTTTGACTTAATTTCAAATGTAGGTATGAATGCAGGGCTTTACACAGATAGGTGGCCAGTTTTTTTTAACAAGACTGTACGTAAGTACTGTTGATAATTATTCATTAATATTTTTACACACACACACACACGCATTATATATACTGTATATATATATATATATATCCAATGCAAGGTAATATATACATAAAACTATAAGTTAAATGTTCCCGGTGGAAGAACACGTGGTTCAGAACCTACGTTAAAATGATGCCCATGCCTTGAATATTTCCACTGCTAGACAAACTACTAACAAAAAATGACGATGCTTAAAAAACTCATAAACACATTATAAAATGTTAAAGAATGCTTATTCTGTTGATACTGCGTACATCCTCTTATCTGATTAGTCATTTCTCCAGAAATTTTCCTTTATTAAATAAAAACAAAAACAAAAGATTATTAATACCAGACTTAACTAACTGCTGATATTTCTGTATCATACTCTCTGGAGTGAAGTGAAACAGCACTAAAAAACAAACACATGTAGACTTGGCGTCTTGCCATGACTGAATTTTATGGTTATTGCTATGTGTATATACAAGCCAAGCCGTTGTATACTGCATTTGTAGATGGAATCTATCACGGACTGAAATTAGCTAGATATATATCAGGCAAAATATTACCTACACTAGGCACTTCTCTATTCATACCACGTTTCAGTATGCATATATAAAGGAATTTTAAAAGTTTAATTACAGGAAAGTTCTGCACTTTTTTGTAGTGTTTCTATAAAAATAGTTTCTATAAATATATTATTACTATTACTATGATTAGCAACAATAATAATGGAATTGTCTCAAAGTTAGCTAAATTGTTAGGAAATCATCTCATGTTAAAGAACACAAGTGATAAACTGTAGGTAGTAATTGACAATGTTCTCCAATTTTAATTGGAATATCTCTGATTAAACATTTTCACTAAAATATCAAGTTTTCCTTGGTTACCTAACGTAAATTTGGAGATAACATCATAAATGGAGAAAAATAGATTATATTTTTCTTATCCGCAGATACACAGAGGCAGTACAGCACTGCGTCAACTTATTTCATATTTAAAATCTACATATTGAAAACTTACAAGGTTCCGATAAAAAATAAAAATCCCGACTTTTCCCTGACACTTTATAAATATTCCATGACCATATGAAATTCTTGTGAGATCAGCCTTCACCTCACCTACAGCCGACCTTTCCTCACCAATTTGATCATTTTTCTTCAGCATAATCTTTTTTCTTGTACTGACATTGCTTTTATTTTCATACACATTGTCACTACTTTTTTGGTCTTTAAAGACTTCACCCCCAATCATGCTATATATACCATATATCGGCTAGGTCCAATCTGGTGCCAATGCGCCTCTTCTTCAATTGTCGACAAAAAGAGTGCTTTGGTCAGAATTCGTCTTTTATTTTATATAATCTTTATACAAAATAGCACAAATATGACCAAAACTTTCATACGAAAATGGAAGAAAACAATAGTTTATTAGAATTAAATCTATAATTAACAACAACATTAATGCAAAATAGTGTCCAACATTGATCTTCGCCGCAGGAGTTACTGAAGTTTAAGTCAAAGAACTCTTTTTCCTTGTGATCATCTTCAATTTGGCATCAATGACTAGCTGCTTTTGATTACTTCTCTATTTGATATGTATCATCTGTTGTTCGAAATTTCTCAGTTGTGCATATAACGTCCTCTTCTCACTGTCCGCTTTCTTTTTGTTGCGGTCACTTATTTCCTTTTGCTAGTGCAAGTACTCCTCTGAGTGTTTCCTGAGTCTTTCACGAAGACTATAATCTTTCTGATGATTTGCACATATTCAACAGCTCCTGGCTCTTATACCTAGTTATGAATATGTCTTTGTATAACAATAGTCTTTTCATGCATATTTCCATAAAGAGTTGTTTATTGATGGCAAACTCAACTTCGACCATTGCATTTCCAAGAATAACAGCCTTAAATGTTTGTATTCTTAAGTGCCAGCAGGAAACCTAACGTTGCTGACAGCAAGTCTTAACTTCTTACAACTCTGAAAAACTTCTTGAAGTTCTATTGTGTTTATTTATGCTGAAAAAGAGAGATATTATTTCCTAGGTTTTTTTCTCTCTTTTCAGCAAGCACATTATCTATGATATCAGACGTATGAAGTTCGTCTATAAGAAGAGAGAGCCTCTTTTGACCTACTCAAGTCAAGGTAGATGTTGAATTACCTGAGAACCTAAGATAGATCTTTAATTGGTTTGTAATTTAAAGAACTTTTCTGCAGAAGTTTGGCAATCATAGGGATTGGGATGTAGTAAAAGTTATGTAAAAATTCCAGTTCCTGCTGTTTCCTGGCATGGGCGACGATTCGGGGAAGCAAAGGGGGGCAGTTGCCCCACCCCACTTTTTCGAAGTGACCAATTAATGTATATAGTTTCATTTTGAAACAAAGTTTTTGTATCTTATAACTGGTTCATAGAAAAAATGGTGCTATATATATTTGACTTGCGTTGGTTGCCTATTGGTTGTCTTCCTGTGGAGTTAAGAGAGCTATAAAAATTGGGTTTTAATTGCCACGCAAAATTGCCCCAAAATTAACCGATTGGAGTGCAATGCCACGCAAAATTGCCCCAAAATTAACCGATTGGAGTGCAACAATTCCAACGTATTTTCATTTCTTCTTACAAGGGCTCGATATATTAGTATGAATTAGGGGGAATTATGAAAGTGATGTTTCAGTTGTAGATAGCTATTGTGGTTCCTATCAACAAGTTACAGTCTGCAGTGTTGTGGTTGCTGTCGTAAGAAGTGACGACATTCAAAGCATTCAACAGTTCGAATGGGCCAGTTTAAAATGATCGTGACGTGTTTCGAGTATCAATCTTTTATTCTGTGAAGTCCTGTAATCACAGCATAATGAGGAAAGCAAAGGACCTTTCTCCGCGTAAAGTGGAAGTTAACAAAATACTTCTGGAGGAAGGAAGATATATACGAAGACACATTGCTAGTAGAGTTGGGATAGAAGAAAAATTTGTGAGTAGAATATCTGTAGGAATGAACAAGAGCCAAAATAGGGTTGGGGAGTGCGGGCGAAACCCAAAGCTATCCCTAAGAGGTATCAGAAAACTAAACAGATTGGCTCTGGGAAACTGAAGTGCAAGTTCTAAGAGAATTAAGCATAAAAATGGCTGAGTATGGCGCAGACATTTCGCCTGAAAGTGTTCGAAGGATTCTTTGTGCCGAGGGAATAAAAGCACGCGGTCAAAAAAGAAAACAAAAATTAGAGTCTACTCCACTCATGGCAAAGAAGCGTCTCAAATTGGCACGAGACCTAGAATACTGGACTACTGACGATTGGAGAATAGTGTTTCAGTGATGAATCAGGTATGTTTGTGTCTGATGAATGTTCACAATTATGTGCGACGTCTTCCTGGGAGGAATTCTAGTTGGAATATCTTTAATAAACAGTGAAGCATCCTACTTCAGTCATGGTCTGGGGTGTGATATCTGTCTTCGGGCCTGGAAGACTGTATATAGTAGAAGGAACAATGAAACACGACCAATATCTACAAGTTCTTCATGAAGAACTGCTTTTCCACACTGCAGTCGGGTTTGATGACGTACAATTCATCTTTATGCATGATGGAGCCCCATGCCACTGGGCCAAAGCTGTGACAAAATTCTTCGAGGATAACGAAATTAGTGTTCTTCAGTGGTCGGGCACTAGTTCTGATATGAACCGATTGAAAAACTTTGGAGCTTCACGAAGGAAAAGCTAAAGAAGCACATTACAACCAAACATCAATTGATCAAGGAGATCAAAAATTTGTGGTCATCATGATGCCCAATTGAAGGCAAAATGTGCTAAACTCGTACATATGATGCCACAAAGGATAAAAGACTTAATAAAGAATAAGGGATTTCATACGAAATTTTGATCTTTGTGTGAGAGATCATTTTCTTGTAAATTTCCGTTTAATTTTTTTTTTCCAATTTGTATATATACACACTGTATAGTAATTATATTTGAATGTCGCGTACGCAATTGTTTTACTGATATTGAAAAGCATATTTCACACCCACTAGAAATTATAACAGTTACAAAGAAGTAATTTGGACATATTTTCGAACGTATTTTCTCACGTAATATTGTAAGAACAGTAAAATATTCAGAAACTGAATGTTGAGTCTAATAATTTTAACACGTTTGTATGTCTGTGATATGACTCATTTCTAACAAAAAGGATCAAAACATTTTACTTTCTTCAGAAGGTTTTATTTAGAAACAAGCCTGATAAGTATTACATAGAATCATATAGATGATTTCCAATAAACATTAAGATCATAATATAGTTTACAGTAATTTGGTATCTCAACCTGTTTTAGATATAGGAAGAATATAGGAAGACACTTGTATTGCTTATGACGTCGTTGTAGGAAGCTTGTCTTTAATTTTTTTTATCTGCTTCTTTAACATTACAGCAATAATTTTTGGTAGTTGTATAATTAAAAGTTCTCGAAATTACATAATTTTAAGTAGTTTTCCAAACTTTACTAATGTCGATCATATCTCTGGAACGGATTGAGATATCAAATTTCTGTAAACGGCATTATGATCTTTTTATTATTATTATTATTATTATTATTATTATTATTATTCCATGTGATACCTAGCTGAGCATTTTTTTTTTTCGAAATAGAATCTTCGTAGCATTGTTTCCAAGTGTAGAAATATCACGGTCACAGCATCTGACACTAAAAGTAGTACTTTTGATGTGCACTGACACGTCCATCTCACCTGAGTTATTACTATTGTTGAGACCTTCAAAATCTGGATGTTTACGAATGTTTGTGATACTATAGCATCCTTAGTTTGTAACAGTAAATAATAAATATTATGTTTTCGTTTAACACTAGATTTGAAATATGCCATAACCTGACGTAGTACCATATTTTATATATATATATATATATATATATATATATATCTACTGTATATATGGGGTTGGCAACACTGTGACTGAAGTGTTACTGTGCAATATGTCAGTGTTCTCGTGCTGATATTTGCATATTACAAAATTTCACTGACTTTCGTTGATTTGTTTAAACGTTACAAACCATTTCAAGATACATTGTCCACCTATCCGATCTGAGAAACATGGATCCAGCCTTTCGTCTTTAGATTTAAAGTACAAACATTCTGTTAGAACTAACGTATACTTAACTGAAAGCAATACTTCGACACTTTACCATTCATACTGACAAACTATTTTTCTACTGATTGTACCCTGGACTCAAATTAGAAAACATTCGACTATGAGGCTTAGTGTCCTGAAAAACTAAGACTTCTTACAAACATGCTCACAACACAAAGATGTGCATGATATGACAATACTAATATACACGAGTAACAGTTTTGAAGCTTAAATCGATTTTTTTTTTTTTAATCAGGACAAGTTAAGTGAAACTTGTAAAACTGGTCACTTTTGAAGCTTTGTGAAAGAAATGAGTAACACGTAACATACATAACTGCGCAATTATGAACATTAAATACGCTAATCGACTACAAGGAAGAGAATCTTTATTTCTTGTGTGAAGAATTATCTTACAATCTTAAAAATCATCTTTATTATTTTCTTTCGTACTCGTACTACTTTCAAACACATTAAATATGCTCGCAACCGTATTATTACTTGATGCCTTTTTTGTTCCTAAAACGAAAGAAAGCTTCCTGTACATAACATCTAGATCTATAATTACTTTCGTCCATTTCGAATTGAATGGATCTTGAGATGATCTCGATAATTTAGCATTCGAAGAATATTTTCTATTTTTTGAACTGAAGGCCGAATCAGGAGAACCACGCCTATCTTTAATTCCAAACTTAAAAGATTATCAGAACACAAATCCAATTACATAACCCACTAAGCAGTGGTAACTGAAGTTTTGCGTGCATATAGAAACAACTAAAAAGTTTTATTCTTCCTTTTTACTAGTACAAGCCATTCATCATGACCTGGCTAC
The DNA here is from genome assembly GCF_964235325.1 of Thermobia domestica. Lineage (NCBI taxonomy): Eukaryota > Metazoa > Arthropoda > Insecta > Zygentoma > Lepismatidae > Thermobia > Thermobia domestica. Next base: position 196,246,326 of record NC_137462.1, on the reverse strand, counting down.
ACGGTTTCTTTTTTTTCTTTACCTACCATGCACTTAATACTCTTGAGAGTGCTAAAGTTGATGACCTTCACAGAAAAGATATGGACAAGAGCTTTATCTAACTGCGAAATCGATTATGCTGCAAAATGTGACCTAATGGCTGACACTAGAAAATCGTTATGGGATAAGAAACCAAAATTATGTGTGGCTGGCAATAGAACAAGAAAAATGGAAAGTGAATAAAAACCACAAAGAGTTCGTATAGATCCTTTGCCCTTTGATCTGAGGGCAAGGATGCTCACCACGATCACACGCTATTATCACAATATATGGTTAGATATTCCAATAAAGGAAAAATGAATCAATCAGTTTTACTTTCTGAAGCCGAGATATTTATATCTACTAATTCAGGTATTTTATGGATGCAAGAATACAATAAATATAATTTTTAATATGAGTTGACAGGGAATCTCATATCTATTGGAAAAAGTTTGAATTATTCAACGATGATTCATTTGATATTTCGATAAGAGGATTATCTGAGCTTTTCCTTTGAAGAATATTCCCGTAGGGTTTTGGCAAAGGCAAACACGTAGTTTTATTATTTTTACTATATTGAAATTATCAATGTAGCCTTCTGCGTCGCGGTCATCCAGAAATCAATTTCAGTACCAATATAAATACAAACACAGTAAAAAGAGATTGCACTTAGCATTTGTAATGAAATTTTTGAGTTTTACGTCCCACTATTATGCCGGTTAGGCTAAAGGAGATGGTGATGATGAGTAATGAATGAAATGGTGGAATGAAGAAAGTGGGAGGAAACGGGAGAACCCCGAGAAGACCCACGCACACGATGTTTGTCCACCACAAAGTTCACTTGGCGGGGGCTGGGATCGAACCCGGGACCCCAAGCACCAGAGGTGAACGCTCTACTACTGAGTCACCGTGGCCCTCACTTAGCATTTGTGTACATATCAGGCATATGATCACTCCAGCCACACATCACAGTACATAAAACGGGCATTTAAAGACACGTCTGATGTCTTTTCATTCTTTGATATTCTTAAGACATTTTAGGAATTCACAGACTTCTGACTACTGCGGTCCTCCCCAGTCCCTCATTTATATAGCATTGAGTAATTCATCGTTTGAAGGCTTCTACATTAAATACCCTGGAACTGTGAAGTGACATACAAAAGTGTCTTATCTTTTTTTCATTAATAATCTTCGAATGAATTTAAGCGATTTTAACTTGATTCTTTATAACATATATAAAATTACCTTATCTCTACCAAAGCTGTAATAAATTGATTACCCAGTTTCCAATTATTCTAAAACGAAATGTAAGTAGGTTGCTAACGATTGCATCACACACGCTTCTGCACAATACGATCGATCAAATCGAAGATTAAAAGATGACAGAAAGAGAAAACGAATCCTTTTTTTTAAGTCCCTGGTAGTATTATCACAATGGCTACGAGGTCGATATCATTGCTTATATTTTATCAGGTATGGGACCCATCCACATATGAAAATTAAATGATAGCCTTTAAATTCAAAAAGGAAAACCTTTCGCAATTTATTACTTTAAATTTGGCTTCACTCGATTTTGTTACAAGTAGGGTGGACTTTGACAGTCTTATACTCAGTACATTCAGTATCTATTATTATGATTAAAACACAAAGCTTCAAATATTGACTGTATTTATGACGCGTCATTTGCAACATTTGTCAAGGAACTTTTGCATAGCACTGTAGGTCATAGTTCCTTGAGTCAGACGGTATTAACTGATGTATAATATCCCTAGTTCTAATTTTTAATCAGTTTCTTCACTGTTGTTTTCCAAGTATTCTTTTGAAGTACAGGATAAACAAATTGGAAATTCTACCTCTTCTTAGTGGTTTACTGATGATGTCTAGCTACGTTAGTAAATGATGATGATAATCATCATAGGTATTCTGAATTATTGGTAGGTCACTTTCCGCAACTGAAAAGTTTCCATGCTTCAGGGTCTTTCGCTAACCTCTGTCTTCACGTACGACTGATATCTTCCATTAATTGTAGTCTCCTTCGACCTCTCCCTCTCTTTCCTGCCACCATACCCTCTTGCATGTCTCTTATGATACAGTTCATTCTTAGACAATGTCCCTACCAGTTTCTCTTCGTCTTCTTAATATCTAAAATTGTTCTATTCTCCCCCCCCCAATCATTTCTAAGACCCTCTCATTCGTTTTCCGCTTGATCCAGATAATTCTCTCCATTCTTTGAGCAAAATACTATTCACTTAGGCATTTGTTAAAGACAGACAAAAAAGGTTTGAACATTCTATGACTAAAACAAGGCATAACCAAAAGAATCTATAACAATTCATGTACAAATATATCCCAAACCAAACTATACGAGTTTACGCGCATACATATCACAGAAAATTAAAAGGTTGCTATAGGCTTAATGCTAAAGTACGATCTGATGCATTTAGATGTAGTGCAAACAATATTTCTTCAGTAGCTGATATCAGAAAGTAACAGTAAAGTGGTAACGCAAATATGACGAAACGTGATTAATATATTTCGGAGCAATAATTTCATTGGTGGTTTGAAGCTTAGCATCCGTTTTCAATACAGATGCTATATGGGACCTGAAAATACAGTTTAACGTGAAATCCGAATCACATGAACTCCGCCCGAGACAGAACTCGGATGTCACGTTATAACTGGTTAATATACGGCATATATTACTAATAAAACTCCAACTGACCAAAGCAGTATATAATCTTAAAATATATATACTGTTTTGGTCAGTTGGAGTTTTATTAGTAGTCTTGAATTTTCCAAAGCTGCAAGGCATATATTAACCGTATAGCCACGACGATGCTCTTGGAGCAATGACTTCGTGTAGTATGTTACCATTTTACAATATTTTATTCTTATTGAAAGTAATTTATCGAACACATGTAACATTGAAATACGTGCAACATGATATGTAAAAAACTGTTCATGTATACAACATTTATCACTGCATAAAATCTTGAAAAATGTTCACTATTAAGTATGATTTTTTAGAAAATAACAATAAAAACTTTCAGGAAATCAGAAAGCCACATGTGAGAACTTTGATACGCATGAAAAACTTTCACCTAAAGTACACAAAATAAATGGGAATCACCAACGGAAATCAAACCGTAAACCTGGTATCATCAGGTAACGGATCATCATATAATTCACAGCATCCCATTAAGTCTGAACAAGATAAAAGTAGAGAACACGGAAGAATAGTCTATACATACAAGAGTGATTTTTAAAATTATTTTTAGTTGTAGATAAACTGGAAATAATATAGATTATAAAGTCTGCAGAAGTTTAACTGATGAATAATGCACGGAATTTATTTTCGATTCCGCATTATCTTATTTCTCTTAAACCATTCTATCTACATAATCATATTACAAAAATGTTTAGCAGTTGAAGTTCGATTAAGAATAAGCATTCATATAATTTGCCTAGTAATACAATTGAAAGTATTTAAATGGTATTCAAGACTATAAAAAGGATGCACTTAACTCCTGCAGCATTTACTTTCTATATTTTGACTTCTCTTTTCAATACTGAAACTATATACGAAGTAATAACCTAGGATCTAAACTTCCACCGGAACACGACTTCGTGCACCTCCCGCACCAGAACGCAAGAACCCTAACCACTTAGTCATGATCCACCAATGCATATGCAACCTTGTGGAAAAGACCATAGAAACTGATGGCTAGGTTGGCGAGTTACCGGTTGAAAATCAAGTCTCACTTCAAGGCAGATGTTTTACCACTTCAAGGAGGATTTATTCCTCTTCAAGTTCTATTAGGATGTTTATATGTACTATATATATATATATATATATATATATATATATATATATATATATATATATATATATATATATATATATATATATATATATATATATATATATATATACAGGACAATGGACTGTCTACAAACAGTACTGGCTAAAAGCTATCTTTTTAGTTGATTTGCCACAAAACAAGAAATTTAAGGTGACAATCTTTAAAAGTAATAATAATACTAATAATAAAACCTGCTATAACTGTATTCTGAGATATACAAAGGGTTCTACTGGTGGATTTTCTAACATGCGGGGTCACTGTGAATCCTGTATCGTATGAAACAACATTGGGAAATTCGCGTCGTACGCTTTGGGAAAAACCCTCTAACAATGCTGAACTGGCAATTTATTCATGACAATGCACGCCCCCATGTTGCTGTTTCTGTTCGTAAGAAACTGCAACAAGTTTGGGTGGGAGATGGTCGTGCGCGAGCCGTACACTTCTGTTCTGGCAGCTTCAGACTATATCACATTTTTGACCCGATGAGCGAATTCTTGACAGGACAACGTTTCAATTCTAATTACAAAGTCAAATCGGTTGCACGCAAATGCCATACTCACATAAGAAAATGGAAACTTGTGCCAATGTGAGAAATATGTTGAGAGATATGAAAAGTAGTTTTAATATAGACCTTTACTTTGTACGTATTCCTGATCTATTACACCTTCTGCATAAATGGCTGAGCTACTTATTGATCCTCTTCCGTGTATATGTGAAACAGAAACATAAAATGGTCACTGGATTAACGCGAAATCGACTGTGTTTCTTGCATGTAATCTTCTACTGGGTTATTACCATTACTGACAAAGCCATTTTTATGCTCATCGGTATATCGATTGAGGCCTAAGTTTAAAGCAAGAGCTCTCTTGTGTGTTCGATGCTCACCCACTGGATATCGAATTCGGTATCTCGTGCACCAAATTTATGCTTATTCTTTGCCCTTCAGCAACCAAGTCGGGTAGAACCAATGCACTATTTTGTAGACATTTTTCCCATGAATAGTATTATAGGAAATCCAATAATTTAAAATATGAATGTAAATACAGGAGATTTTACAGTTTTCCACATATGTCAGGTTATACTTTTTTTTTTTTCACACTCCATACTATTTATATTGTATTCTTGGCATCCGGAGGCGAAAATAAAGAAAACATCGCAAACAGCACAGCTTCACTTGGGATCTACGTCAACAAGTCATCCTACCTTCACAACAAAGAAATGCACTCAAGTTGTCACGATAAGACATGTTACCTGCCACTCATAAAAGATTTATGCATTTAAAGGAAAAATATACACATGATATATGACGCTCAGCTATCATGATGTTCATGTAGAAAAAAATCACAATAAAACAAGAACCGAAACAGAGATAAGCGTTAAATTACGTCAAAGTTTACAAGGACCCTGAATGCTACTACATGAAGATTCTAATTCAATATTCTTTACAATAATTCTTTACAGCTTCTACTTTCTCTCGATAAAAAATAAACTTAAGCTACAAGGTAACTTAAGCTTACATTTTACGTGTGAAGACAATGTAATAATAAACTAAAAATTTGAATATTACCAATAGGCCTACCATTTGTCCCGATTTTTATTTAGGTACCCAGTTTGGATCTCGCTCCTTATACCCAGTCTCACCAGACCCAGAAGCAGTAAAAATCATTCCAACTCTACAGCATTACTGCAAAATTTGTAGCTGGTTAGTGATGTACACTGCTCGAGATACAATATTCACGTATTCGTTTCCCGGCATAACGTTATTTCTTATCACAAGTTTTACCTAGTTCTTAGGAATTTGTCAGCTTGCAGACCTGATCTCTTGAAGATGAAAATGACAAGTTAACGTATCATGCAGAGTCTCCTATGTTGAAGGCGAGAACGCAAACCACGTTCTAAGTCCACATTCGTAAGAGAAATTCTAAAGTGAACCTAAATTTGTTCACGTATGTTCACGAAGAAAGAGAAAAGTGATGACTTCCGGGTCATGAGTCTGTCACATTAGCGGAATATGCGACATTTGACCATCCATAACTACAGAGCCTGTTTTTTATTAATATTATATTTTTAATGTGACATGTTTATGCTCCGAGGCTAAGAGGGAAGGAGATGATGACAATAATTAACAAAATAGTAGAATGAAAAAGTGGAAGGAAACAGGACATTCCTGATAAAACCCACATATGTTGTGTCTGTCCACCAAAAAGCCCACTTGGCGCAAGCTGAGAACACCACACACCAGAGGTAGGAGCTTTATCGCACTATATTTTACGAAGACACACACACAAACGTAAAATTTATTAGAGGACCGTATATTTCTTAATCCAAGACGAGGTTTCTTGCCGCAATTTTATGTCCAGAAAGATGGGGTCGTCTTGCTTTAGCATCTTGTTTCTTAACTGAACAGAATCATGAGATTTCATTAATCTCTTCCTGCTTCAGCCATGAACGTTCACAGATTCAGTGGCCCTTCCAAGAGGAAGACTAAGGGAGGTACGTGTCTGATTTGATTTTTAGCGTGGTTTTATAGTACATTAGATCAATTTTGTTTGTAATTCTTTGCTAAAATATGAGGGGTCGTCTTGGATTCAGAAATGTACGGTACGTAGCATAGAATTAAAAAAAAAAAATAAACCATGAATCCACACATTACAATACAAAAACAATTCTCTCCAAAGTTGATAACTGTATATAATTTAAACTGTCAGGGGAATAATCTATTTTAAAGTTATTATTTTCTATAAAGAGAGAGGTAGAGGAAAGATAGAGCAAACATTACCATAAAAATATATAAATCTTGAAGAGTACAATTACACTAGATTCGCATTTACAGTTCCTTACAAAGTATAAAACCTTTACCGAAATTTTAACGAAATGAGAAATCAAAGACTGTTTTCATATTAATGGAAATTACTTTTAAGCAGTTCAATTCCTTTTTTTTTTTTTTAAAAAAAAAAAGGAAAACTAACTAGAAAAATTACAGAAAATTAGCATTTATTATTGCCTTCCAGCTAAAGCACTGCTGCTTTCCTAAATCGATATCCAGCAGCAATGCTGCGACTGGAATTCTGAGTAAAACAATGTGTGAAGCATAATGCAGAGGTGTTCGTGGGTATAATTAGCACTAGAATGGATCAAAACAATGGAAGCAGTTTTCACGCAAAAACTCTTGTAAGCAAAGTTTCCGTTTTTTGATTTTCATATTAGATGAGAGAGAATTATGTTGCTACAATACTCTTTCTTGAAATGTGTAATATAGCTTAACTAAGTTCATGACAGTGAAAGTAATTAAATTCCTTCATTCGTTGCTAAAAGAAGGCCTCCCAACACACAGAAATCTAATATATATATATATATATATATATATATATATATATATATATATATATATATATATATATATATATATATATAACGAAGTAAACGAATCTTGGTCCGGCTGATTCAATTGACTTTTTCTTTAACATTTGCCAGTTCGAATCACACATGTATCAAAGAAATATAATAAAAGTAACATTATTCACCTATCAAAGGCTCATGATTACACTTTTAAACAATATTCATTGCAACTCTGGACTTATAATACTTCTGGAGCAATGAAAGGTCAAGAACTATCAGTACAATGTAGTGGAGAAGAGGCGGGGCAAGCGGTGCGACGGCCACGGGCGCCGAAGTAAGGTGGCGCAAAATTTGGAAGGAAAAAAGAAGAGAGAGAGGAAAAATGTTACTCATGTTATGAAAATGCATGTGCACATATATAAAATAGAAGGAAAAAGTAATAAATAAAAAGTGCTCAAAATCAAGGAAAAGCAGTTTATTTTACGCTTCGCGCCAACCATAGCGGCGCTTCGTGGCTGCTCTGTCGACCTCATACTCATATGTACGCGGGCGCTGTCGTATACTCCCGCCCCGGGCGCTGATTTTCCACGGCACGGCCCTGAGAACTATGAGACATCCTAACCGTAACCAGTGGCATGGTTCTGTAATGCTTTTGAAGGCGAAATAATATGGTGGAAACTACTTTTGTAAAAATAATAATAATAAAAATAAATAAAAATTTTAAAAATCGAATATCCAAATATTCGTTTACAATATTCGAACAATTATTGGAATAAGTATTCGTTACTCGAGTAGTTGTTTGAATATTATTCATTTTCTCGAATAATGAATTTTATTAGAATATCGAACTTTAATAGTACTAGTGTAAACAGTCTATACTGTGAAGACTGATCTAGGATGATGTTCTGCGCAGCGTACCCATCAATTGTACCTGATTCAAATTTCAGTCTTTGTTCAGAATACATATTAATAGTAGGTTCTTTCATAACCTCTCTGTTTCATAAAGATGCAAAACACAAAACCTAACAAAACTGAGGCATTCTTTACTATATATTTATTGTTTGGCGTTCATGAAGAGATATGTTAATCCAACTTGGACTGGGACACTGAGAAAGGTCAGCCTAAGGTTGTGAGCATCTCAAGTCGCCCATCACAACAATATACATTTACTCAAGAAAATTGAAATCGTTACCCTGATTAAGGAAATCTACCAGGACCAAGCCTTGTCCAAGGGCGTTCAGAGCGTTTGTTGTCCTCCACGTTTCCCAGTCTATTTTTGAATTCTCCATGCTAACACTCTTGGCACTGAACAAGTCGTGTAGGCAACCATTTCGTCAAAGTGAATGAACTCTTGGAAGAAGACCGTCGTTTGAGTGCGAGAATGATAGGCGAAAAACTGGATCGACCCAAAACAATGGTACATGAAATGTTAGTGAAAATCTGAATATATGCCAGATTTGCGAAACTTGGTGTCAGAAGTGTTGAATGACGAACAAAAGGAAAAATGACTTGACATTTCCCGTCAAATGTTGAAGCAAGTGGAAAGTGAACCAGACTATTCGGATAACGTAATAGGCGACGAAACATAGATGTTCCAATACGATCTTGAAAGTGCCAAAGTTCGGGGTGGCACATCAAGGAGTCCCCGCGCCCGAAAATGGCAAGGATATCAAAGCGTCAAGACAATGCTCATTGTCTTTTATGACAAAATAAGTGGTACACAAAGAATTTCTCCTTCAAGGAAAAATTGTCAACGCGGCTTACTACGTGGAAGTCTTGAAATGTCTACGAGGCAGAGTCAATCGGGTTCGACTGGAGATTGCCAATACTGGAAGCTCCATCACGATAACATGCAGAGTCACACCACGATCGTTGTGACGTCATTGCTGGCTAGAATTGGCGTTGCCACGTTGCCGCAGCCGCAGCCCAGTGGACTTTTTTCTAGTCTTCAAGTTCAAAAGAAGTTTGAATTTCTCACCTTCAAAAGAAGTTTGAAAAGTGAGATTTGATGATGTACAAGATGCTTCTCGTAGTGGAAGACCAAACAGCAAAAGTGGACGATATCCTGGCATATGTCAAACACGACCAACATGTAAGCAGTCATGACATCGCCAATGGCCTAAACATGCATCACAAATGTGAAATAATTTAGAGAAAGCTGGCCTCAAAAAGGTGTTAATCTCCTTTATATGCAACCCATCTTACTTTGTTGATTATCTGGTTGCCGTATACTGTAAGATAAGTTTGTTTCATTAGGCGTTGCTGAAATGATTTGATTCTCTAGATAATTAACTTTTTTTTTTTTTTTTTTTACATTTTTGTACGTTAAAATCGGTTAAAATTTTTCAATGAATGTGTTCTGCTGGTTTTGACATAGATCAGATACGCAAAATAAGACATTCGTCGTCTGCAGACTACAGAATGAAACAATGAAAGATGTATGCCTGGAGTCATCCGTAAAGATAGGGAAGAATCACACGGATCAAAAAGATGACAGGAATGACGAATATTATCATGAAAATGAAGGCATAAAAACACAGTGAGCAGGACATACGAAAAAATAATTGCTGATTAGTGGATAAAATCAAACCTTCACAGGAAACAAAGAGAGACAGGGATCTACCTACCAAACCTCCATATATGAGTCGTGCAAAGTGGTCTCTCGGAACCAAGAAGCAATAATGTGGAGTAACGTGGAAAAGAACTGCATAAGATGGATTTTGTGGAGGAAAGTTAGAGAGGCTTTAATCCAGCAGTACATTGATAACGGTTTATATATATATATATATATATATATATATATATATATATATATATATATATATATATATTACTATCAAGTTGAAAAAATGTCTAAAAGGACAACTTCCTCTTTCGCACATCAACAACAAGAACCGTAAAATTAATGGGGATAAAGTATTTTTTTCTAACAAGAGCTACAAAATCCTCTTTTCTTTTTTGTACAATCTCACATTACTTATAAACTTAACCTCTTTTCACAAAAGAAAAGAAACTTGTTTTCTTCTTTTTCGCTTACTACGAAGTTCTTTCTTACACTTCCGTTGTTAAGTTCATTAGGTGAACCACAACTTTTCACTCAATGTAACTCTTAAACAGATCTCATTATTTATCCTCGAAATTTCACCAGACACTTTAAGATTCGCCTCTACAAATATGTTTAATCTATAATGTTAGAAAAAAAATCATCATACAATCTTGAGTAGAAAACTGAAACTGAAAACTGTAGTTTTACGTCCCACGTCTTATGCCGTGTATACTAATGAAACGGCGGATTCACAATGTAGAACGAAACGGAAGAACCATTAGAAAACCCACGGACATGACGTTGTCCACTATAAACTCACATGGCGTGGGGTCGAACCATGGACCCCCAGAATGAAGGTGAATGCTCTACCACTGAACCAACGTGCCTCCTACAATCGAATTAAATTTAACACTTTTAAATGTTTCTACTATATTAGTTTTGATATATATATATATTAGTGCTGTCGAAATCGGTTTTTGAAAAAACCGAAAACCGGTTTTTGAAAAGAGTGAAATTTCATAAAACCGAAATGTCGGTTTTGAAAACCGCTTTTGCGGTTTCGGTTTTGAAAACCGCATTTGCGGTTTCGGTTTTGAAAACCGCTTTTGCGGTTTCGGTTTTGAAAACCGCTTTTGCGGTTTCGGTTTTGAAAACCGCAATTGCGGTTTCGGTTTCAAAAACCGCTTTTGCGGTTTCGGTTTTGAAAACCGCTTTTGCGGTTTCGGTTTTGAAAACCGCAAATGTCACAAAAATACGACAGCACTAATATCAAGTAACGACGAGAAAACAGCAAAGAATCTGTCCCCACTCCGGCTCACAGTTGCCAGATGGAGGGAAATTTCCCTCGGCGTAGGGAAAAAATGATCAAAATTTGCAGAAGGAAAAAAAGATATGTTTTCTTAAAATGTCTTAAAGTGTGGGAAAATTCTTGGTGAATATACTTTTACAATTGGCAGAATAAAAAAATAAGTTGCAATTTCTCAAAGAGGCACGGCTATCGTTATTGGGAAGTAAAAAGATAGAATAAAATATGATCGGTGTTTCCTTCACGTATAAACTACTGCAGGTGTCTGGGACTTGCGATAAGAAGCCAGTCAACACATGCAAAACCACAACATTCACATTTATCGGAGTGGCAACAAATCAACAATAAAATTGTGTATTGAGATAGAGATTTTCTTTTTTTCTTTTTTATTAAGAAAGCTAGGTGGTGCCTTTTTGTTAACAAAAGAAAGAGTGGCAGTACTATTTTTAAAAACAAGAGGAAAGAGTAATAATAATATAAAAGATGTCTGTCTAAGTGGATGATATTTCAAATTGAATTTCATGAGTTGCATGTGTATAGGGATATACCTCATTTCTATTGAGCTTAGTGTTGGCTTATTACCCCATTTTAGCGGGTACCACCCGATTTTCAGGTTCTATATTCGTCCCCCGCTTAAACACATCTTAATCACGAAAAACCACCCGCTTTTTGGGATTGGAGAAAAATCTAAGAGGACTTAGTTGGTATGGTACATTCAACGTAAACCGTTACACCTCTGACAATCTCAATCGCGATTGAGTTAAATTTGGACTCTCGCTCGGGCTCAGGCTCAGGCTCTGGGCTATCTGAGCAGTGCGCGTGTGCAGAATCATTTGCTAATAAGAGATCTGCTCTAATGCACAATGGTTTTCTTTGTGTAGTTCATGTGTTTTTAATGTAATGTATTGGAAGTTCTATACGAATGAATATTCGTTTGTAGATGTTGTGACAAACATACTTGAATTAATCATGCCTTCATAAGCTACAAGAATGCCGAACGACAATTTCAAGTGTAACTTTCAAGACTCTTATAGAAGCGAATTTACGTTTCTTAGCCAGGGCAGAACTCAGTTTGAAGCAAAATGTACACTCTGGAAAACTGTTTCGTTTGAAAAGTAGGATGCAGGGAAGCAAATTGGACCTCCCCTGATTTTTATATAGTTTGTAAATTAGACCACAAGGAACACGAATCTGAAGGAAATTTGACATTCCGAGTTTCGGAACCCGAGATATTAAAACTTAAAGTTTAATATAGACGCTATCTATCTATATGAAAAAACACAATATTCTCTATACGAAACATATTATGTCCTGTGAGATATATAAAGGTAACCAAGAAAGTTATGTCGCTTTTTGTGGAGGTCTGTGTTCAATTGACCTTCATACCGTGAGTTGAATGCGAATGGATATAAGGCGAAGGTCAGTTGTTGGTGTGGGTATATCCAATATTCTACCTAGTTGTGGCAGTTCAGTTACAACGTGAATTTGTGTAAGGACTGAGTGAATATGGAACCTCCACAGAGCGTCATAAGGGCGTGTATGCTATACGAGTTCAAACTTGGATCGAACACCACTGCAGCAGAGCGGAAGATACCTCAGGCCTTTCGTGAAGGTGTCGTGATTACGCAGACAGTGCAAGGGTGGTTTAACAAGTTTAAGAACGGTGACGAAACACTCACGAAAGACGCACCACACGTGCCGGAAGACCAACACATGTACAAAATGAGGATCTTCAGGTAGCAGTTGAGCCGAACTGTGGACAGACATGTGAGGAACTGGGGCTAACATTCAATGTTAGTGGAGAAACCATTCGCCAGCACCTCTATCAATTTGGGAAGCACTGATTTGTCTCCGGGCCAGAAGGCTACGCATGCAGACACCTGTGATTCTTTGCTGTCTCGTCTGAGGAAGGAGCCATTTCTGGACAGGATGTTGACATGTGTTGAGAAGTGGGTCCTGTACGAAGCTCCACGGCGTCGTCATCATTGGTTAATATCCCATGAACTGGTTCCAAAACACCTGAAATCAGCAATGCAGCAGAAAGTCCTCCTGTGTGTTTGGTGGACTGCTCACGACATCGTGCATCGGGAACTGCTACCGGGTGGTCAGAGCAGAACATCAATGCAACTGTCTACTGTCAGCAGTTGAGCCGTGTTCAAGAAAAACTCAAAACCCTGGAGCCAACACTTCTCAATCGCTATGGGGTTCCCCCGTTACGGAACAACGCTATACCCCACATAGCTAGAATGAGCCGGGACACCATCCTACGCTTTGGATGGGAAACACTATTGCATGCGCCATACTGTCCGGACATTGTACCGTCCTGTTATCACCTGTTCGTTTCCTTGGACACTCACTTTAGAGGACTCCAGTTCAACTCCGTAGTAGAGGTGCTAAATGCACTTGATACCTTCTTCGCTTCACGGCAAACCAAGTTCTACCGCGAAGGAATCCATGCCCATCCCGAACGTTGGCAGAAGGTCATTGATACTGATGGGTACTGTTTTTGTTCTTCCAGGTACGTCTTAGGTGATATATCGATGCTCTAAGTCATAGGTCAAAAAGCGACAAAACTTTCTTCGTTACTTTTTTACATATTACATAAAACTACTGTATAAGTTCTAGTATCTCGAGTTCGGGAAGTCAGAATGTCAAAATTCGTTCAGATTCGTGTTCCTCGTGGTTTAGTTTACAAAATATATAAAAATCAATTGGGGTCTAGTTTGCTTCCGTGTTCACTTTATGTTCGAATATCTCGAGTTCCGAAATTCGGAATGTCAAAATTCCTTCAGATACGTGTACCTTGTGGTCTACTTTACAAAATATATAAAAATCAGGTAGAGTCCAGTTTGCTTCCATGGTCAATTTATGTTCGAATATCTCGAGTTCCGACATTTGAAATGTCAAAATTCCTTCATATTCGTGTTTCTTGTGGTCTAATTTACCAAATATATAAAAATCAGGTAGAGTCCAGTTTGCTTCCATGGTCAATTTATGTTCGAATATCTCGAGTTCCGACATTCGAAATGTCAAAATTCCTTCAGATTCGTGTTCCTTGTGGTCTAATTTACAACATATATGAAAATCAGGTGGGATCCAGTTTGCTTCCCTGCAGCCGAAAAGTACATTGGAAGTGTCATCAAAGAAATAACTAAAAAAAAAAAAAGTACTAAGGATCGCAGGTCAGTATTTGTAACACGGAAGTTCACATCAATACTTACGGTTTAGAACCCTCACTTTTCTGATTTTAAAATATGGCAACCCTAATTTAACTGTGACTTGTACAACCATCGAACTATCCCTTTCGCACTGTGCTGCACATATTACCATAATAGCCTTGGAGCAAAAAAAAAAGTTAAAACACACATATAAATCAATTCATTTGTCTCGATCGATAGATGCTTTCACAAGGTGTAATTAAAAACAGCAAACATTGTTTCTGCTTTGAAAAGGGCAATCCCTTATAAAACCGCAAACACGGTTTCGGGGGGCTTTCGCTTTCGAAAAGAGCTTTTGCCGTTTCAGTTTTGAAAACCGCATTTGCGGTTTCGGTTTTGAAAACCGCATTTGCGGTTTCGGTTTTGAAAACCGCTTTTGCGGTTTCGGTTTTGAAAACCGCATGTGCGGTTTCGGTTTTGAAAACCGCATGTGCGGTTTCGGTTTTGAAAACCGCATTTGCGGTTTCGGTTTTAAAAACCGCATTTGCGGTTTCGGTTTTGAAAACCGCATTTGCGGTTTCGGTTTTGAAAACCGCATTTGCGGTTTTCGGTTTTCAGAAAACCGGTTTTCTCAAAAACCGAAAACCGCAAATGTCACAAAAATTCAACAGCACTAATATATATATATATATATATATATATATATATATATATATATATATATATATATATATATATCGAAATAAGTCTTCCTATTTCTAGCTGAATTCCTAGCCAATCCAGAATATAATCAAACTGATTGGGATTAAGCTCTTATCTTCTAAGAATATAAAAGAACATAATATGAGTATTTCAATATATATACAAATCTAAAAATACAACTGTAAAGTTGATAACGATCTTCAAATAACTTAACGCACACAATAATGTTATCAGATACTAATGATCAGAGCAGTTCAAAGATTAGACAAAACGTAAGCATAATATATATAAGTTTTAGATAAATATTTTAAGTATTATATCTTGTTAATAATCCATCATCGTTCAAACTATATATTCTCATCCTTAGATATCTTAATTTTATATTATTATTATTATTATTATTATTATTATTATTATTATTATTATTATTATTATTATTATTATTATTATTTACTCACGGGTTCGAGATTACTTTCGCGTTTGAGTTAAGATCTTTTAAGATTCATTAACATAGTGTTTAATTACAGTCAATTAATGAATTTAAAATCAAGTACTAAGATCTATTTATAATTAGGTACTATTAATCATTAGTTAAATAGTAAAAATTTGTATACATAAAAAATAGAAAACAAAGACCCAAAGGAATCCTTACGAATTTTCGATTAATTAAAATGGAGAAACATTTTGTTTAATCTCATGAACAACATGTACATGCAAATACACAATACTGTATATACGATATAATACATTATTTTAATACAAGTTTATTTCTTCTTGAACCAAACATACAGGTATTTATTTCTAAGCTTCTAATTTTGATAGTTTTTCTTATAAATTTATTGCTGTATTAAAATAAACTGATAGTTTACGCATAACCAATGTCCAAGTACACACTAAGAAGCGAGCAATATTTTAATTTTACTACTCAATTTTAAATTTTACTACCAAAATCTTTAGAAGTCTATGTAACATATTCATGTCTTATGACTCGCAAATTTTATTCCCCTTCCTCACGTTAATACGATCATTATTAACTACAGTGCAAAGATGGCACAGATAATGTTATCGATAATTATACGTATTACAACAAAATAAAGCATCCCAAATGCATTTCGCGTTTCATCCGATTAGGTAAGGATGTAAGCGGATTATATTCAATATTGGTAATCAATAATCCATAACTGCAGTTATCAGCCGCTACCTTTGTTTCTCTCTCTTAAAGTACCTGATAAAGGCAATTGACAAGATTAAGAATCGCAAAAAATATAATTTGTACCTTAGAATATTATCCCGTAATTAACAAACTTTCAACGTAAATGTTTAAAGGCTACTTACAATATAAATTCTACGATAAAATCATTAAATTCGCATCTATCAAGTTAGGTTTCTTCGTTTTTGCACATGACACATTTATTGTTGTAAAATTGACATTATTAAACTGTCAAAATGAAATTACGCAATAGTGTTACTCTGAGACCAAACTGGGCTTATACAAAGAGGGAACGAATTTGGACGATTCTTATCTATATTTCTTAAGAACATTGCCAAAACGATTTCTTTTTAAAAGCAAAGTAAGAAAAATATGACAAAATTATATTCAGCATTCATTGTAGAACGACAAACAAGTTGTCGAGAAATTTTCAGTTCTTGCTTTGGTTGGAAGGACATCTCTACAGTGAATCCGATTTTATCTTAAATCATAGTACTATGTTAATGAAAACACTTATAATAAAATTCTGTGTGTACGAAGTGACTATATAAATAACTAGTAACATATATAAAGAAAATAATAAATATAAAATTGATTTAGAACAGTGTAATAGGTAAAGTGTCTTAGTATACTACAATAATGGAATGGGTAGTATAGTGGGATTATAGTTATGGTGTATTTCCTGTTGAGTTGAGACCATTACCCAAAGGATCCATTACATTTTATTTAGATGTGACAAATAGTAGAATAAGAGAGATTGAATAAAAATAATAATAAGAATGCATAATGTAATTAATTAATATTTAGAATAAAAGAAACAATTACACACAGGTTAAATACACAAATAAAATATGAAAAGAAAGAAGCATATAATTATTATAAAACGTGTAAATTGCTAATAGATAATTTTAACCTGTCATACAATACCATACATTAGTTACCCTTTTTTTGAGTTTATACTTGATGTCCTGACGACAGCTACTCAGAGACTTCATGTTGAAGCTCTGAACGGAACGAAGTGAATTTGAAATGGTGAAAGCCGAATGAACTATTGATTCTGAATGAATGATTGATTTGCTTTGGAAGTTTTACTTTTTATATGCACCATTGTTTTTGTTTGTTACAATTAGTTAGCACTATATTTTTGAATATTAGATAGTCCAATTAAAGTTTTTTGATAAATATTATTGTTATGTATACAAATATAAATGCTATTTTTGTTTCTTTTGTTTAGTTTCGGAAAATCCGTGTATTTGGCCACCAGAACGTCACCACTTTTTTTTTTTTTTTCAAACAATAGATCAGATCACAGATGCACATATTGAGGTTAGCTAGATGTTATGTTATAGCTTGTTGTGGGAAAGTTTATTTTTAAGTTTACTCAACCTTGGCCTCAGGTTATTCTTACTTTTGGGTGCTTTGACTATTCTCTTACCTTCCACGTACCAAATATTCGCACTAAAAAAATATTATTTTAATTGTCCATTTTGATTTGTTAATAAAAGAAACTTTATGCACTATTAAGTAATAATTTATTTATTACGTGATACTACAATGAAACTGGAAGGTTTTAAAATGTTTATTTAAGTACCATAATACTTGCTGTGAAAAAAATACAGAACAATTGAAATATATTGCATTTAGATTAACTCTTAATTTAATTTGTTGAGTTGATTTTGAGCTGAACGTTCCTTTCAGCAGCAAGGCTATATGAGACGGAACCTAGTGATTAACGTGGAACTGAACATAAGTTCCCACCGGGAATCGAACCCGGGTCTCCCACGTCAAAGGCGCGTACAATGACCGGTTGGCAACGAATGAGTTCATCAATTTAATTTGTTGTAAAGTACCACTTTTCGGCATAACGGTCATATGACATGAATCTACAGCTTAACATAACTCACATATACTCCTACGGAAAATTGAACCTGGCCCTTATCAACAAAAGGCTTCAAAACAAATTATTTAATAACTTTCTATTCTGTGATTCGAGTCTGCTGATATACTAATGTGTAATCCAAACAGATTTATTTAAAGAATAAAATCTGTATATAAAGTAAAAACATAATAATAAAAGTAGCCAGCACGCTATCAAAGAAACCTATTTTTACATAAAGCCTTTCCCTTTCATTCGATTTCCTTCGAATCCCGTCAAACCCGAAACTGAAAACTACTTTTTTCTCCACGTGACCCGAAACAGTATCGATCAAGCACGGTTGATTTCGTCCAGATTCCAAAAAACCAAACAAACCCCATGAAATGTTTCTTAAGAGACGACACGCAAAGCCTTTGACTCTTAACGGAGCTTTCTTTTTCATCTTCTTTTATTCTATTTGGAACACAGAATGCTGCTTCAAGATTTATAGCTGTCTTTTTAAGTAATGGAAGTTCTTCTTGACAGAGAAACCTAATTTTACAAAATACATGTATATCTTAGGATTTTAAAATATCTTCTTTAAGATACTGTTCTGTTATAGGACAGACAGCATGCGAGGTGCTATTAAAAAGTTTCGAGATTAGTTCTGTTTATATATATAAGTACTTTATCTACGTTTACATACTATCACCCAAATTGGCACCTAGCAATACAGCGCTCCCAGCGGTTCTGCAACTGCTGAAATGTGCTGGAAGTCTTTTCGAAGCGTGTGAAGCACCTTTTGCGATTCGCGCTGGATCTCCGCAATGGTGTCCAAAGTGCGACCTTTAAGCTGATCTTCATCTTCGGGAAGATAACGAAGTATACTATGCAGAAGCCAAATCTGGCGAGTAGAGTAGGTGTGAAAGTGCAATCATCTTTTTCCTGTGAGAATCTCACGTGAGAAGAAGACGATGACAGGATGCATTGTCGTCGTGAAGCAGCCAATTTTTCGTGCACTACAGATTCGGTTGCTTTCGCCGAGTGTCCTCTGTCAGACACCTTAAAACCTGGCAGTAGAACTTGCTATTGACAGTCTGGACCCTGGAGACAAATTCGTGATGCACAATGCCACGAATGTGAAAAAGACGATGAACACGCACTTGTCAAGTTGCGGACCTGCCTCGCCTTTTTCAGTCGTGGAGATGATGGGCTCTTTCACTGTGAAGACTGTTACTTTGTCTCACGGTCGTGTCCGTACACCCAAGTTTCGTCACCGGTAAATCTTCGACACGAAGGACAGGTATCCACGGCACACTGACGGACTTCTTGGCAGACTTCGACGCGGTGTTTTTTTCTGTTCCTTGGTCAGCAGACTGAGAACGAACTTGGGAGCAACACGGCACATGTTTAAATCACACGCGGAGATTGCCTGCATTTCCTTATGACACACCGACAACGACAGCAATGTTGTGGATTGCTCTCCGACGATCCTCATGCACAAGTTGCCAAATGGTTTCGACATTTTCTGGTGTTGTGCTTGTTAAAGGTCATCCTTATGTCTCGTCATCCTCCAATGATTTTCTTCCGCTCCTGAAGCGTGCTGATACTCAGAACACCTTAAACAACTCACTGCAGCATTGTGTTTATTTGCCGATGTCAAGCGTCTCTGTAGTGGATTTCTCCAGTTTCCAAAGTTTCACACAGAATTTCACGTTTGCTAATTGTTCTAACTAGTTGTCCATGATGAAATCACAGACATGGTAAGGCACGCGGTCAGAATAGCACCAGCTTCACAGCTCTCAATGTAAACAGGACGATCTCTCTTGGTTTACTTATAAAGGTCGGTGCTGTCTGTATCAGTGTGTACAGCCTTGCGCTGCAATCTGTTGAAGTGTAACAGACCTAGTCTCGAAACTTTTAATACTACCTCGTAAAAAGTATTTAGCTAGCCCAACAACAAATGTTTTAAGATTTACTTTCCATTGTTTCTTTGTAAAATTAATTCCTTTGTCGTTGATTTGTATGAATTAGCTGGTAATTATTATTTTAAAATCGTAACCATCCTATGTAAATTACAATGAAACACCTGTTTACAGGAATCATATGATACTATAAAAAGCTATTAAGGTTACTGGTTAAGACAGGTTACATTGATTTTGAACCATATTTTATTGATATCGAAGCAGCGTCTTCCCATTTCGCCTTCAACTATGCCAGGAATCTATACCATTATCTCTTATCTCGTCGTAAGTCAAAACAGGAATTTCTGTTTGGCCTATTCCTGTTATGCCTAATTTTTCGGAAGAAAGATGTTTAATGTTCTAGAAATTAATCTTTTAGATTTTTAAAATTTTCTATAATAATTGCCCAAAGAAAAAAAGAAATAATAGATTGTTTCTAAAAATTTTTTTTGGCGAAATTATTTTTGTTCCGTACCCAAAACGTGTTATAATTCAGTGATTTTGAAGATATTGAAATAGATATTTAAGGGTATTGTGAAAAAGCTTAAGTTTTTTGCATGTTCCAATTCATTTTTTTAAAATATTTTTTTTTCGTGAAACAAAAGACCATATATCCTAAAATAGCTGCTGCTATACCAAATTTTGATGGAACTCAATTTTGGTATGCAAAAAGTATACTTCACATTGACTATATTATATTTGGTTAAAAGATCATTCCTGTATATTATGCAAAGCTTTCGAACCAACTACAGGAAAAAGTTAACGGGAAAAGAGGTCAGTTTGTGATGAAAAAAAAATGGTTTTCAACATGATAATGCTCTTCCTAGTGCAGATGTCGTCGTAATGACAGTAATCAATTAGTTATGTTATATTTTGCTGTCCCATTCGGTTTATGCACCAGATTTTGTTCGGTCCGACTTCCACTGCTTTCCGAAGACAAAAAAAAAAAAAGTACCTGGCGGTTTTTTTCTGTAGACGCAAAACGAAAAGAATTAGCAGAGCAAAATCTAACTGGCCTGGAGAAATCTGATTTTCGCGATTGCAAAGGCTCTAAAACATCATTAGAACAAGTGTATTAGTACCAACGAAGACACTTGAAAAATAAACACTAGTTTCAACAGAAAAATAACTGACTTGTACGTTATTCCGATAACTTTTCCGAATAAATTTTGTATGATACAATATTCCGTTACCTTGGTTAATTGAGATCAGTGTGGTTAATATTATCAAATATTTGTTATTATAATATCCGAATATCCATTTTCAATATTCCGATAATTATTCGTGGTCCGAATAATTGTTTAATTATTCGAATAAAGAATATTCGAAGAATCCATTTTTCGAATAACGAATGATTCGAATTTTAACAGTGCTATTTTGAGAGACTGTTCTGAGAACGAATCAAATACAGAATCAAAGAAATGTATTTATTTTTCGATCTCTTTATTGAAAAAAAGTGAAAATGTTAACTGACAGCTATATAAACTACCGCAAAAATATTATTGTAAACGATAAATCTTAATAGTTTAATGGAAACTAGATTACTATCTAATAAATAGACCGTGTAATGTAGTGCAGCACGAAAAGAGAGAGAAAAAAACGAAAGAACTTTTACGAGTTACTTATGGATATGTTAAAATTCTTTGAAACGGTTCTTGCGACAAAAATTTTATGCGTTTACATTCTTGACATAAAAAGCAGAATCAACAGAAAGACATTTAAAGCAAAGTAATGCTCCATTATCAAAATACGTCCATAAGAAAAGTAGACATTCTTCATGGCGTCATAAATCTCAATGTGAAAGATCAATTAACTTAGAACAGCCACAAAAACTAGTACTTGAGAAGCTCAGTAAGTGAAATTAATGTAAAATACTCAGATACATCAAACAGAGTTAAATGTCAAACTTAAATAAACGAAGTGGATAGCAAGATTTGATTTCTTTTTCTTTTTTTTTCAGTTTAGAGTTCCTTTAAGCAACAGGCCTATATTAGACACGGACCTACAGCTTAACGTAGAATCCGAACAACATGAGGTCTCCCATCGCGAATCGAACCTGGGTCTTCTGTGCCAAATGCGCATACACTAACCGCTTAGCCACGAATGATCTGGCAGCAAGAAAAACGGATTAAAATATTACATGAAAAATCTGACAATACATATGTATTATGTTAGTGATGCATGAACAATATTAAATTATGCACAATTTCACCATTACCTAAAAAAAAAAAAAAAAAAAATAGTTCTACTACACAGATACTTCTACTAATTGTTTGCAAAACTTCGATGGGAACTTTCAAATGAAACTAAAGTGCGATGAATACGTTGTTTTTCGCTTCTTTCTTAAAAATAAACTTACAGATACAATTGTCAAAGTAATTTTACACTGAAGTATTACAATAGAAGATGTAGGAATTTTTGTAAGTCAATAGAGCATTTCGTCATCTCAGAAATCCCGAAGAATATATACAGCGTTAGGCATCTAAAAGTACCATTTGAAATACCGAAGAAACGAAAAACGCTAGCAATATTTGGTTTGCGGTAAACAAAAATATCAAATGAGGCTCGTTAAACGGAGGTATGGTGTGGTAGGGAAAATATCGATAAATGAGGCATCAGGAACGAAGTGATTTTTTTGTAATCGAACGATAGATAAAAATATGGGCATACACGGAGAAATACAGCGCCGTTGATCTCATGTTTCTACTGTACATAGTAATGGAGATATGGCCAAGGGAATGGTTGTAAACAAAAAGACAACTGGCCCACTTGACCGCAAGTACTTTGGTACGTATGCCGTTTGAGGTGTCTGACAGAGCACTCCTTGACGCGGAGTTAATTGGGATTGCCGATCCACGAAATCGTGCTAGTTCATAGTGGGCAATCGTAGTGATAAGAATGAAGACGATGGTATTTACAAACGCAGAAAAAGCTGACATGATCCAGATCTATGGAGAAAGCTGGAAGAATGCCTCAGAAGCCTGGCGTGTGCACGTACAGAGAGATACCCGGATAGATGGTAGCTATTGTGACTTCTTTTTGGTAAGCTCTTCTTAAAATTAAGGAACACCCGAAATTAACACCGCGACATCATGTGCGTAACAAGTCAATTACAGGAGAGGTGATTGCAATAAATGTACTAGCCGGAGCTGTGAATCCACACATTACCTCCCGTGATATTGCTAGGGACGTTGGTAAAAAATAAAATGAAATCTTTGAGTTTTACGTCCCACGGTTATGCCGGTTAGGCTAAAGGAGACGGTGATGATGAGTAATGAATGAAATGGTGGAATGAAGAAAGTTGGAGGAAACGGGAGAACCCCGAGAAAACCTACGCAAACGGTGTTTGTCCACCACAAAGTTCACTTGGCGGGGGCTGGGATCGCACGCGGGACCCCAAGCACCAGAGGTGAACGCTCTACCACTGAGCCACCGCGGCCCATAGGGACGTTGGTATGAGTCAGAGAAGTCTAATATGCATTCTGGATACACATACGTTTCATCCACATCTTCATCCATCAGGAACTGCATGGGAATGATTTTGTGAACCGTGTTCGGTTTTACAACACGACACTCCAGATTTGTTGCGTATCCTGTTCACCGACGAGGAAACATTTACCAACCACAAAAACGTTAACCTAAGGAACATGCACTATTGGTCTGTAACAAATCCAGATTGGTTTCGCCAAGTGAAACGCCAGCGCCCATAGTGTGTTAACGTCTGGTGTGGAATAATGGGTGAAGATCTCCTGAGCCTTTTTTCACACATGGGAAACACAATGCTGATGGATACATATACTTCCTAGAAAATGAACTGCCAACACTATTGTAAGACATACAATTTCAGACATGGAGGAAAAAGTGTATCAACATGATGGATGCCCATCTCATAGTGCATGACGTATTATAGCGTGTTTGAAATAATATGTTTCCCAATCGGTGGATAGGACGGGGAGGACTGTCAAATGGCCGGCTTGTCTCCAGATTTGAAGCCGTTAAACTTTCTTTGTGTGGGGAAACTGAAGAACATTGTCTACCGGGATGTGCCAACACCAGCAGACGATGTGCAATAACGCATTACTGGAGCCTGTACGGCCATTTCACATGCGATACTATGCTGTGAAACTATCTTTGCGCGGGTGAATCGATGCCCGTATCGCAGCGGACGGTTACCATTTTGAACGTAACACTTTAACAGACTAGGTTTACTCTCATTGTCATTACGTTCTGTACACTGTCGAATAAATGGTGCTGACGATGTATCGTTTTCTTCTTCCCTCTCGAACGCCATATGTTCGTGTTTCTTCGTCTCTTCCCATGACTTGTGACAGCTCATACGTACTTGAGTACAGTCGTTTAAAGCTCTGCAAACCGCATGCGCCTAATCTTTTTTACATTCTACCGAGAGAGAGACCGTATTTCTTTAATATCTATTTCAGATAGACATTACGTAATACTAGTGAGAGAAAACATTCTTATTGAATTTCTCTTCCAGTTGAACTCCCTCTTATCTTCTCATATTCTAACACTTACTCATTAATTCATATGTACGTTTCTTATTAATTTTAGTCTTATTCGAATTCAAACTTTTTTGGATCTTTTATCAACAATTCCAAGTTTACACAGTCAAAAGTGTCTTTCTTGGTTAAGACACACAGCTTACACTTCTTCACTTCTGCTATCAACATTTCACCAACTACTCTTAAGTCAATAGCATATCATATACTCTTACTACTCTTTAATTCTAAACTATTTCTTCTCAACTTCACCATCTTTTCTTCCACATAGTAACCTGTTCAGTACTCGAAATTAAATTTTGTTGCATGTGATATAGAACTAATACTTCTTAGTTTCCATATCTATCTTACCACTATCATCTTCAAGAAATCTGGCCACTCTACCGTTTCATATATTTAATTATAGTGTCAGAACAATTCTTTCTTTCCTTTCCATCATATTCTTAATGAATTTAATTCTTATAGTTTTCTACCTCGACCCATATTTTTCCAAAATATCGTAAATTACTTATCATCCTCGCTTACTGCATTTTCCTCTTCAACATGTAGGCTAGCAGTCTATTTCTACTCTCAAAGAAGACCTTAACATGTTTCTCCCACCTTCTTAGGACTTTGCACCGACTGCTGACTACCATCTCATTCTTGAAATGAAATGAAATTTTGAGTTTTACGTCCCACGGTTATGCCGGTTAGGCTAAAGGAGACGGTGATAATGAGTAATGAATGAAATGGTGGAATGAAGAAAGTGGGAGGAAACGGGAGAACCCCGAGAAAACCCACGCACACGGTGTTTGTCCACCACAAAGTTTACTTGGCGGGAGCAGGGTTTGAACCCGAGACCCCTAGCACCAGAGCATCTCATTCTTGTTTTTTACTGCCATTAAATAACACTTGAGAAGCAATATTCTTGTTGAACTTCTCTTTCAACTGACTTTCTATTCCCTTCATAGGTTTAACCTACTTGGACATGTCTTCCTCTGTATGATTATGTTTACCACCATTCCTTTCCCTTCTTTATTCATTTGTTTTGTAACCCGTACATTTCTGACCGCTGTCTGCGTGCGTCAGAGTGCATATTAAAGGTACCGCAAACAAAGTTTAATATGCTAGTATCGTGTGTTAGTACTTGCATTTATCACCGCTTGCACGTTATTCGAATTTCTGAATAAAGCTAATTTTTATTTTTTCATTTTGAACTTTTCAATATATAATTTCATGATTGTTTGAGTCATTTGGAGTTTAGCGTCTTGTTCAGCATGAAGCTATAGGAGATATTGACCTACAGGTTAACGTGGGATTCGAACCTCTTTAGACCGGATCTCCAGCACCGAAGGCGTCTGCGATAATCATATACGCACGACAGAACTTTATCCAACTTCGCGTACCCTACTTTCCTTGCAGGTACATTTTCAATTGGATATCTATTTCGGCCAGTATAAGTTTATGATTTGAGAAAACCTTTGCGCAGAGATGGTCTTCGCGTTCTGTAAATTAATCTAATATCTTTCTATTTGATATCTCCGGCCATCCATTTAGGACTTCCATACACATCCTCTTCTCTTGTGCTGGGTAAACCAAGTGTTCTCCATTACTAATGAATTATGGTTGCTGAAATTGCCTAGTCCCTCTCATTGTCCATTCCTTTCTCCTAAACTTGTGATTTCTTTTCTTTGCTCATAATTTCCCACTACTTTCGTTGTCTGCATAGCGGCTTTAATGTATGCTAACTTCTAATTTGTTAACACTTAAAAGTCAATTTTGCATTATACATATTGTACCTTGTTCACTTCATAACCGATATCTTGGGGTGTTCAAAATATATCACTTACAACGAAGTCATCCGCATATTTAAGTAACAAATTTACCTGAAGTAAAATAAAACATAAAAGGTTGATATGCTAATGTAATCATGTATCTACTAGTAGTTTCGTGAATATCGCAAAAGATAATTACTGTTGCGGAGAAAGATACAGGTATTGTGGAGATATATCCCTATTTTGATTATTTGACATTCTATTATATCAGGTTTACACAGTAATAAACTAAAACACGATTTCTTTTGTTTTCTTTCACATTTTCTTCACGCAAAATTGGCCGATAATGATGTTAAAAATAAACAGCAAATACAAAACAACAAATAACACGTTCAAACAGAGGACATTTACATTTTTATGGTTGTGAGATTGTTCTAATAGCTAATTTAATGTTTTGTACATTAATTACATATCCTTGTTTCTTTATGAAAAGAAACAAAATACCGAATTGGAATTCTTACAAATCCGGTAAGAAGTTCAGGGCAGACAATGGGTACATCACCGGAAAATTCCTACTCTTACTTCACATAATTATCATATTCACACCAACATGTAATAATTCCTTTTCACATCATGTCTGACACATGTGCTTCGAATATAAATAATGACCAGACAAAAACAACAATGTTGTGAGAAGGTAGATAGGTGTTCGGAACTTTACGTTATATATTCTTGAACTTCAAATGTTTAGAGCAAATCCTATATACTGTATGTACAATGACCTACAAAAGTGCAAATAACGAAGGTGAATTGAGTGGGTGGGTTTAATAAAGAAAATGCAAAATTCATAAATAACTTTATGATTATTATTATTATTATTAACATTTTTTAGACATAGGAATCTTTAATTTATGTTTTATGGATGATAAATACAAATAAATGATGAAATAAATGACTGCAGTTATGATTTTGACTAAAAATGCTCAAACACTGTAAAAGAACTAGGTAGATGCTCATGAAAAAAAAAATCGAAAACTACACATTTATACTACAACTCAAAAGTTTTTGAACATTCCGGATTTGAATGAGTATGTATTGAGGACTTACTATTTTTGGCACGAGAAATTTTCCACCGCGTGTCAGAGATACTCCTATCTAAAGCATAAAATTCGACGAGACTTGGATCAGGATCTGAGATAGGCTGCAAATGATATATTTAATAATAATTCTTAAAACAGACACTCAGAAAGACAATTTTATTGTATATTGCATAGTACAAACGAAAGTGTAGAAGGTGAGGTCATATAGTCGTGCCGTTGTATGAACAGTCCTCCAATTACGTAGCACTACCATCTCAAGAAGAATACAGTGTTGGAGAGCGCGCTTGTCGTTGGTTACTGATTTTGAAAACACTAGGCTGTTGCAATGTCAAGACACTAAGCACACGACGTACAGCTGGAACTGATTGGGGAAGTTCCGGGATGTGTGTTAAATTGCAACGTAGCATTAATTGCACGTGCTTCTAGGTCAGCGAGGGTAAACAAGTGGGTTGGGCCAGGCCGGGAGTAACAGCAGCGAAAGTATAGTTTTGTTTAAAAGATACGTAGATGTACTGGGTCAATAGTGACACAAATTTGAAAGAAAGCAAGTTTTACATGTTTGCAGTTCTTTATATTCGCTGTTGAAATCTGTACCATATTCTGAAAACTGTTTATGACGGCACTTTACCGGAAAATAAAATTGTAACACCATGAAATTGTTTTCCAATCTGAACCACATTTATTCCATATACTGTACATGGTACGAATATGAGATGATTACAATATTAGCTCCTCCAGTACGTTGTTTTGTGAACGGTACACTACAATACAGGCACAGATTCTTGCATGCATTCGATCATAGAGATTATTGATACAGTCTTGCGGTACATTCTGCCTGCTCAATCTGGTCGCGCAAATTAGCAACAGTGTAGTGGACATGGAGAAGCTGTCAGTTGTCGACCCATGTCCCATACATGTTCGATAGGATTCAAATCTGGGGAGCGTGCTGACTAGGGAAGTCGGGACACATCTTGCAGAACACGTTCTCTTGCACGGGCAGTATGCAGTATGTGGCCGGGCATTGTCTTGCTAAAAGAGTACAAAACCCTCCTGTCTCAAGAAAGGCAGTAAAACCGGTTCTACCACCTGCTGCACGTAAGAGGTGCTCGTCAATGTCCCATTCACAACGTTAAAGGTAAGCGAGAGTTGTAGCTGATCACGCCCCACACCATAACACCTGGGGTGCATCCACTGTGTCTTGCAAGCACGCGCTGTGGGAGCAGAAGTTCTCCAGGTCGACATCGCATTTGCAGTCTACCATAACTTGCATAGAGAGAGAGCTGGCTTTCATCGCTGAATACAACGGAACGCTATTCCCTCCTCCAGGTGCTATTTTGCTGACACCAGGCCAACCGTGTACGGCGATGATGTGACATCAGTGGCAGACAGGCAATTGGTGTGTATGTCCAAAGTCTTATCACTAGTAATTTGTTCCCAATAGTGCGTGTGGAAACCTCAGGGGCCACATTTGCTCGAATGTTGGACGTGGTTGCTGTGCGGTCTGCCAATGCCGCTCTCACAATACGCCGATTTTGGCGCACGTCCTCGCTACGAGGACATCCAGAACCTTCTCTGCGGGTATGGGAATCGGTTGCTATTCATCGCTGCACCATAGATGCATCACGGCCAACGTGGTTGCCGCTTCGACGAAAGGACCAACCAGCCTCTCTAGGGTCCACAATACGACCCCGTTTGAACTCACTCATTTGACTGTATGGAGCATTATTGCGTTGTTGTGGCATGTTGTCTTGCTTGTGTTTACTGTGTGAGTCACTTTCATGCACCTGCTGATCTTCGGCCTCTGCTAATTCACAACACAGACGGCATAGTTGGCGCAAATGTCCCTCTGTGGCGCTGCCATCTGTTGGCCGAAACTGTTACACAGATAATCACCTACTTCACTATTACCAAAGAACCCAATATTGGAAGCACATAAATCTTCCTCATGTTTTACAGGGTGCTGCAATTTTATTTTCCGGCAGTGTAGTTATCTCGTAGCTATTGCAACGGGCAAAACTTGGTCATCCGAAACCACACTAAACCTTTTCAAAATATGGTATTTTTTGCATTTGAAAACGTTAACATATCAACACGGTATAAAGAACTACAAAAACATGTACCACTTGTTTTTCTTTCGAATTCCTGTCACTACATCTTTCAAACAAAACTGTTATGTTATCTCACCTTCCACACTTTCGTTTATACTATATAATAGGCCCTATGTATTACAAATTGCCTCTTTGTGTGTCCATTTTATGATTTATAATTAGAAATATCATCAGCAGTATATCTCAAATCCAACCTAACTCTCACAAAATTTTATATTTTAGACAGAAATACCTATGACACACGGCGGAAAATTTCTCGTGTCAAAATAACAGTTAAAAGTAGACACTCACTCAAATCCGGGATGTTCGAAAACTTTTGAGCAGCATTGTGGGTCGAAAAATTCTTTTCTGAGCTAAGTGCCAGTTCTGAGAAACAGACACCCCAACAATGTAAATCATATAAATACGCAGGTTTCGGCCTTGTGGTTATTGGTACAAAAAGTACAACTAGAACACAGTAATTATGCCCAACGCTGAAATTCTAGCCCTCATTTCAAATGGTTCGATACTGAAACATGGATCTTTCTTTCCTATCGGCATGCTAAAATAATTAGTCGGTCAAGATTGCTTCAAATACTGCATTTGAGTATTTGTGCAGCGCGTTTAATTATTAATCTGAGAGCAACAAAATTTGCTAACTCTAAGGCCACAGACACATATAGCATAGATACAGCAGGCACTACTAGTAATTCAACGGAATTAAATATATTTGAGTTTCAACGCGAATTGAAAGTTTTTAAGTTTAAATGAGATCATTATAATTTGTTTTTAATCCACTTAAAAATATAAAAATCAAAACTACTGGCAAATAAATGCAGAAATACTAACATCATAAAGAGCAAGACGCCAGACTCTTCAATTGCTATGCGTTCTGCCGCCAGGACTTTACGAACCATATATATACGTTGTTTTATCCTATAACCAGGGGGGTAAAAGTGAGGGGCAACGCGAGAGAACGTCGTTACCCTACTTCCAAAAATGTCTATGGCGTCTCCCCACTTCCTAAAACAAATAATGAGCAAAGATAAGGTATGGAAAACACTGTAATATCATGCGTTAGAATACCTTTTCAGATTCACTTTAACCCCTGCTAGGAAAGCTAAAGGTGATGAATATGGTCACCACCTAGAATTTTAGATTCCCCCTCCCTGAAATTAAGAAGACTGGATAAACACTCGGTTAAGATCATAACATGTTTTGCCATCACTGGCAGGTAACGTTGCAAATTAATCATACACTACAGTCTCCCGCTAATCTCTTTATCTTAATAAGAATTATCCTCTTTACTATCGACTGTCAGATCCAATCTTATCTCTCTTTCTCCTATGTTCCCATACGTAATTGATTCATTGATTGGATAATTCCTTTTCAGCATTGAGGATATACGTATGTGATGAGACCTCCTGCTTAAAGAAAGAACTAAACTACTATTCGGGTTCGCCTACAGAGAAAGTACCCCAACCGGAGATTGAACCTTGAACCACGCCCAGTGACAGCACGCACGTCAGTCACTTGGCCACAAATGAGCACTACAATTTATCTTCAACAATGTCTCAAGAAATGTCATTTTCCCTTTTTAGTGATCTGTAATATTAGCTTTCCACCCATTATTTATTTCAGTACTTTATCAAATGGTTATTCGTCTTACCTAGCTATTTTTACTCATCCTCTTCATACTCCCATTTTGAAGATCTCATTGTTTAAAACTGAAACTCTTCATTTTATCTGGATGTATTTTCTCATTCTCTATTCTTATTTACATTTTGGTTAATTTAAAATTTAGCTTATTCTTCACCTATAATTGCTATTAATTACTCCTACTTCAGAGATATTCTCAATTTTACCGATAGTTTCCATATTAACGAAAACGTATTAGTTTAATCAGCGGCGGCTTTGGTGGGTAGGCACGGGTCTACCCCCAAATTTTGAAATATGTATACACGCTAAAAGATACAATAAAGAGTAAATATATTTTCCACTATTTACATTAATAGTAGATAGTTATTTAACAAATAACATCAACCATTACTGTAAAAGTAATTTCCTACTGCAATTAATCAATCAAATGTGTATATGTATCCATAAGCGAGGGAGCGGGCCTACTCAAAATTAAAGTCCTAAAGCCGCCTCTGAGCCTAGTCCAATACGTATGGAAAAACTAAAATTATATTTCGTAAGAGTAGTCAGCGATTAGTGTGTAAAAATATTTATATATTATATTAAAATACTCACCAAACTTCGAACAAAGAATTGATTTCTGTTGCTTGAGATGATAATTACCGAAAGCGAGCACATTTTTCAATGTTGGAAGCGCGTGTTTCTGAAGCAGGGATACAGCGGATGTATTGTTTGTTTCCACTTTAGTCTCTTCCGATGGACTTACAGTTTCCACATCTTGGTCCTTCCCCACAACAGAGATAACTTGGCACTCCATCGTATATCAACACTACACTATAGTCAGAACCACGAAATTTCGCATTAAAAACACTCACACACTAATGTTCATTTAAAAGAAAAAAAATAAAAAAAATGACTGCAATGCACTATTCACTTATATTCATCAAGAATACGCAAGTTTTGCGTCTGCTACATGTGGCAAAATTGTGCAGCGTTTCTCACGATCTTGTCACCTAGGATACATTCCCCTTGGTAAGCGGACGGAAGCGACTCAGCTCTGAATGAAACTCTCAGACAGCCACTTTGCGTGCGGCTCCCTCCACCAGATGGCAGGCGGCGGCTCACACTCACATATACAGCTTGTGGTTGGGTGATAGGTGCATTTGTTCAGAAGTACAACCGGTCAGGCAGCTGGTCCTCTTTAATATCTCCTGGCATGCATGCATATTTTATACAAAGCAACTATTTGTTAGTAAACTTAATGTATAACACGAAATTTAAAGGTATCTACATAAATAAGATAGTTTGTCTTCAACAACACAGCTACTTTGCACAGGTGAAATTAAGAAAATATGCAGAGATGCTTTGAGAAAATACTGTATTTCATAATTCAAATAATTTATCAAAGAGGTAATATTAGAATCGTACAATTCGTTGTGTTTTTAGCATTTACAGTGTTTTAGTTGATTAGGACTAAAAGAAAACGATCTTAGTGCCAAGCAATATCATTGAAACATTAATCGGATTATTTTATATTTGGCCAACTCAGTAGCGTTGCTATCACATGCATGCTTTCTATGAAATGGGTCCTGTGTTTGCCTCTGGTGGAAACACAATGGAGTGATATCGAACTCGTATTGTACTGTTTTATATTTTCACAATACTTCTATTAGTTTACCTTTCTGTCTGTTCGAGTCCAATAATGCAACTTAAATTTTATGCACTTTCATACCAACTAGAGTTCTGACAATTTTGTACAGATACGTAAACCCGATGAATACACTATTTTCGTAATTTTTGTTGTGCCATAGTCATGCCCTTTAGGCTAGAAAAGACAATGCGAAATGCACTGTGATACTGAATGGTGAAAGGACAATAACATTGATGTTCTCAGCGAAACTCGAACACGCCATGGACGGGTCTGATTTGGAACTCACAATTGATCTCGTTCTTATACTGAAATTACTATCTACAGACACGTTAACAGTTAAAAAATCAACAAAATATCACATAAAATAGTTCCATATAGAATACAAATTGATGCATTTCCTGCACTATTGTGAGTGAATAATATTTGATACATAAAATGCGAAATTACTAAATAATCAATTTGTGATTTTACCTAGACGCATTTTAGGAAAATATTACTTAATTTTCTGAGCAACAAGTCACGTGGTTAAAAAAAAAGAAAAAGACTAAAGGAATAGTCAATGATGGATGATGCATCATTAAATCTTCATTTAACGAATTTTGTAGTGCGCAAATTCTAAAGATATCACGACACGCTTTTTTAAAATAAAATTTATTTTATTACTTGGTTTTCGCAGAGTAGAAACGGCACGAGATAATGAGAAACTGTGTATTCTGATATAGATTCAGCATTCCAAGTGTAAGTTTCATCTTTCCCTCTCATTTCTCTATTGAAACTGAAAGACTTATCCCTTCTATTAGAATAATAGACTTCTATAATTTACAAGTCTATCGTAATTTCACAATGTGAAACGAAATAAACTCACTTGCTTAAAAAATAATAATAAGGTATGCCAATATCATGAATATTGTTCTTCCATTAATATATATATATATATATATATATATATATATATATATATATATATATATATATATATATATATATATATATATATATATATATATATATATCTTCTCCACACTTAGATCTCGAATGCTCCTACTGGTTTTCCATTTTTTCCTAGTATTCGTGTTTCAGCCTCGTACAGTAAAATGCCCTATGCATAATGCATTGTGTATTGAAGTTTTTCCGTAACTCTTATTTCGGGAGCAGTAGCGTTATTTCAGGTTTGGCCAGAAGGAAGAGGCAAGATTGTCCACGGACATAAAACTTCATGTATTTTTTTTTTTAAAATATAAAATTTATTAATAAAGCACATGTTTCTCACACTCAGAGAAAGAGTAATTACACCCCTGCCCTTCCCAAATGACGCCACTGTTCAAGAGCCGCAAATTACGATTTTGCTTTTCTTAATTCCTTCCATTTTCCACTTGCAACTCAATATCGCTGTACTGCTATTACAATTTTAGGCAGAAGGAACGAGTTGGCAACTTACAATAATTCAATCTGATACATCAACAGAATTTTCAAAATCACTCATATTTGGGTGCTTCGTTGTTCAACTGCTCAATCACTTCGGTAAACGATACTTCGAAATTCTCATGCACAGAACTATTATTTTACTCACAGAAATAGAACCTATTCTATGGAATATGAAATGATTGTGCAACTCCTCTAGTCTCATACATAAACAGAAGGAAAGAAAATGAACCAGCCTCCTCGCTTCTTGCTTACATAGGGATTTCTCTTTACCTCATTTCGTTAGGCGAGAACGACTGAAGGTTATTAATTTTTCAACTTCTATTTTAAACGCAAGAGCGACTCTTTTCCCCCGTTGGGAAAAAAAAGAACAAGGTTTTACTACTTCACCAGTTCTCTATTTGCCTAGCAGTACATTTTTCTCCTCCTTAACTTCGAAGAGGCTCCACATAATGCATCCAGGTTAATTTCCATAACGTCTTTCTTGTTTAAAAGCCAGCTGAATTGCGTTGAACATTTTTCATCATACCGTGATTAAAACTGAAAGGAGGTGAAATGTGTGCTCTTTGCACTTATATAGTATTATTTACTTACGTTACTCGTAAATATTACATTTTTTTTTCAAATGAACATACTGAGCACGAGATACGGTACTTTTTTTAAAAAAAGAGAAAAGTACATGTGAATGAATATTTAAACTGAATTGGGTGGAAAAGATTGGAAAGTTAATCAAAGTTATGCAGGTATGATTACTGTTAATCTACCTGCAGTGGCGTGTCTAGCGTAATAAATGTCAAAAGAATAGTCATTTCTGAAGAATTTGCAATTCAATGTTTCATTTTATAATCACCGTACACTTCAAAATTCCCCTGAACACTAACTCTAGTAACAATATCAGTGTTGTTATATTGGGTCAGTAGTGTTAGAGAAGAGGGTGTAAGAAGATTTATTAATACATTACTTTAAATAATGTTGAAGTTCCATAGTAATTTGTACCTTTTGCGTGGAGGGGCTTGCACTTGTTTCTTAGATTACTATACTTATCCTACAACGAGAATACAAGGAACATAGCGAGAGTTATCCACTTAATATGAACAAGGGGA
This sequence comes from Thermobia domestica, assembly GCF_964235325.1. Lineage (NCBI taxonomy): Eukaryota > Metazoa > Arthropoda > Insecta > Zygentoma > Lepismatidae > Thermobia > Thermobia domestica. Next base: position 196,211,094 of record NC_137462.1, on the reverse strand, counting down.
AAAAATGTGTTCTTACCATTCTCACCTCAGTTAGTTTAGCTTTTTCCTTTATTATGATAAAACATTCCAAACGATTACTCGTAGATACAGATAGACTTATGACTTACGTTTAATAGATCTTACTTATTAGTATATCATCGTCGGCAATTCAAAACCTGCTATGTGCATTTTTATAAATTTTTTCAGGAGAAACGAAAAACAGTATCCTGGTTAGATTTTTCGCTTTATAAAAGTGATGTTATAAGTAATATTTGATGCTGCAAGTAACTAGATACCTTCTCAAGTAATAATAAATTAGAGAGTCTAAAAGAGTCTAAAAGCTGCACCAGATAATACTATTATCTCGAAGCGGCCGAAAATGTCACATAGCAGGTTTTGAATTGCCGACGACGATATATGTTTCTCCAATGGAGACCCAGCTCTAAAATATTAGTTAGTTACCCACAACGAAAGTGATACATCCCATCAGATTTAATTATGGAAACTCTTAACACTATTATTAACTTAAATGATAATGGATCACATTTTTCACTCTCAATAATTACTGATGTAATGCAAAATATACGAAGTTAAACCAATATGTGCTTCCAGTAAGGTACTCAAGGGATCAAAAATTTAAAACAAAATGTTCCTCATAATAAAAGCGGTGCGGTACATTATCCCAATTATTATTTTTTCAATGTTTGTGTATATTTGATATAGGACGAACAACACTTCCACGGTATGAAGTGGAATTTTATTGCATTCCCTTTATATATATTCCGTATATGTTTATATATAAAAGAAATCCTAAGTGAGGGAATGAGTGACTTTATCAACGTCCAGGCCAAGATAATAATTGTCACCTATATTTCCCCTTTCCTGTCGAATTTCGAAAAATCTTTCCTTAGTGGTACCTAACATCACAAATCCTATGCCCTACTAATATTTCTAGTTTCTAGCTTAAGCGGTTTGGAAATTTTCAGGAAATTTCACTTGTAATATGTTGGGTTGCATAATTTACACTTGGTGCCATCAATAAAATGTCAGTTTGGAAACCAATAAATACAGTCAGCCTCGGTCTGAACATAGGGCTCATAAGTAGTGAACGTTGTAAAGACGCTTTTTTTTTAAATTGTAGAACCTACTACAGGAAAACAAAGGAGGTACTTGAACAAGGAAATCATAAAAGAAAAACAAACGAAAATGTTCGTTCTTTTTCTTTAAAAAGTTAGCTTATAATAAGCAAAAGAAATCTATCCTAAACACCCAGGCATTTTATGGAAAGAAAATCCATCCATCCCAAAAAGTTTTTTTTTTTTTTTTTTTTTTTTAATCTCTAATCAAAATGCAACACTATTTTGAGAACTTAAACATAACAATCTTGTTCTTGCTAATATATGATTTGTTTCTCGCAATTACACCATGAAAAATGAAACACAACTTTATTTGAAATTATCAGAAGCAGTGGAGATATTCTTAGCACTATTTTCCATTTATTTTCAAATTCTCTTGTTTCCCTGATATCGCTCCATCACATGCTGCACAGTAGAATGACTTCGGTTAATTGTTCTGCCAATTTCTCGCGAAGATTTGCTGTTTTTATGGCGAAAATTTAATGTTCTTATCTTCATATCCTGATTACCTTCACGCTCCATTCTGAACTAATAAAGGACACTCCACAAAGATCTGTAGAGAGGGACATTGGACAGCAAGCGCAAATATTAACACGATAGACTGCAGTAAGTCTCACGATATAGCGATATTAATAGTCAGATGATGCAAATATGAGAAAGTGTACGTACTACTTTCACTGTGATGTTAATTTTGATGCTTGAAGATGGTGTGATGGTACTAATCTTGTTGCTTAATATACTTTCTAAAAGCTAATGGTCAGCAAATAAATAAAATACCCATCCGTAATTTCTGCATTAAATAGTAATATTCTTCATCACTATTTCGACTTCCATCAAGTGTAGAACCTCCGCTCTGAATCACTGTATTAACTACCAAGCACGTATGCAGTACTCAACTTCAAACACAACACTTTATTATAAATCCACCTTGTTGTCATACACAAAATACAAATTGTCTTCAAATCATTTTGGAAAATATCTGGATATTCATAAAGAAAACCGGTTCTCCATAGTTTTAAGCACTCAAAGCTCCGTAATTTTATGCTCAACAGAATTATTCTACTGATGGCAACAGGGTACAAAACGTACTTAGTAATCTCATTATTAGTTTATGCCTCTCAACGCAGTAGTAACCATTGTAGAGAAACATTTTTTGCAATAATAATTTGAGAATAATAGTTTGTATGTAATCTCTAGAAAGCCATTATGAAGACGCTTGCTTTTATTTTTTAACCACACTTTGTTCACTTTGGTGCCAGTGATGATGGGGCGCTTTATCACAGAAAAAAGTCTCGAACGATTTCTTTAATTTTGTTCCTCAAGTTAGTCCTTGCGCTTCGAAAGGTTTATATACTCTTTATTCTCGCGTAAAAAGATGGAAGGGCACGAGAGAGTGCAAAATATTACAGTCCGTAACAGCTGGGGATATTAGATGATTTATAGTGAAAACATACTGAGCGCAGATCACTGATCTAATATATTGAAGGAAAAATTACTCTTGAAATAACACAAAAAGTTATTTCTGAAATGGAATACTGGGATACGTCCTGATGATAAATGCAAATAAATAACTATGAGTGTTGGAATTATGAATGGGAGAACCCGCAGAAAACTATAGACTCAAAATTTTCCACCACAAAGTTACACATATTGAGAACAAACTGAAACTTCATACCAGAAATAAAAGTTCTACTAAATAATCTACTGTGTTTCCGAATAATACGTACTATTAGTTCGCTTATAATAAAATTACAACTATCAAAAATCATCCTACAAAGATAACGTCAATATCTTATTTTATTGTACGAGTATACATGTGTATAATGTATTTTCACCAATTCTATTCATCCTACTTTCTTCTTTAGTTCACAGCATCATTTCTAACAACTTCATACACGAAGATGTACTACTGTTTTCCTTGTATTACATTGCACATTTTCTCTTTTCTTCTGGGAATTTTAAGATTTGTTCAATACACGCGTGACAGTCATTGTTCTCTCTTTTTCTTCACAAATTTCAATACAATTTCTGATACATTTTGAAGGGGAAAGTCTCATAAACTGCACTCAAGAATTCTATAAATTACAATGTAACAAGTGCGTAATGAACAACCGTTTAAACAGCGGTGTTCATAATAGAATGAGATATACTATATGACAAAGGCTCGCCAATAGACGTACTAAGGTGATCAACATAAAAAGTATACCGCTCTAAATGCATACCCTTGTTTAATCATGTATTCTTAGAAGTAAAAATTGTTTTACTACCTAAGTCAGTTATTTTCAACTACATGTTCTGTGACGTCACAGTTTACTGCTCGTATTCTCAGTAAACCACATAGATAGAGCAAAGGGAAGCCAGCGAACCTCACGTAAAGACAGTGGTGACAGGTGCACAAAGTGTAGCAGATAGTTTTACAGATACACTACTCGTGAATTTATAGCTAATCGTATATTACCAACGTTCGTCTCATTCCGTTCCACGTTATTTACCTCGTTTCCTCCCCTTATTTGCTCAACCAGTTCTCTTTCTTCTGGCTCTGATCGTTAAAGCCCACTCCTACGTCATACATTGGCCAGTTATACATGAATGGCCTAAGCCTCTACATAGTCACATACATTGATTTAGTGTCGCGTAAAACTTAACTTATAGGTTAATAATTACGAAATATTTTTCGCCTTTGAGGAAAACTGTGGTATTAAAATCAAAAGTATATATAAAATCAAAAGTATATCGGTCGGAAAGGTGTAAAAACCTTTCCAGGTCAAAAATCCTGAGTAAGATTTTTCCTGGGTTTTCCACATTTACACCAGGAAAATGCCAGGATGTGCCTAACGAAGTTCCTAGGCCGCTTCCTTCCTTCCCCCACTTACTCAGATGGTGTGATAGCCGAGAGACATCTTTTCTCATATGTGACGGACTAACAAGTAAGATGGCCGTAAGATGCTGAAAGCCCAGAAATATAATTCCTGATCCAAATCCTGGTCACTATTATTATAATTTCTCATGGTATTTTTTTCTCTCACCAATTTTGTTAGCCCACACTTCTTTAGAAATGATGAAGTTTAAATCTTTACTAGATTTATTATTACATGTAGACCTATTTATTTACTTATTTCGTTTAGATACATTTCAGTATTCTTTTCTTGATTTTTATCCATTTTAAACAAGTAATTGTAGTCAAAATTTGTGGGATGGGTTCATTTAAATGCGAACACTATAAGTAATCAAACTAAAAGTTATATATATATATCCACAGAACACAATGAAAGAAGGCTGGTTTTGGCATACTCTTGTGCAACAGTTTCATATCCTTGTCTTTGAATACTATTATGCTGTCTCTCAAATGAATGATGGTATATTCTCATTCTCCCATTTATGGCATTTTCAGCCAGAGGTTCTCATGTGTGACTGAGGTCGTATATTTGTATTCTCTACCATAAGAGCTTTATCATTCACGGTACATACGTACAAACATTTTCAAAAATTCAACCTAAACCCGCAGGTAACAATGAAAGGCAAAAATTAAGGACGAAGAGGTGATTTATAACTCTGATACACAAGTTGCATACAGACCAAGCTAAAGACACGCGTTAACATCTGCAAAGATGATTTAAGAAAACCCAATCAATATGTATTTTATACTGACATACATGTTATATTGGAGTTTACATTGATCGGATTTTTCGCGTATCTACGTGTCAAGGGTTATTTGATGGCCCAAGACAGTCAACGTCTTGTAACACACACAAGACCGAAATTCCCTTGTGTCCTTTGAAGCGAGACATTCGAATTCAATTTCCACGTCCGGAAACTCACATGGTGTGGATGTGGACTCCCATGTTAAGCTGTAGATCTATATCCCATATGTCTTTAGTGCTGAAAAGAAATATTAAACTTGAAAACAACCTAACCAACACATTAAGCCAATGTTTGGATACCCAAAGCTTGTCAATTATGTTAAACAGTGGGAAAGCAAAACATGGGTTATTGGTGTTAGTCTTTGATCTTACACGCACATACACGCACAAAAGAAAAAAGGGTAAGCATCCCTATCTAGAATCAAACCCAAAATGCGCGTATACACTTGGACACGGACACTGATATGTTTCTTTTACATAAGCACTTAGTGCATGTCATATTTGCATCTTAATCTACTCGAGACTTTAAAGATCTCGATTTAAACTCCGCAACGAATGTTACATTCTTAGGTAGTTTAAAATCTCCAAATCGTTAGGCCAATTCTACAGCAGTATGTGAACATATTCGCAAATGTATGCAGCATATGAAATAAAATCTTTAATTTATCGTTCTACGCTTATGTTCTTTAGGCTACATGATACGGATGAGGATGAATTATGAAATTAAATTATAAAGAACTGGTGAAATGAGAATGTTGAAGGAAATATGACCCTAAAAACTAGGGACACAATGTTGTCCACCACAAACTCACATGGCCTGAGATCGAACTAGGGAGCCCTTGTCCAGATGTGAGTACTCTACTATTGAGCCGCTGTGATGGAAAAATAAAGTTGATTAGGAAACTGACATAGGAAACCAACGATACTGAATTGGTATTATAGTGACTTAGATAAAGTTACTTGTTTGATTCTTTCTCCAGCATCAAATTCATTTGAGAATACAAGGAAGAAATTTGAAAGTGTTAAAGGTGTCAAGAAGATATTAACGATCAGCAAGGTACGCAGAATTATATCAGGGGAGAGAGTTCAAGCTCCCGAATTTAAGGTGTTTGTATACATATATTAATACGGTAGATGTTAGTTTTTGAATAATATCTTGCTCAAGAGGGGTTAAAACTCGGAACTCCCTTGCGTATGCCACTGTTAACAACAGAATTTTCGTTAAAGACAAGTTTTGTGTCAGGTTGTTGCAAATACCTCCAGAAACTACACCTAAAATTCCACGTTGACATGTTAGGAAAAAGCCAAGTCAGCTTGATAATCTTCATTGGATAAAGGTGATGAACGTATAATAGAAAAGAGAAAGAAATGATAATGCAGGTACCATGTTTCAAGTGTAGCAAATTGGCTTCTTTGAAGCTTTTTTTTTAAATAAAAAACTTTATCCCCGTCTTTTTGTGTATTTTCCACACGTCACTTGTTCGTAATTTGAACTTCTCAACCTTGAAAAATCTTACAATACACAAGAACCTGAATTGAAACTGAAATATGATGAATGCCTGTGTCAAATTAAAAAAAAAAAAAAAAAAAAAAAGTTCTTCCTCCAACGACAAGGTCAGTCTTACCTACTGTGAACTGGATTATAAAGTCAATAGCATTCTTAATTTCTACGAAAGGAGACAGCATTTCTTGTGTGATAGAACTACTTTGTCTCCCTTTTAAAACAGACAGGTCAAGAACAAGAACTCTCAGAATATTTCTAAGAAATTCCAAACATGAAAAGGATCACTGAAGCAGCATTTTAAACGAAAAGTTTTTCATTATGTTACCAAACAATATACTTTGGAATAATAATTTGTTACGATTTTTTTTTTCATTTTTGTCTATTTTTTCAACATTTACATTGTGTAACATTTGTCGAAAACGCTAAAGCTAAAATGTTGATGCACATGTGCGGGAAACGAATTTCAAGATTCTGACTAGTCAAGAGTTAGCGTGTTCGCTGCTGATGAATATGAACTACTAAATAAAACTCAGAAACTACTTTCTATTCTTTATTTTTGAAAAGTATAAAACAGGAAAACTTAATTAGAACATCTTATTAAGGTTCTTCACTATACACTCCTCATCCGCTTTCTCAATTTTTGTTAGTAAAGTAATATCGATCAAAAATAAGTTGGTAGTTTTGAAAAACAGGCCATCTAGTACTTTTCAAGATATTATCAGATGAAATAATACTTAAATTACATTATTAAAATAAATTACTTTCAATTTTTTCAATAATTAAAAAGTGGTGTAAATTATAACTACGTTTTCAGATTTCTATATTATAAGAAAATATTTAAATTATTTCTTACTTTATTTAACATTTGGCAAACACTAATTTTCCAATTATCTATTTCCACCATTATTCATTATGTTTGCCCTTTTCACTAAAATTAAAAAAAAACAAATGTGGTGGGAAGCGTACTGAAAGCACTTAAGTAGTTGTACTTTGTTTTATCTGCAAAATAAAGTTAAAACAAAATTGGAAGCTCTTCATAAATCTCTGAACTGCATGACGAGGTACAAAGAGGAGAAATATAAGCAAACGGTATTTCAAATAAATGTTTTATGAAAGAGATTTGTCACAAATAATTGATGCGAGCGCAGCAAGCATCTACGATTCGATTTAACTGTAATCTGTGTATCTGTCTGTTCCACGATATCTCTCGTAAAATTTATCGGATTTGAATAAAGTTTGGTGTATATACCTCTTTCCAACCTTCGGAAATAATCCTATTATTTAAGGTTGAAATCCATCAACAATAAGGAAATAAAAGGAGATAACATCCACCCTATATTACAACTTTGATTTTAAAAACAGCTTTCGGTCGCTTCTACAATACATAGATTCACTGGTAAAGTATTTCACGGTCACTTATACATGAATGTAAGCATATAATGAAATAATTTATGAAATTATCTTAAATTGGAGTGGAGGTAATAGGAGTGTCACGATACTCGTCCACCATGAATCTCAAACCATCTGGAATTAAAAACTACAACTCAAATCACCAGAAATGAACACTTGAATGGGCACTATGCCTCAGCGACGGTGTGCTCACCTTTAGTGCGAGGGGTCCCTGATTGGATTCACGGCCACACGAGTTTTTGTCAGCGACAACGTCGTGACCGTGGGTTTTCTCGGGTTCTCCCGTTCTCTCCCACATTATCATTTCACGAATTCTTTCAACATCATTCACATTAATTAATTAATCCTTTTCTTTTAGCATAAAGGGAATAATTGTGAGGCGTAAAACTAAAAATCTTATGATCACTTTGCTACTGAGCCTGTAACTAATTATTCTACCATAAACCGAAGTAACTTTAAGTATTTGTTTGCTTGTAAATGAATATTCCAATGAGACATGAACGTACGGTTTAATCTGGGATTCGAACCATATACTCACATCCTGATTCAAACAACTTTGAAGACTCTAGCTGTGTCATGTCCGGGCTAACGTCTAGGCCGAGTAGGGTGGAGCCTCAGGCGGCATGTTCAGCTCTCTATCCCTCACCCTATATATATTATAGAATAAATTAATTTATTATCTTAGTAATTTTCCATATGGTCGATCCTGTATTACAGATTATAGTATGCTTTTCGCTTTTCGAGTGATCCTGCCGTATAATCAATGAGACTTTGTGTAGCTGCGACTGAGTGCTGAATCCATCATTGACAATTTGGTAGTTTTAACTTAAAAATCTCAATCAAAATATAAAATTCTCATCATATATTAAAACAGAATGGGCAAGAGCACCTTCAATTTAGGTAAGCAGAAATATATATTCGAAATCACATTACTTTTCCTTGTGCGTGTGGAGGGGAAGTCGGTTCCGGCATTATAGCATAGGGTGCAAGTGAGTGTTAATCCGGCCCTGAGATTCTAGGTAACAGATAAGACCCTCAAAGAAGTTGGTTATTTAAAACAATGGGCAAGGGACAGTTAGAGCATGCAGGCTTATTAGCAGCAAGGTTAAAAACCCGAAAACCGTAAACGTACTATTATATTAAATAGATTATATTTCAGATTCTACGGTAATACTCTAACTTTATTTGTTGGTTCAAGTATTACTGATCGAAAAGCGCTGAATTATTTCCTTTTACAGCTGACGTAAACACGCCATCTCATTGCTATAATTTTAGTGTTTCAATAATGGAAGTAACATCTGGAATGAGAAAGAGAGATAAAACGGGCAACTTGCATATGCTGGGATCAAACCAAGGACACAAAGATCGATCCGTGACCACTCTATCAGACACTGTGTCCCCTTTAAATAAAAAGTTAATTGGGCTTTTCAGCTACTTCCTATTTTACCTTTCGACTTGATTGAAAATTTAAATCCAGGTACGTGGACGAAGCATTCGCCAAAAGTTGGAATATCAACGAATTTGAAATTTAGGTATTTTGATTTTTAGTTTGGCGTTCCTTTCAGCACCGAGGCTACATGAGACGTAGATCTACAGCTTAACGAGGGATCTGAACAACAGGAGCTCCTGCCGGGAATCGAACAGAGTTGAAATATGTTTTCTTTCACATTACATGATGTAAAACGCAATTAAGCACTTTTCCATATTTCTGATACTGCAATAAGTTTAAGAAACAATTTTATCCCTCCTTTCTTCAGAAATTACATAAACGTTGTCTTTAACGAAACCCCACAGTAAGAAGTCACAGGGTGACAAAACTGGTGTCCGTGTAGGCCAGCTTAGACATGCCATGTCGCCAGCTCCTTGAAGACCAATCCAACGGTTCGGTAGAGTTTCATTCAGATATTCACGCACTTGGGGACTCCACTGAGGGGGTTCCCCGTCTTGTTGAAAACTGAAGTTGTCTTCGTGCAGCCTCGGAAACAACCAGTTTTGCAACATAGCAAGATACTGCTGACTGTTAACCGTGTTTCCATTAAAGAAGAATGGGCCGTAAACAGATGATCGGGATATCGCACAAAACACACTGACTTTGGGCGAATCTCGTACATGTTCAATGACTGCATGTGGGTTCTGTAGGCCCCAAATTCGAACATTTTGTTTGTTTACCTGACCACTAACACGGAAAGTCGCTTGTGCAAAAGTGTTATCATTGTCAATAGCATCCAGAATCTCGTTACAAAATGCCACACGTTTGCGTTTGTCATCAGGACGCAGAGCTTGTAACAGCTGTAACTTGTACGGCTTTATAACCAACCGACGTCTCAAAACAAGCCAAACTGTTGTTGTTGGCACTTGTAACTCCCGACTGGCACGACGAGTTGATTTTGAAGGACTACGTTGGAAAGCAGTTTGAATTCGTGCAACATTTTCTTCAGGAACACGAGGGTGGCCAGGACTCTTTCCTTTACATACACATCCTGTATATACAAACTGTCGATACCATCTGCGAATGTTCCACCCATTCGGAGGATAAATTTGGTACCTCAACCTGAAACGTCTTTGCACTGTAATCACGGAATTGCACTTCGCAAACTCGAGAACACAAAATGATTTCTGCTGTGGAGTAGCTATTTTAAACATATGACGGTTACCAAGCAAAACAGAAGACAACTGACATCTAGCGGCTATTAATATAAACAAGACTATGTATTCGTTTCTCCAATAGCCGAGCCGAGGCGTAGCGATCGATAGTTTGGACAAAATAATTATTCCTAATACGTAAATTCGTTTTAAAACAGGGTGTACATTTCTCTTACGATCTAATACAGAACTTGAACCTATGCCCATATTCATGGTGAAATTACCGTAGATATATTATCATGACCATACAATTGGTTATCCTAGAAGGTGGTACCATTCCATCATTTACTTTTTCACTTAATCTACCTATGTGAGACTTGTAGCTAATGACATGCGGATCTTTACCTAGTTTGAAATCAAAGAAAGGCGTCAGGAGAGATTGAATGGCGATATGAACACCGAAGACAAATAAAGTAATTACTTAGAAAAACAAAAATCAAAAAAGCAATGCACCTCTATTAAAGATTTGAATTTGACGGACACTAAATAATTCGAGAAAAAAAAATCACTGCTGCTATAAATAATACCTAAACCAACTCAATAGAAAGGAAAAGTACAAACTTTCAGCGGGGCTAAATAAAAGAGTAAATATTTATAATGCAGTCTTCCCTATTAACTTAATAAAAGGTTCTCCAGCAGTAAAAATGAGTCGTCTTACGACCATATTTGTAAGTCGTTAGTGTTTACATGTATGGTAGTTCACATTGAACAAATTATTTTTTTTTACAAGTCTTCATCAAGGTTACCATCTCAATATCGTCTAGCGGTCAATGCCGTATATGAACTGAACTTGTTCTCTTGACTTTGTGCCATTTACATTACATTATCATACCTTCCGGTTTCTATGTTAAACAATTTAACAAAATATAAGAGCGTTGACGTTTAACTTAGAAAAGATAAAAATATTTATTTGTATTCTAATTCATGCATGCAGATTGCAACTTTGTTTACTTTCTTATCACAAGATGCAACTGTCCCCATAAAATGAAGTCATTTATCTAACGATAGTCACTGTAAGAACATATTTGGACATGCTAAGTCTACTTTTGTCTCATGAAGGTTTCTCAAAATGGTTGAACGTAGCGACAACCGGCTTCATCCTATAAAACAACATACATTTCTCGTTTTTACATTTCATCTGAATAATGAAGGGGGAAATTATGGGTGATCAGTGATGTTATTTTTTTTTTCTTGTTTTGAAAGTCAAATTATTTGTAGTAAATGTGTTGCCATTTCTCACCCAAACGTGTGAGGATATGAAGCAAATTAATAATAAATCCAGTAATCTCTTGAAAGAATAGTTATATAATAATGGTAATAATCTCTCTCAACCTTGCTAAACACATATTATGACAAATCCACTATATTGGAATTCTGTACAAACTACGCTAAGCATCTGGGGGTTCTGTGATAGGCCACTGCAAAAGCAATCACGCCCTCAGATTCTTAGCCAGCCTAGCGATATTTTTTTTATATTATTACTATTACTAACGATGCATATATACTTAGTAAATATAGCCACAGGGATTGTAGTATTAAATTAATGAACGAAGTGGAACGCAAAAAACTACTGTTTAAAGCTGTAAAATACTTTCACACACTGTGAATCCACCCATTTACAAAACTACTAATATGATTATTTTTGTGGTTCCAGATTAGCGAACAGGTTGGGACATCTCCTCACCTGTTACAAGACCATAGATCTATCCTTGGTATATTAGAATTAGAAAGTACTAATTACATTTGGTGATTAATACATGGAAGCACAAAAAGGGAAGAACATGGACACGTTTTAAATGATAAAAAAGTTTGGTTCTACATTATCATTATGAAATTACGATAGACTTTTGAAGTATGGGAACCTAAAAGTGGTACAGGGATATGTTGGAAATGGAACCTATTCTTGGGACACTAAATCCACATATCGAAAAATCACTTCTTGATATTTCTTGCAGATTTTGCTCTAATATGTATCGAGGGGCGGATAGAGACATTCTATACGACATTTATGCATAACAGGGTTTGGATGTTACGAAAAACATGAAGGTTTTGGTTTCACAACAGTGAAACCTAGGTAAGTTAGTGCCGCAGAATATTTCCTACAAATGGCTAACTTATGAAGTAATTATTTCGTTACAGCTACAAATGCCTAAAGTATGTAGCTACGAATGGCTCCAGTCGCAAGTTTGTGTGTTCATGAGATATAACAATATGTGATATTATTACTCTACTAGTAACTAATGTCACGTTTTGCGTCTCCTTCTCCACGTGAGTCGATCCTTTACTTTTCCACACTGAGTTTGAATTGAGTGAGTGAGTATTCTCTGAAGCATTTAACTCTCATATACCAAATTTTCTGCCTGTATGTTCAACAGTACAACAAAAACATGTTGCAATAACAAAATTAATCCCACATTCCCACCACACACACCCCATTCCCCAATCACACTTTGCCCACCTTCTATGTTACTGATGAGTTTCATACAATTAGCGTGATTACAGATACCGTGTAACTGCCCGGAAGAATGCACAATTTTGTTTTCTTTTGTTTTCTGACCACAAATTTCTCTTTTTATTATTATATTCTTGCAATCGTATATTGGAAATCTTAATACGTTGGGTTGAAGACCTCACGTGTATGAGAATGGATTGATTTTATATGTGTGAATTGTTTTCAGTTTTGTGAGATAAACTGATGGATCTACACACAATTGCCCTTCAAGTCTAATAAGTAACTTGTGTTCCTTTGCAATCAGGTACAATTATCGTGGCTGACAAGACGAGGAAGCAAGGTGACATAAAACAAGATCTATCTATAATTTAATACCAACTATCAATACGAGTAAGTTGCTTTTCAGAGAGATGAGCAGCCGAAGTTTTTAAACGAGACTTCAGATTTTTATCAAAATGGTGGAAGAGCACCATCGTGGCCATATGTGCCTTTGGCACGGGAGACCCGTGTTCGATTTCCGGCGGGAACTTGAGACCTGCATCTAAGGTTAAGCTAAAGGTTACCGTCGAATGTAGCTTCGGTACTAAAAGGAACTTTAAACTCCCATCCAACCAATGAAAATGACGAAACGCACAAACCCACCTTTTCACAAGAAAACTTGGCTACTCGTTGTATATACTGTTAAGTTGGCCAATTGCATAAGATTAACATTTTCTAAAAAAAGTAAAATGGTAAGTTACACGGTGAAAGAGCACATCATCGAATTTTATTTTTCTTTTGGGATAAAAATATTTTCATGTGATCATGAAATGACATTCGCAACTTGTAATCAATCCGTTAAAAAAATGTCAATTAAATTAATCAGTTAAAATTAATTTAAAATTTAAAGTTCAGAGAAGTTAATTATAAATTAATAAACATTAAAAAATTCGTAGCAATTAAAAATTAAGCGTTATTTTTTTCCCGAAAACAATGTGAAATGAATATTCTGCAAGAATTTTTATGGTTTATTGTACTTCATGGGCAATTCCAGTACAGAAGTGGATTAATTCAGGTCCTAGTTCAATTTTCCCGAAATATATAATCTAGAAATATGTTCCTTGTAGAACTGAGAGATACACACACATATAAATCGAAAAATATATAATTTAATTATTTTCCCATGCCCTAATTTTAGCAATTTAATTCTATATTAACTTTCACAACGGAAGACAATTCTCATTCCAATATACTCAAAACTGTCACTAATTTTAATTTATTAATTTTGAAGTTAATTTTATTCTGTTACCTCTTTCTGACATTAATCGTTAATTTAATCAATTATATTTCCATTAACTTCTAATTTCAATTTGTTAAATTTTTCATTTTTTTTTCCAATTATGAATATTCATCATCATTAGGAATGAGTACAAAACGAGAGTTATCTCATCTTAAAAATGTGTCGTGAGAATCATGTCTCCTCTCGAATCTCGTCATGAAATTAAGTCTCGTCTCGTCTCGTATGCAACCCTAGACTCAATTACAATAATTTATCACAGCGGGTACCTGGAAAACATTCCGAGATATTTTCATTAAATTAACATATGCACGTATGCCATGTACAGGAAAATCTACGGAATAATAATAATAATTATTATTATTATTTACAACATATTGATATAGAAACAGTGAAAATCAGTGGTTATTGCTTCATAAGTGTTACTGGAGACATTGTGTACTTTGATTGAAACTGTCACGAAATTAGATAAATACGAGGCGTGTCCGGAAAGTAAGTACCGTTTAAAAAAAATGCTAAAACAGATTTGTTGAAGCCACATTTACTTTTACATGAAAGAGTGCACCTTAAATTATTTTTCGATATAATTTCCACTAATGTTCAAAGACTAGTCAGAACGGGTGACCAACTTGTCTAAACATTCATTAACGAAATAACCCGCCAGAGTCCGGCAAGTACGCACCGTTTTGTTTGAACGCCACTGCAGCGCTAGTATCGACACTCCGTACAGCCCCGACTTGGTGCCGCCTACTACTTGTTCTTGCATGTGAAGCGCTCGACGGTAAGCGCTTTGAAAGTGACGACGACGCAAGAAACACTGTGGCGTTATGGTTGTCTTCATTAGCAGTGAGAAAGGTCTGGGCAAGTTGGTCACCCCTATGACAAGTGTTTGAACATTGGTTGAAGCTATATCGAAAAAGTAGTTTAAGATGTGCTTTTTCATGTAAAAATAAATTGGCTTAACAAATCTGTTTTAGTATTTTCTTTTTCAAAACGGTATTTACTTTCCGAACACACCTTGTAACTGAAATAATGTCCATCAGCTTGTGACTGAAAACAATGAAATTAATTAGTTCAGCTAACGATAGTAATTCATTAAGTTTAGTCTATTATAGCACTTTTGTTTGTTTCCTCACACAAAGTGTTAATGGATAGATGAGTAGATGGCACTCGTGGTTCCGGGATTGATCCTGTCTGGAATACAGTTCATATTCCACATTATAGTGAGAATTTGTTTCACACACACACTCGCTGTTGAAGAAGTACGGTATGTTAAACTTCAACAACAGTTGTAAAAATTATAGGTAAAACTTAAGAAAATAATAATTAGTGAAAGTTAGATTCGATCACGTCAGGGAAAGGAAGACGTTTTATCTTGTTTCAACCAAGTCCACCTCTATATATAACTCATATTATGACGTTATGTATATGCTGATACGCATCCTACGAACTATTGTTTTATATGGAAATCTTTACCGATGCAGTACTTAAACAGGAAGTTTAACGGAAGAAACATTACGAACAGGAATTAATCAAGGTCAAAAAAATTATAAACACGCCTTCATGTTCCGATGCAAGGCAAAGTGCAAGGTGCACCATACATTAGTTCGTACAGCTGCAACATTTACTACAACATGACTAACTGTACAGGAAACGCCAGTTTATAGTCAACAGCTGCATTAAAGATATGTTTGTTCTAAAAGTAAATGGAAATCGTATCAGGTAGGATTCATCCAGTGGCGGTTCTTGCGGGAAGTCACATTGGTAAAAATTAAATTTTATCGCTATAAGCTAAAGGAAAAAAACTTACCTAATGTACTTTATACTATTTTTACCTAATGTATACACAACTTAGGACACCAGTTAAGTTTTCTTCCTTTAGCTTACAGCAATAAGTTATAATATTTTACAGAGGTAACTTTTTCAAAGTTGCATACAAAATTAGTATGTATTCCTAGTAATCAAGTGGTTTAGGTGTTGGATTTGATTTTTAGTTTGGCGTTCCTTTCAGCACCGAGGCTACATGAGACGTAGACCTACAGCTTAATAAGGGATCTGAACAACAGGAGCTCCTGCCGGGAATAGAACCCGGGTTTCCCACAACAAAGACGTGACGCTAACTGCTTAACCAATAGGTAGTTCAAGTGGTTTAGGTCTACAAAAATACATGGTGGTATGTGTATGTTTAGTATTGACCAGAATTATCAGTAATCAATTGCTTAATTGTTTGGAACTTAATATCGTTTTCAACATAAAGGTTTTATGAGACGGAGTCTACCCCTTAAAGTGGAAACCGAACCATTATTCCAATTTGTATCCCAGGCAAGTGCAACAACGTATTGAACTCAGAACCACGCATGTTTAGCCACTCGGCCATGAAAAAGCACCGTTATCAATTAGCAAGTTGCTCAAAAATAAGTAGAAAATTCTGTTGCGAAACCGTGATGAGAGTCGTTATACTTTCCCCATATCACTTATCATCACTTTTAGCCAAGCACATCATTAAATTTAGTTTATAAATTAACCATATTGTAATTTAAGCCATGCATGTCATTAAATATATTTTATGAATTAACTATACTGAAATGTATCACAGTAGTATATCGTAAAACGCATATGTGCAATGTTATGAAGCCAGAAAAATGAAATGTATCACTTAAAAATGAAATGAAATCTAAGTTTTACGTCCCACGGTTATGTCGGCCACGCGAAAGGAGACGGTGATGATAAGAAATGAATGAAATGGTGGAATGAAGAAAGTGGGAGAAAACGGGGGAATCCCGAGAAAACCCACGATCACGGTGTTTGCCCACCACAAAGTTCACTTGGCGCGAGCTGGAATCGAACCTATAGCTTCTATCACTCTATCATTATAACGGTTACATAAATTTAATTATTATATGCTCGTGTATTTTTTATATCCTCGAACTTCAAATCCAAAAATATTGACGAAGCTTACAATGAATTAGACAGGTTCTATCACTAAATGCAGGTTTTGTCTGAATGATGAAAATGATTACTGGAATAGGGATTTGACATAATAAAAATTATCATCGGAACAGGGATTTGGCAAATAAAAATTATCACTGAAACAGGGATTTGGCAAATAAAAATTATCACTGAAACAGGGATTTAACACAATAAAAATTATAATTTTATATCACTGGAACAGGGATGTGACATGATAAAATTATCACAGTCTGACACAAGAATAATCTGCGAATACACCACATGTCAATACAAGGTCAGTCTACATGGTGAAAATTATTACTGGAAGAAGGGTTTGACATGATAAAAATTATTACTGGAATACGACAATGATATAAATAATCTGTGAACGCACCAAATATAAATGCAATCTTGCCCTACATTATGAAAATAATTACTGGAATAGGGGTTTGATATGATAGAAATTACTACTGGAATAGAATCTGACACAACAATAACCTCTGAACGCACCAAATGTAGGGCTTGTCTACATGATGAAAATGATTACTGCAATAAGGGTTGACATGATAAAAAATATTACTGGAATACGAATTTTGCACAAAAATAACATATGGACGCACTAAATACGCCATCAGTAAGTTCCTTGATTGCCATGACTGGTTGAAATGAATTCTGAATTTGACAGCACTGAATTGTTGCTGCGTACTAGTGGAACTGAAACAGCTTCTCCTAGGGCTATGATCATGAAAACTATGTACCATGCATTTTCATTTCCGTTGAAAGTTTGTTCGTGTCTCGTAGCAAATCAACAGAAACTGCACGATTTCACCGATCACGCAAAGGGTCATTGGAACATTTAAGAATTAGAGGTAACCAAACCATTGAAACTGGAAAAGTGTCATCATGAAATATCACTATTAGTCATAACTTCTCAGTATAGCAAAGCAATAAAATTGATACACTTATACGTTTAAATCGATAGTACACATGTCAACACTAAATTATTACTCGATTCCTCGATTTCTCTTAATACTTCAGCGACAATATTGTAATTTTTTAATGGATAAAAGATTCATGAATTATAGAAACATAAATCAGAAACTAAAAGCAATATCTATATTGTGTATACGGCACACAAAGAGTATAGTAAGTAGTAATAGCAAGACATGAATACGCATTACACGATGTTCCTTTTTGTTTTAAATATTTGGAGATTTTAACGAAGAAATGGTGTGTGAAATGACGTAAAAGTCATAAAATCAAAAGTGTTACATAAATTTAGAAACAATAAAATCTATCAATTTTCAAGATTTAGTCATCAAGAAAACCAAATAGGACTACTTTTTTAAGAATTATAAAAAATACAATTAATTGTATTTTTTAACGGATAAAGGTTTTATAAGCTACAAAACACAGATCAGAAACTAAAAACAACCTTTATAGTAATATAACACGTAATCTGGTGAAGAATCGTTTGTAATGGAGTTTAACGTCCCTTCGAAATATTAACGCTATAATGCAATTGGTTCTACAGGTTAACGTGAGATCGATCCAAATTACACACCTTAGTGAAAAAATGTTCAAGAACGTTAAATAATATACAAATAAACCTATCTGGACGATCACCTCTCATCATGACCAATTTTCAATGGGATGGAATTTTATATTTTCGTTGAAGTGGTGCATTAAAATCCTCTTTAAGCCGGCATCTCTCTTCTCGACTGGCAACGATTTTTTTTTTTTTACGGAAAAAAAGATTATTTAGTTTCTTTTAGACTACTGTACTACTTTACAATAAATACACGTTATGTTCATCATCTTACATGCAGGATGAAGTAATATTAATGATCTTGTCTGAAGAAGAAGGTAGTTACAAATTCTGGAAAAGTTATGAAATAAAATTTGGTATCCTGTCGGTTTTGGGAAAGAAGAATATGTTCACGTACAAATAACGCGCTTCCGATGATTGTAGCTGGTGTCGCAAGGTGTCCACGAACTCTGCTCTTCACCGGCAACCTTCTTTGTGACGAAATAGGAGTGCATTAACATGCAATCTTTCAATTCAAAGAATTATCAGAAACTGATTGACACACTCCCAAAACATAGCCAACGGCTGCTACTTACTGTATATTAATGTCAGGTGTGTGTGTTTGTGGGAGGGGGGCGGAGATAAAAACCGAAACTTCTCTTTCTATACATCACTGTACTTACATCTAATTGTGATCAGGTTAGTCAAGTGTTATGTATTCATTAAACTAAAAGCAATTGTCCATATGCTTTTTTTTCTGCTTTATTGCGTATATTGTCATTCTATCGTGTCTAATATCAAGAAGAAATTAATATTCTTTCACTGAAAGAGGATTTGTGTGGTAAAAGAGAACAAAACAGAGAAATTCAAACGAGATACAATCAAACAATTTAAATACATGCAGAGTCAAGTATTAATACAATCTGTATTGCTAATCGTGAACGCTCGTGTGTAAATCGGAATTGAACAAAAAATAAAAATAATAAAAAAATGCTGGCAACTTTAGGAAGAAAACTATATCTCAATCAGTATTCAACTGATTTAACCGTGATTGCACAAAAGACTTTCCAATCCACTACTTCAGTAATATTCCTTCAACCTCCCCTAACATTTCATAGCATTCAAAATAAAATTATTCTGGAACAGAAGCAACGTATCATTATAACTCATTCAAAATTAAAATTCTAGCCTTTAGGGGCCGCCAGAACGTACCAACAGGCTTGTGGCATTCATACCTTTGGGTTGGTCAGTACATCAGCTTCCTTCGCCGTTAATGTTGCCTTTCTAAATTGGAATTCGCTACTTCTTAATTTCAAGTAGCTCCCCAATTGTCCTCACGACACTGGGTGGACGTCGCAATGCCACCACCATCTGGTGAGTACCCATCTTTTAATGAGCGGTTACTCATTTTTCCTCTGACCGGACCCGAGATTGTTTGACTTCTGAATAAACTTAAATAATTATATCCGATATGTTGTTACACTTAGAACTCTAATAATTTATTTATTTTAATTATAGGGCCTTACCTGTGAGACCCATCTCCAGAAGTGCAAACGGTGAAACTGCAAGTGCTCCTGTACGAAAATCAGCCGCTCGTAATCTTTCACGTTTGGACCATGATGAGTATCGTATCTTCTCTCGATTTGCCCAACTCACTACTAAACAACGCATTTCTCTGTATTATGATGCTTGCTTCCACACGTTTCTGTTGAAAACCAATGTACCCAACCTACAGCAGATGTCAACTCCACCTGACTAAATAGTCAATGAGAACAATGATACCTGAATCAAGTAAGCAGCTGAATGCTCACTACGTCTTTAAGGCAACGGAGGCCAACAGCCTCCCTTTTAGTCTCAAGGTTGTTCTACTTCCATAACGTGAAAACCAGTTACACAGTATGACGATTTGCATTTGGATGAAAGAAAAAAAGAAATAATACCGAAATGCTGTTATGTCAAGTGCAGACGAAACTTTATCGTTGAATCGTAACCTCGCCTCCAGCTTTCAAGAACAAACAAATGATATCATACATCATCATTTCTCCTTCGTCTGGCTTCAACTTTAGAATCCTACTCAAAACGTAACATACAAAAAAAAAAAAAAAAAGTTTCGAAAAACACATTTTATTTATATACTATAATTTTTCACATACTGCAGATGATGTACTATGAAAAGTTATCTCAACTATCAAATTTACATGGTTAGGTAATTTCACAGCGCATTTCGCGGAAAATATTTTCTCTTAAAATTTTCTCTTTTCCACAACATTGATTCGGAAGTTTCCGTTTCCTTTCAAGCTGTTGGTAGGTAAAAAAATGAGAGATGGAAAAAAGCAAGGGGATTTCGAGTACGACTTCTCTTTGGAGGTCGATTTACGATCAAGAGCACTCCGGAGACTGTGGGATTCTGGGAAAGAAGCAATTTATAGTCGTGACTCCCAAAATGCCTGATAAACTATTTCCCCAACACTAAAAACTAGGTATATTACCATTCCTTATGCATATCCAAAAGTACGAAATCCATTTTCAATACGATTGTATTGCAGTGTACCACGATTACATTACAGGATTATAAAATATTTTACCACGTCAACGTACAATCACGAGAATAATATATAAAACGAGGGAAAAGGAGTATATAACTCTCTTTTTTCTCATGATATGCATATATGTAAAAGCATACCACACAAAGCACCAAATTTCTAAGTGGATGCTGCATATCAAAACTACACTATATTTTATTATTTAGGAAGAGTGTGTATACATAAAAGCGAGGGAAAAAAATAAGCTTGCTACATAACACTAAATCCAATTTAACGCTCTGCTCTTGTTATATATGGTACACTTAAGAAACAATGTCATAACTGTATAAAAAGTGACAATATTTCTTGGTTTATTATAATAGTTTAATTCGCATGTATCTTGATAGCGTCTGATATATAAATATTATGACTAATTCATTCGTGAGATATAAAGAAATTAAAACGCATCTTATGCAATAATTAATATAAGAATTTCACAAATACTATAGATATGAATTTCGTATAGATCCTATCCAAGATATTACACTCCGACATAAAATCCTCAAAACAATGTAAGCAAGTACACTTGTACATGAACAGATTCACTATTTCGTTTTTGATACTCTACTTCTGGTTGGTTGGTTGAGTTTCGCGTCTCTTTTCAGCATCGACGCTATATGAGACGTGGACTTCCAGTTCAAAGTGAAATCCGAGCCACCATAATATGTTCAAAGGGCATATCCAGTTGCAATGATGTGAATAGGCTTTGGGGGAGATGGCTGAAATTCAGCTCAAATGTAGAAGAGACTATGTAGATTCTATATTCCGAAAGCAAATTGTCCTAAAACGGAAAGGAACATAGTCAAAAAAGTACGAAATATTAATATTAATGCCAAGGGAAAATCAATCAAAAACACACACTTGCTCCACTTATTTCAAACACCAAAAGAGGGAGATGGCTAAAATTTACCTGATTTGGAATCTCCAGACTGGATTTAGCACGTAACGTGACTTTTGACCTAATCACGTGACCAGTGGCGTATTTAGGGGGGTGGCTTCCGGGCTTAAGCCCCCCTAAAATCTTACTTAGTATAGTAAAGTAAATGAAATATCTTGCAGAATTTTCACATTTCCAGGCAAAGCCCCCCCGAAAGTTAGCAAAGCCCCTCCCGAAACAAAATCGTAAATACGCCACTACACGTGACACAGTTTGGTCCTTATGGCCAATCGGATAAGCCCTTTCAAGACTTTCTTACCGGGAATCAACCCTGAATCCCGTGCACTAAAAGAGAGCTCTATCCACTACAGTAGCGGGGAGGGCTACTCTAGTTTTGTTGAACTCGTTAAGTTGTACGATATAAATCTAGTCTCTTATTACGTGATATCACTTACAATTTGACTGAACTTAATTTTAACTTAAATAACAATACAATGAGACCAGATGAAATTGTTTTATTCATAATTTGCGTTACTATTTCGGCAATACACCGTTACATTATCTCATGGAGGCAATAATATATTGCTAAAACTGTAACACAAATTATTAATAGAATATTTTCTTTGGTTAGATATTATTTTTATTAAAAAAATATAATGAATTTTTTTTTCAGTTTCACGGTTATGCCGACTAGGCTAAAGGGGACGGTGATGATGAGAAATGAATACAACGGTGGAATGAATGAAGTGGGAGGAAACGGAAGAACCTGACAAAACCTACGAACACGGTGTTCGTCCACCACAAAGCCCACTTGGCGAAAGCTGGGTTCAAACCAGGGACCTCACACACCAGAAGTGAACGCTCTACCACTGAGTCACCATGCCCCCTATTTTTATTATTAAAATTATGCGTTGTTCCAAGACTAAAATGAACCCCATTTTAATATTAAATATTCATTGTTCATAAATATATACTAAAACAAGGATGAAAGAAATACATTTATAATAGCGTAAATTAACGTGGGCATACATACTATAGCAATTTAGTGATTCGGTGTTTCTCCTAAGTACTCGAGAGGTTCGAGGCTCAAACCATGTGATCGATCATCCTGAGGTTATTCAAAGTTTTCTTTCAGTTCCATCATGCGAATGACCGGATAGTATCTTTAAACATAGATTGTGGCCGAATTTTTTCCACTTCCTTCCCCACTGTTAATTTTGCTGTTGATATGTAATGATTCTAATGTAATTGCGCTCCGAGGTCGTTAAATAAATAAATGCGTACCGTTTTATATTTGATGAAGAAATGCCTGCATATAAATTGTGTGAATTAAAAAAAATTCACCTATAACTTCTGATTCTGGCCTGAAATATTCACGAATAATTAACTTAGCACTTTTTTACGAATAATATATATAATTAATTAATCCTTCAGTCTTAACATGAACGAAGGATCGAAACATTAAAGAGCCACAGAATAACAATAAAATAAAATAAATATACATTTCTGGAAGAAAATTTATGAAATTCAGTTCAGAAAATACGGTGCAAAATAAAATGAAATAATAAAATACACTGAAATACGACTATACAGACTACCGTGGGTTTCTGAGCAAAAAAGTATTCATTTCTTTTCTTTCCTCTTTTATTTATTTATTTGTCTCCAAATCCTTTGATGTATACAACCTCACATATATCTGGTAAGAAGAGTGGGTGTTCCAAAGGCCATAGTCCAGAAATTAACCGTTTAATTTAACAGTAAATAAAATCCTGTTAAACTACATGAAACTAGCTTTTTGTTCCCCATCATCCTACGCAGCGGTTACTTTTGCAAACAGAGAACACCTGACCGATCGATGCTAAGTTCTCATGAACACACGTAAACTCTAGAAGCTGTCGCGCCTGCAATTTCTTGTTGGTTCCAAATTAGAGGTGAATTCTTTCCATCTGGCTGCACGAGAACAAATATTGTAAGTGTGCCACTATTAGGAAAATAACTTTTTAAAGATCTAGCTTCGTGTCTATAAGATAGCAGACATTAGTCGACATGAACAGTGAATATTTGTATAATGAAGCCATTGTACTTAGTTCTTACATTGTACTCTTGTACTAATTCTCAGTCTTTTTAAAGGGAGCATGGTGGCTCAGTGGTAGAGTGCTTACCTTTGCTGTGTGGAGTCCCTGGTTCGAATCCCGGGCAAGTAAGTTTGTGGTGGACAACACCGTGTTCGTGGGTTCTCTCAGGATACTCCCGTTTCTTTCCACATTATACTTCCATCATTTCCTTGCCTTAATCACCCGTCTCCCTTGCCCTAACAGCTATAATCGTGGGACATTAAATTGAAAGATTTTATAATTTAATTTCAAATGCCTTTTTTTAAAAAAAAGATTTTGATATACTCTTAAACCACATAGGAAAGAAACTGGTCTTCCTATTTCTCCTCAAGTGACTCTCGAGCTCTGCTAGACAAATGCGCTAAGACCTGCTTCCAGATGGAATAAATAAGTAATAGGAAAGTAAAGTTTTCTTTAAATTTCTCTAAAAACCTGACACTTCTGGCATGGTTAAGTATTCTTGCATTAAATTCATATAAATGATTACTGTGCCAACAGTTTTAATGATTTTATTTACTAGTCCAGAATCCATTTTTTTAATCGTTAAAAAAATAAAGATCAATGAATAAGTTAAATTTTCTATGCATGCCTATCGCATTTATTGTAGAACTATTTGTAAAAAATTCAATGTTCTCGACATGATATTTATTGGTTAGAACTTCGTCAGCTAAGTCTATGACTCAATTAATTTAGTCTTACTTCTTGACATACTAAAACAAATTATTTCACTGAATACTGGAAGTGATGGTATCACAATTAATTTCATAGAGGATATGATTGCTTTTAAACTTTGTCAAAATAAAATAAATTAAAAATTACAAAAAATAAGAATATGGTTTTCTCCTTTCATCATCTGTATTCCTCATGTACTAACCTTAGTATGAGCCATGCATCAATTTTCACGTATACCCTCCCGTTTGAAGGTAAGTACCTTTATGTTGATGATAATGAAATTGATCATCAGACAAAATGGAAGTACTATTGTTTCGTTTATACTGTACTTGGTTTAGGTTAAAGTTGAAGTATTCCCATAACCAATATCTAATGCAAATTCAAAACCAGTTAAAACGAAATATTTTATCAAAAGAAATATTTCATCCGTCATTCCACAGGATGAAAACCTCAGAAGGTGAGAAAGCTCAGGAACTGAATTTATGCATCCATAACAAAACACAAATCAATGCCAATTAGCGCTTTCATGAATAGTTATTTGTATATCCTGAGACACAGAATAGCGGCATGGGCGCCCGAAGGGGAGGGCAGGGTGGGGCCCGAGCCCCCCTCCCCTGGCTCACGAAAATGTATTAAATTTCTCAAGCTTTTCTTAATACAAATAAAAAATACCACACGTAATATAGCAACCAGGGATTTGAGCTCCCCGCCTAAAAACTTTTCTTCGGGCGCCCATGAATAGCGGCCACGGATTCTTTTTGAGATATATAATATTAGTGCGTTGTTGGCACGCTCGCTCTGCTCAGTTTTCGATTTCAAAAGCAATTCCGGAGTGTGCTTTGAAAAAGGGAGATACAGAAAAGTTTGCAGATAAAATTTTAGAATATTGTCCCCTGGCTTTATCAATGACTAAACACCTATTACTTTGCAATTACATTTCTTTCATTTTGTAAATTTCTTGTAGTACGAGACTTCTTAAATCTGACATTTCCTTACTTCAATAAACTTCAATAACCTATCTTATAGATATATTTTTTCTTGGCCTTGTTCTGAAAAAGAAAGCAGTACTGCGAAGACGACAAATGTCATTTACTCTTATCTATTTTCTCCAATGAATAACTATTTTTCATCTGGTCGAATTTATTTCTACCACATTTGTTAATCAAATTACAAGCAGTGGTAGTTGTTAGAGCAATGGGCTCTCACAAACACCACCATATCAGAAGCTGTTTGTATTTGCTATGAATAATATCACTTGAGGGATTGGAGCATATAGCTACATGAGTTGCTATAAAACAGCGATAAATCTCTCTTCCTCTCGCCAACTGGTACTTTAGAGACTACAAATGTAACAACATTCTATAAAAAGAACTTTTAATATTGTTCTTCCAATTGTGCAGTACTTTAATATTATATATATATATATATATATATGATAAAGACTTAGTTAAGACTTCTGACAATGTTTCGTTTACGACAATGTAAAATATAGGAATATTATTATGCAAACACAATTATTAGGTATTTCAGCTACTGAGCTCTATATTCTTGAATAGATAAATAAATAAAATGTCTTCCAATCATACGAGAAACAATGCATTAATCATACAACGAACCATCCATGCGTTTCACTTGCTGCATTATTACTACCGAATGTCATACGAAGGACAGGCTTTGTCACGGCAACGCAAAATCCAATAAACTCATCTCCCGCTTGTTTTCCTGGAAATGCTGCTTAACATGTGAACATTATGCATAATGATGTCCCATGCGAGCTGTTGTCCTCCATTTAATACCGAAAATTCTCATTTTCGCGGAACAAATAAAACAGTACTAACTGCATACATATAAACCTATGTTAGTTTGCTTTTAGACATACGCACGTATGAGTATATGGACCAAAAGAAAGCAAGCGCTCAAGTAGACCCTTCACTGAGAAATTACGAGCTATGTAAATTAAATACCTATGTTAAAAAAAAAAAAAAAACTAAACAAAAACGTGTTAATTTTAAAGAACGAAGAAAATGTCCTACAAACATGAATTTCCATGTCCATGATGCAAAGTAATCTTCAGGCGTGACTACATCTCGAATGACATATACATACTGGTAATATTACCTTCCTAATACATACTTGTATATATACACATACAAAAACTTTTATAAACAATTCATATTAACTATTAAAAAAAAGTCATTTCTGATTGAACATTCGCATTTCTATGCAACACGTCACATATAATTTAGAAGATGAAAACAAATAAATACAAATACCTTAACTATCTGGTTTACATTAGTTTTGATTTAGTAATTCAAAACAGAAATACAACTTTTCAGCAAAGCACAATGGCGAAACTGTTACAAATCGATATTTTAATAAAAACATTGTGCTTCGCTTGGAGACTGTTATTTCTAGTTTGACAAATATCTTGTATTTTACGATTTAAAAAAATATTTCTATGTCAGTTACGTTGTTAACAAACTTTATGTGTAAAATATCACTATAACATTTAATATAGAATACAATATATTAACCTTTGCAGGTTCAAGCGTAAGCACATTCCACTGTGGATCTGCATGGATTAAAATGCCACTGGAAACATTTACCGAAAACGATATTTTGTAAAGCGTGAAATTTGTTTCAATTAAAAACTACTGATTTTCATATTTTATTTTGTTTATATGAACATGATACATAATGTTCCTTGCATATTATTTCCAGGTATAAATTGTGAATAAAAAACATTTATTGTGGTGGTTGATATTGTAAGAGCAACACAACGCATTTGCAAGAATGTACACGAACTTTGCAAGATAGCATCACACTTGCCCTATTAAAAGTGAAGATCTCTATAACAGTCATTTGTTACTATATATATTACACTGTACACTCTTATTGACACAAAATAAGAAGCTGGAAGAGGTGGTCACATACATCCATAAATAAAAGCCTAAATTTCGAAAATGTGGATCTTTAGCGCCACACCTACCCTAGTTCTGGTAGGGTTAAGTAACAGCGAGTAGATTAACGTTTACCTCCGAAGTGAACTTTTCACAGCCGTAGCTAAATGGCTAGCATTC
Organism: Thermobia domestica; assembly: GCF_964235325.1. Lineage (NCBI taxonomy): Eukaryota > Metazoa > Arthropoda > Insecta > Zygentoma > Lepismatidae > Thermobia > Thermobia domestica. Next base: position 196,183,251 of record NC_137462.1, on the reverse strand, counting down.
TCGTCTTTTGAGTATAAAATGCGGACGATAGAAATAAACAAGCAAACTTGCACTCTCATCAAGCCAACTTGAAATTATAAATATTTTCCACTAATTGTTGTAATCCTCCTCTCGTGGACAGAAGCAACAGGTATGGAAATGAAGTTGACATTTATATGTTTCAAGGTGCATCACATTTAAACATAAGTTTCAGAGAAAGGTCAATACAAGAAGTTCACTTACAGTAAATCCAAACCAGAAAGCTACATCGTTGGATGACAGCCAAATCAAGTAAGACATAAGACGCTGTAAACAGTATGACTCACGAGTACGTTATGACTCACTACATTACTAACAAAGGCGGAATATTCATTTTTCGTCGGCAATTCTTTCTCAGTACGAGTTCTTACAAACGAACGCTAAGTTCGTCATTTTCAAGTGATTTTGAAATAAATGAAGTTCCTTGAAGACACTCACTCTCTATTTATTTATTTTTACTTCTCTATTTGGGTTTCACTTATACTGAAGGAAGAAATATGTACAGTATGTGACAAAATATGCTTTAATAGCTTATATTATTACTTGACTAATGGATGTGACAATACTAGTTCAATGGGTGTCAACAAATTTTAACACGAATGTCCCGACAAAGTTAAATGTGTTTCTTCGTATAACATACATTATCAATTAGTAAATTAAAAGTAGTAAATTACACAGTTTCGGATCGCGAGTAGGCTTGAACAGGTCACTCCAATTCAGTCTTGCCGAATAGGAAAGAAAGAAAAATCAATCCATTAACCAATCGCTTAAAAATAAATTTAAAAAATAAATAAATAAAAAGTCATAGATGGATTTCCTCTCTAAACGAATATGACTTTACTTTGGCCAATTAAAACATTTATTTTAACCTCAGTATTAAAATTTCAGACGTATGGTTGAAAGAATATGACCTTTAGAAGATGGTTAAAACAAGACTGCACTATGGTTCCCCGGATATCTACCACAATAAAATGTTTTTAAACGCACAATCAGAACACACAATCAGAACGCACAATCACCTCTGTAACACTGCCGATGTCAAGATTAGTTATTTGATTACAGTCTTTTATTTATTTTTTATTTTTTCATTAACTTGTACACTTAAAATGGCTTATTTTGGCGCCATTTCTTTCTTTTCGTAATTGCTAAAAACTTCCTTAATTTGGTAAAAGTGTTAGTTTCCTGGTTTCGCAAAAATATTATAGTAATCGATTTGTGTCTTAATAAAACAGAAATTTTGATAAAATTTTGAACAAGTTTATTATTATTATTATCATCAAAAATGAAGGTCTTCAGCCTATTATCTGTGTCTGGATACGCACACTAGTTTCATAAGATCCTTGATACACATAATTTCGTTTCAACTCACATGTGATTTTTGCTAAACGAGAACACTTACATTTTCAATATATATAAGTATTTAAGTGCGTTTGCAAGATGTGACTGTTTTGCATCTCCAACAAACTGCTAACAGGAATTTTATTAGAAATTTACGTGTGCCTCCGTACGTTTATATGTACAGTGTGCTTACAAAGAAATAGCGATTATTGCTCCTTTTTACAGGCGATATCTTCAAAAGGTGATAATTCGAAATAAGCTTATAGAGATCATTACCTTGTCTGTGTCAGGATGTGCAATATACTATATATTGTGTAAATGTTGAACGAAAAGTGCTTCAAGAAAAATCATCATCATGACATTTTAGACAATCTCAAAGCAACATTTGAAAACACTAGATCTGTGAAAGATCAGATCCGTTCGAGAAACCCACGGAAAACTCCCAAAGAAGATTTTTAGATCGGCTATTCTTGTAGTACTATCGCGGACCTCTTAACAGATGCCTATCTTATAAAGAGCAGGTAATGCAGAAGCTGAGTGGAAATATTTATAGACCAACGCAACGTATCGAATTTTCTGAATTGGTAAAATGTGAAGTTGGTGTTGTATTCGACGAGGCGTACTTTTTTGTCAACGGAGAAGTTAGCAACCTGAACTTGGTACTAGAGCAAGACACATTCTCATTAGATGCAGATTTCCAAATTCAAGATGCCGAAAATTTATTTATGTGAAGAGCAGGCTAATTGAACCTAACTTTACTCACAGATCCTTGAATAGGAAATGGTACTCTAAGACATTAAGACGAGGTGAGTTGGTGTTAAATGCGTACGAAGATTGTTGGGCATACTTTCAGCAGAATGGAGTGCTTTTCATTACGTTCGCACGATGCATCAATGGCTAAAATTAGATAAGAAATTTAGATCCTTCTGACTCATAATAGTTTTTTTTTTTAATATATATCTCTGGAGACATTTTAATTCGCTGGCGCATTATAACAAAATCCACGACTAGTATTGTCAACTGTGTCTTCATGATACCTCTTGCAGAATATGAATAGGGATAGGTGGAAATGCATTCGTCTGAGCCTGGCTTTTGAAAGCCACAACATTAAGTGAGATAATGTGTGATACTTGTATTTTGAATTGAAAATTCCCTATATACTGAAAAATTTGAGACACCCTGTATTGGAGAATATCACGTGTTGTAGCCCAGTCAGAGTCTTGTATGAGTTAGCTTTATTAAGAAAACATTATTCTTGTTTAATGTAAGCTTCACAGAACTTAACGAGAGCAGAACTTTGGAACTTACCTTTCGATGAGGAACTGCTTTCTGGATCTGTTGAATTCTCCGTACACCACCAAGAAGGAGTGCCATACAGAGGACTAAGTGGAGTTGTTTCCATTTTGGTCACGCCCTGGGGAGGATGAATCAGCTGCTCTCTCCCTGGAAGAGAAAGAGCACATTACATATTAAGGAAGAAGCAGAGAATGCTATCAAATTACGTTCTGCAAGAAACGGAATGAAATGCGATTAAGTTCCATTTCCGTAGTAATGTAGTTAATTCATACAAAATTTAATTTCTTCCTTTGTAATAAAGCACTTCTAGTTAAGAGCACATTCCAAGGGTATCTATTTTTTTAAATCATAATTCCAAGAGCTTTCGTTTTCATTGAAAAATCCCACCTTGATTTTTTTTTAGCTACAATATATATTGGAAGGGGGAAAGATCAGTGACGCGGTTAAATTGACCGATCCCTATAATCCTCAAATTCAAAATGTGACTTCTTTAATTACATATATATAAATAATAATTTATATTATTTCATTACTAGTCCTTTAGACGTTTTTATGCTAACGTTGGGTAGAAGTCTGTGGTCGTCTACAAAGTAATCAATTCAATTCCTACTGACATTCGGAAATACAGTAGCACCACACTGGACTTCAGAGCCGTAGTTTGATCTCATCGGAAACGTCGGCAGGATTTTTTCAAATGGGGGCGGATAAAGACAGACGTACAAATGCAATCGCAAATACACACACATCTTGATGCACACATGGACATACTTCATGTAAAACAACGATTATTTACGCACAGTGCATAACTTTATTAACTCTAGCAAACATAATATAGTAATGAAGTATTTAATACACTATATAAAAATATTAAACACTATAGTGTGTATTTCGAAGAACTGAACCTCTTCGAAAATTCAGTACCGGTATTGGACAATTAGCTCTCCCTGCTTGTCTCATGCTGCGGGCGACAATGATCTCGCCTCGACGCATCATCAAAATAACACAAAGTACAAAGTGCTCGAAATGATCTCCATGCCAATTAATTTATCAATAAATACCTCACGATGGGTTTCATATATCATAATATAATTCGAGTTGATTGAGTTGAGTTGATTTTTAGTTTAGCGTCCCTTTCAGCAGCGAGGCTATATAAGACGTGGACCTACTGATTAACGTGGAATCCGAACCACATGAGCTCCCGCCGGGAATCGAACCCGGGTCTCCCCATAATATAATTCGACTGAGTACATCTTCGCCAAAACGTTTCTTGCTCCCATCTGCTTCACAGAATTAATAGTTACACCATTTACACTGATTAAATGAACAAACTCTTTTAAATTATAATATTATTATGTAGGATAATTCCAGTCTACTTTCAGAAACTGTAAAAATCCAAAATAAAAAAACGAAAATAACTGTAATTAAAATTTTTACTATGAGGTATTATTAGAACAGCGAGAAGGTAAGGCGTCTGGCTATCTACCATTCGGCTCGGATTCGATTTCTAGTTGAAGTGAGAATTCTTTGTTCTATCCACCTTCGAAAGCATTTTAGGGGTTCACGAAGCATCTGTCAAATGGATACCCGTAGAAACCTGAGGATAAAGACATCCGGAACTTGATTGCACTTGACGACATTCGGAGGCACAGTGTCGAAATCAGGCAAGTTTGCACTCTCAGTCTACATACTCGTGACTATTTCGCCCTATTACGAATAAGGGCGGGGAAAATCCATTCTTTATGACTGAATTGTGTTACTGTGTTATTTACTACTTAGTGTTCGTTGTTTCACATACACTTTACATTAGTGCTCTGCATAATTTCTCATTCAAAAACGAAGTACTAGTAGTGCTTACAGTGAAGTAAAATTTCATTCACACAAAATACGAATGACAACACATCACAAGTCGTGATTTGGGTTTCTTTTTAAAAATATTCACGATGAGATGACGCTTCCAACACAGTTAAACCGTTCTCCACTACATTATTTCACCTTCAAGAGAACTGGATTACACGAGCATGTCATCGGTCTTGGTTGTAGGTGATCTCCCAGCCTAGTTAAAATTACGGTTAAAACTATGTTTAGTGCATGTATTTCCGACCAGTGTCGTCTTAAAAGAATTATTGATCCCTGAGCAAACCAGTGAATTAGGGCCACTACGACTAAATTTTACACGTAACACCTGTAATTCTATTTGTGGGCCTCCAGGCAAGTGATCATCGGGCAGATACGTTAAGACGGCCCTAGTTATGACTTCAAATTTGTTTAGAATTTAACATCTCTTTTCGAGACCAAAACTATATGAAACGTGCAGAGCTTAGCTTAATAGGTTAGAAACCACATAAGTCTCTAGTGGAAAATACTCTCTGTACCAAATAAGAGACAACTTAGCCACCCACGAGAGTCTGGTTTCGATATGATGAGGGCACATGTGGTTAGGATTTTACTCTCACAAAACTTCCGTGCTGGAAAGGAACGCTCGTTTTCCTTTCACAAAACAAGTTCTTATAACGTTAAAAAATTGAAAAATTGGATTCCTTTACTACAGTATGCACATATATCGGGGGTTTCAATTAAAACGTTCAGTGCTTAAAAATCACAAGCAGCTGGAGACATAATAATAATAATAATAATAATAATAATAATAATAATAATAATAATAATAATAATAATAATAATAATAATAATAATAATAATAATAATAATGAGCGAGATAGGAAAATGTCACGAGTGCATCGCATGGAGCATTATGATTATATGGGAGTTCCCCCCCAAATTTAAATGGCAATGCATCATCATCATCAACAACAACAACAAAATGAAATGAAATGAAATCTTTAAGTTTTACGTCCCACGGTTATGCCGGTTAGGCTAAAGAAGACGGTGATGATGAGTAATGAATGAAATGGTGGAATGAAGAAAGTCGGAGGAAACGAGAACCCCGAGAAAACCCATGCACACGGTGTTTGTCCACCACAAAGTTCACTTGGCGGGGACTGGGATCGAACCTGGGTCCCCAAGCACCAGAGGTGAACGCTCTACCACTGAGCCACCGCGGCCTCAACAACAACAACAAAAGTCGTACACATGGGAAATCTTTTATGAAGACAGCAGATACTTTCTCAATTAAAATTTTCGGATGAACCGCAGGAGCCTAAGATGAAAGCCCGTGTGGGGCAAGCAAAATGCCCCATTTGACGGGCCCTCTGACATTTTCCTATCTCACGGTTTGCTCCATCTATTTTAATTTTTATATTTTAGTTTAATGTCCTACGATTTTGCTGCGAGGTTATGATGATGATGAACGAAATGGTGGAATGAAGAAAGTACGAGGAAATGAAGGAATTCCGATAAAACCCACGCACACGATGTTTCTTCACCACAAAACCCACTTGGCAAGAGCTGAGATCGAACCAGGGACTCTACGCATCAAAAGTAAACTCTATCCCTGAACCACTGCGGTCCCGTCTTATCCTTTTATCTCCAAGCGATGGTAATTTATAAGCACTGGACGTTTTATCCTTTCATCTATATATAAAGTTATGTAGTGTGTACGTATCTCAGAGGGCACCATTGTGTTTGGTAAGGTTTCAACAGACTTTATCCTGATACGAAGTTCTAGCAATAAGTATCATATTACTGTTTCATCGGAGTACAAGGACAGGGGGGATACAATTGTGATACTCTACAAAGTTTTTGTAAGGGCGCTAAAGTTCTAAAGAAGGTACATTTGAAGAATGAAACGAAAGCTTTCACTTTTAACATCCCATAATTATGCCCTTTAGGCTAAGGGAGACAGATGACTAACGCAAATGAATGATAATGGAAGAATTGGCGGAATGAGAATGTAGGAAAAAACAGGAGTAACCCGATAAAACCAACAGTCACGATATTGTCTACAACAAACAGAAGGGACATTTTAAACTTCTCGCTAGCAGATTGATTTTGTATGCGATGTTCTCCATCATCATGCGAAACTTGAAGTCTATCCTTCAAAGTATTCTTATTTTGAGAGTCTTTTAATTCCATCGTCTCCTAAGCGAAACATTTTGGGGGTTGATCGCAGGCTTCGTAAGCTTGACATCCGTTGGTTTTCCCGAAATTTTCCCCATAACTTTTGCCTTCACTATTCGCCAGATTTTCCAGTTTTCTTGTTTATAAATCCTATGGGAAATAACCATGGAATATTAAAACAAAATATTCGTACGATTTTGTTTCGTTTGAGATTAAATATAATCATGGAAGAGTGTCAGGCAAAGTATCAACGCATTATCGAAAAAAACATACAATGGGAGTTTAACACCCTTTTCTAGCGCAGATGGTATAAGACAAGTAAAAACAGAATTCAGTGTGGAGATAAATTATGTAAATTCTCACTGAGAATCAAACCTATATGATATTTTTTCGTACGTCAATTGATGCTTATGTTGTTATTTTGTGTCTAGAAAGATACCAGAGTCAACGGAATCAAGTCAAACATTGAATCTGCCGATTTAAGAAAAGTAATGTGAACTTAATTTAAAAAAAAAAAGTTAAAATCAATAAAACTAAAATGTTCAAAGCAGACATAATCGAATATATTGAATAGCATACTTAAAACCAATCACAAAATATTAAATTGTAATAATGACGGGCAACCAAACAAGATTTTCCGCCAAAACTTTTTTTCCTTGATGATCTCCTCTCCCTTCAAAAAATATAAAAATAAGCAAATTAACGAGATGAGAACACACTTACACTTGCACTTCGCATCCGGAACGCGATGGATTTTGTTGGAATTGTTTCCCATTAAGCTGTTTCCTCGTTCGTCGTCTTAACAGAAAATTCACTATCTTCTTCACTGATCCATTCCAACTATGTCTTTCGAGTGAGAAGCTTTAAGGTGCTTCGTAACGTGAGGTTATTCAAGGGAACCAACCTTTGTGTTGACGTGCACCCTGACTGCAATACTAATACTTCGGCCGCGATGCCTACTGAATAATAATAATGTTCTATAGTCCGTAGCACAAGAAAACGTATTTCCAGTCGTTTTTGCTCTTTTACTGGAGACTTCTTTTTTCTCTTTTTTCAAAAGCGTAACAAAGCGATGTTTTTCTGATAACATGTGAAACTTTTATTTTTTAGGGAAAGTTATGTAAAGAAATTTATACTTCAGTTGATTATTTTAAGTGAAGGAATCAATGCCTATTAAAACATTAGAACAATGTTTGCTTGTTACAGCCAAGCAGAACTTATTCCGAGATCAAAAACGTCAAATTGGTGTTGTGATACTATCTTTTCTTAGACAAAGTGTGAATACATTTCACACATATAAGAGAAAGTGCTTTTATGCTCACCGAAGGAGCTTCAAATCACAAACAAAACGTCAACATGGACAGACAACACAAACTAAATTTTGCTTCTGATTTTGCTTTCATTTTTCTTCCTGCATTCCTTAATGCTTTTCTTGAGTTTCCGCCTTTTTGAAAATTTTAAATCCACATACATTAATACAGGAAATAAGATTTTTCTGTATCTGAAAACGTAGGTATTTCATTGAACTAATCAAAAGCTGTGCAAAATACGTGAATGCTTTGAAACAGAAAACTTTGGAAGTAATTAACAGGAACGATCACCATGGAACGGAACAGGAAGAATGGCTTCCATCCTACCATTACTCAAGACTACACGCTGTATCACTGGCGGATCCACGTGGGGGGCGGAGGGGGCGACCGCCCCCCCAAAGGTGTTATTTTTTTTACTTTCAGCATTTATTCTTGAGAAATATAAATATGGTCTTCTCCCTACCGATCCAATCTGTGTGACAAGCCTAGCAGAGTCTAATCAAAATGTGTGGTACTTAATAGTATTTAAAGTTGAATCTGAACCACTATAGTGCGTTCAATGCATACTCACCGGGAATCAAACCACAGAACCTCATGCATCAAAGATCAAAGGTAGTTTTGCTAGGTACTAGATAACAAAGAGAGCAGTGACTCTTGGGGTTCAACACGGGAACATTAGGAAGGGATCAGGTGTTCATTGTGGCTTTTAATGGCATCTCATCTTTCCTTGGGAAATAACATAAGCTAGCTGTTATTGTAATTCATATATAAAACACGAAGTCCTGAGTGAATAAATAATCTTCACACAGGCCAATCCGCTTAAGCTAGAAACTTGAAATTCGGACAGTAGAAAAGATTTGTGACGTAGGGTATCACTAGAAAGGATTTTTTGGAAATTCGAAGAAAGGAAGGGGCGATGGAGTGGAAATTATTTTAATAAGGTGGCCATCTCTCCGAATCCCTTAAGGTTAGAGACTTGAAATTTGATATTTATATCATTTAAAATTATTTGACACACGTTTCAACGTTTTTTTGATCTTCTAATAAAATGGGGGGGAAGAGGTGGGAAGAAAAGGGACGGGGATTACAATTATTATAATATGATATCAATATCTAAGAATCTTTGAAGGTTAGAAACACGGAATTTGCCAGGAACAAGAAAGGACGTAGATTTGATTTTGTGCTGTAATTTTTACAAGGTGACTAAGACCGTTCTGTGGGTTTCCGCCCGTTGTGGTTTTTGCCCATAATTATTTTCAACTTGTGGGTACTCCCCGAAAGTCATGAGTCTGAGTCTACAGTTGAACTTCTTGGATGTATCTGAATCGCAAAGAAAATCAAGAAAGATGAACGAACTTTTCTAAATTTTTAAATGAAACAAAAGGGCACAACTACAATCGCAAAAAAAAGTGTTTATATAGTATATTTTTAATAAATAGTTATATATTATGCATATGATATTTGTTTTGTTTGTTTAACGTCCAACGATTGTGCCAGGACGGCTAAAGGAGACGTGGACCTACTGATTATAATGGAATCCGAACCACTTTTTTTCGTTTAACTGTACTCCCACCGGGAATCGAACCCGGGACCACGTGCACCAAAGGTAAGCGTGTTAGTCATTAGGCCAAACGGGGTTCATATTATGTCTGAGATGAAAGAAAACCAAGTTATATGTACTTTATTCTCCATTGGTAATTTCGTTAAAAGGTGAATTTTTCAATATTCAATTTTAATTTACATTTTTTCAAATATCTGATATTGTCAAATAATATCACCAGTCGGTATGTTAAAAGAAGTATGGTTTGTGCGCAGTAATGAACGGAAACATCATTTTGGTTTTACATTTCTGATCTTTCGTTCATTTTATTGTAGGCTTTGATAATGCTTTTTACTATTTATGCATTATAATGGCTTATATTGTGATTCTATATAATTTTAATTCATACTTTAATTCATGTAAAATTTATACACATTTCGTGCTAGATTTGACAAAATTTCTGTTGCGTTTGTATAAGAGAACACTTAGTATTGATTTTTTTGTTATTACATTATTTACAGTATTTTATTGAATAAATTATGCACTTACCTTCGTAGTAACTAGCAATTTATATGGTTAAGGAGTTCTGCAATATATTATATTTATATAGAATTTATATTCACAATTCATTTCTTTATATGTTACTGCTGTAGTTTGACTTCAAACCGTCGCTCTGGGTTCCTGTTAGCAGTATAATAGTGTTTAAATGCAGTGATGATTAGTATTATGCATTCGAAAGTGTATCCATTTCATTCTCCTGTACTTGATCTGTGCCCTTGTGTGAGCAGGCTAGTTCTTCTAAGGGAGAAACCATAACATTCTTATGTCGGGGAAAAACCACGGAATTCATGTTCGGGCAATCGCCAAGAGGAATAATCACGGTGCTAGTAATACATCCTTGGAGTTCAGTTTGAATATTATTCTTTTTTCTTTTCAATTTTCAATCTGCTGAATTATATCCTGATATAAATAGAAATGAAAGCAAATTGTAAAGATTGCTCCCCTATGTTTTGGCCCACTTGCAACACTGTGTACTATATACTACTGAACATCATTTTATAATTAATTATTGTATTATTTTTAAGCTACCAAGAAATGGATAGAAATATCATAATGTCTTTTGTAATTTGTGAACATTTTGTATTATTCTTTATGCTTGTATACCGTTATCTATTTTTGCATAGACCGATTCTTTTTTTTTTTTAACTGTTGTCCCGCTATTCTTATTCAAAATATAAATGATTAGACCAAATTGTACACTCTTTCGTTAAAATGAATGCCATCGTCAATACAGCATTTTGTTTTGTACAAGTACTGTGCAAGACAGCGCGTCTGATACATAGCTCTGACTAGTTGTGAAGTGAATCATGACACCGCCACGCCTCCGAAACGGAAGTGCATATTTAATTTAAATTTACGGAAAGAATATACTTTCATAATAAAAAAAAAAAAAAAAAAAAAAAAAACTTACAAATTCGGGTTCCTTTACACTCCCCCTTCAGCCCCAGATTCATTAGCGTCCCATTCTTGCAAATTAAAACTATGGTCACCTTGATTCTACACTCATTTTCCAGGAAGCGAACCGCCCCCTCCAAACGATCCTTCTGGATCCGCTAGTGCGCTGTATAAATACATTGCTTTCTATTGGCTGTTCCAAGAGAAGACATTTTATTCAGTTAAAAACAGTTTTAGTCAGCATGTTAGCAATTATGTAACTAAGATTGTAATATATAGAAAACAAACAACAATCCTGCACAAACATTTCCATGAACAAGTCTTATTTACAGCTTTCTATTATAGCTAACGTTACAGTACTATTATGTTGATTCTTTATTTTTCCTGCTAAATTATCCTTTCTTCTTCCTTCTTTATGAGCAGAAATATTTTAGAGTCATTTTGAATTTCTTGCGGTTTTGTTTGCAATCAACAGAATAGAACTGATCGGACTTACTTCAACTTCCTGGGTGGATTCTTTTAGATTTCCCCTACTAAGTTTACAGCAAATATCAGGTTGTCTAAAAAGTATTGAGCCTTTGGGGGTCACAACTGAGAATACATTTATTGTAATTTATAAAGAATGTTATGCACCATTTTGTTCGATGACATGTCATTTTTCCTGCAACACCATGATCCCGTCGCTATAGAATTTTTATGGTTTTTGGTCAAAAAATGGTAACATCTGCTCATTACAGGCCTCTTTTTGAAACTAACTTTACACCATTCAGTGAGTACTGCAGAGATCGAAACAAATGACAGTCTGACGCGATAGATCCGCCTATATAGTGGATGCTTTAAAATGTCCTTTCTAAGTTTACTCAATTCATGATGAGTTGTTTGATATGTTTGAGGTCTGGCGTTGTCAGTGTGTTATACGACATACTTTCTGCTGATCACTTCCGGCTGTTTCCTTTGAATTCCTAGGTGCACTCGCGCTGATTGCTGACAGTACGGATTCAGGTCTATCGTTCTATCCGATGTCAGCAGCTCGTGATGCACGGTGGCCTCCAAATCGCACCAAACGCATAGCATAACCCTTCTGGAAGTCAGTGTGGGATTTATCACAGACTATGGATGTTCTTCTCCCCTCAATCATGATACTTTTCGCACATTGTTGTTATAGCTTACCCACATTTCATCACTCGTGATAAACGGCTTCAGCAAAGGTTCGAGTTTGTTACGTTTCAGTACAGATTTGCAGACAGAAATTAGATTTAGTCAATGTCTCTGAGTCAGATCATGTGGCACCCAAACGTCGAGCTTCTTTTTCTAGTCAGCTTTCTCTACATGGTTTTACACTGCGTTTGGTTATGGGTGTTTAGAGCATTTGAGATGTCAAGCTGCTTACATGCCACTCTTGCTCGACTTTTGCCAGAATATCATCCAATTTTTCTGTGATTGGTCTCCCACTTTCAGGAGCATTTTGGACATAAACATTCCCACAATGAAAGCGACTGAACAATCTTTTGACTACTGGTTCTAATGACGTATCTTGTCCATAAAGAACATGAATTTCTTCACGGGCCTTCGCAGCATTTGCGCCATTATTGAAATAAAATTATGTAGCGTAGTTTTGTGGAAAGTGTACTCATCTTCATCGCGCAATATCTTACATATGATCATAAGAATTCCAACACTTTTTTGCACATCTACTAGCTTCAATTGTCAGCTGTCAAATGACGTTAGACTTAATCCGCTGCGACTCATACACCTTGAGACTTGAGACACTAACGCCCCCTCATGAGCAAAAGGCTCAATACTTTTACGCTACATGTTATTATTTGATTTCAAATATCAGTCTTTATAAATATGTAAGCTTAAAGCAAGTGTTAAAGAATTTTAATTAACTATATTTATGGGACAGAAAAATGAATGTATATATATGAGAGAACTAATGTAGGAATGAAAAACCAAGTAATGTTAGAATAATAGAAAGGGAAGATCATCAATTAAAATAATGAAAAAGAGAAGAACATAGATGAATGTCACATTTACAAAAGATCTTCTAAGAAACTGCTAAACAGCCTGGTGAAAGGAAAGCGAGGAGGGAGGAGATGATTAGGTATAATGGCCCATAGTATACGGAAGCTTCTGAATTTGCGAAAAGTTACCTACTTGTAATGGGAGAATACTGACGATGAAGATGAACCCCTTAGGAGCAATATATTCTATTCGTAAGCATAATATTCGGTACTACTTTATTTCAATTACTTTCCCGTTCGTCATATAAGGTTTCATTTATTTATAATTTCAGATCATGCATTAGGCACCCATATGCATTTATTCACTACAAACAATACAAGGATTTTATATTATTAGTAGAATATTTTTTTGCAAATTTTCCAAGCGATCCTGAACGATAATTAACAAACCAGAATTATCTAGAATCATAATTTTAAAAAAAATCAAACACGAAGGCAGTATGAAAGAAAATATTTATCAGATAGTGACAACATTGATAGTGATGCGGATCTAAATCTCACAGACCTTCACATTAATGTAATGTGGAAGTACATTGAAATGAAGAGAAAGAAAATTACCCAGCAACACTAAAGATGGAAACTGGTCAACCTTGTGATAACCAACGCGAAGTAGTATACGTTCAACAGCAAATCCTACCGCGTAACTTCGTTTCGAACTCACGATCTATTACACAGAAATTTGTATACAGAGGAGAATAATATCACATTAAAAGTTGAATTCTCAATTAGAAATGAGAATATTTTACAGGAAGTCGGAAACTTCCACTAATTGCCATCTTATAATCAAATCGCTGAAATTCTCGGTCTTCGTTCGGGAATGATATGTGCATGGAAAATAATTGAAAGGTAGTATATTTGAACCGCATTTTCCCCTAAGGATGCGTATTTAGATCAAAATAAAATTACAAAACGTAGCTCCATCGAAGAACTAAATAAGTTTGAAAAATAATTTCAAACGGTGCCACCGTTTCTTTCTCCTCCCCCTTTTTTTTTAATTTAAACAATATCCTCCTCAATATCAATATATTTAATCAAAGTGTAATGGCAAAACCCCACGTCGACTGAAGTGCTAATTATGCTGAATAATTCGTTTTGAACCTTTAAAATTCTGTTTAATAGCTTCAAAATATTCACCATTTTATGAAAACAAAATGAGAAACTCATATTATAACATTTATATATATATATATATATATATATATATATATATATATATATATATATATAAACTGCTATCTTCCCTATAAACTGCTATCTTCCCTCTTTCAGAATCGAAGTGAGGTTAACGTAAGCGGGTTTTCGACAAGACTTGAAAATCCGGGATTGTGTACCGAAGAGAACAGTCATAAAGTAAATACCTACCCTATCTCATATTTATCCTATCTCTTAAGACTAGTTGTCATATCGCATTATTTACAGCTTTTGAAATGTGAGTATGGAGGAAAACTATGTACACTCATATCCAAAATTATTGTCACATGTCTATAACATATTGTTGTAGGAATATAATGTGATAACGAATTCGATCGGTATTTATGTTTCTCAAAGTGTGGGTCGCAAGGTTTCTTCCTTTAAATCGTGAAAAAAAATTCTGATGCAGAATCATATATTGTGAAGTACTATTCAGAAAACAATGAGGTGAAAACTAAGAGCTTACTCTGAGTCCTGCCCTATTATACAGTCAGTGGAGATACTGGGTGGGTTAGGACGGGTGAATCAAAATCTTTCACGGGGTAGGGCATTGGTCGGGAGTAGTGTTAGCTCTGTATTACCTTTCTATGGAAACTCTTAAATCCTTTTTGCGCATGTGTACAATTTCATATGGTACTAACAAGGGACATCACCCAATTGTCCGGCTCCGATTTCAATGAAATTTTTATTGCTGATAGGGGACATGTATTCATTACTTGTGATGACAGAAATTTTTGCCATGGTGCAAGTTTTCTATTTTTTAATAATTTTTAAAGGTTGTGATGTGGTTAATAGAGATTACTGCAGATGTCCCTTACTACCCTTTGTAAACGGAGTGTTAATGAAAGAACAACCATGTAGATACGTATAGGGCCTAGAAGAAAGTCGTATGGTACGTATGACCTTGACGGTAGCCATCTTGAAATCCGCCATTTTGAATTAAGGTCAGGTTTTTTAAATGGGAACAGGATAATATGATACATAATTTCGGGCTAGAATTTAATCGGGAAGACAATGGTGAAGTTAGTTTTAAGATGCGCCCATTTGGTGAAAAGTTACAAGCATATTAATTGTTTATACTTACTATGTGCGTAAGTCCCTTACCTCCGCTTCTAACCCGCGTATTTATGATAATAAGTGGATAAAGGTTTCGGTAATACATATTATGCCTAGAGGGAAGTGATACGATAAGGGTATCATTGACGGCAGCCATTTTGAAATCCGCCATTTTGAATTAAAGTGAAGTTTTGAAAACTGAAAACCATAGCATGTGGCACCACATTTTAATAGTAAATTTTCCCCAAAAGCCAATGTTATGCTTATTTTTGTTCTATAGTTAACCAATATGAATTTATGACTCTTCTAATGTGCACGAAACGTCCATTATTCGATCTTTCAAATTGGCAACACTCCTAATTTTCATTGCATGTTTTAGGATTCCAACTTGCACTTTGCAATTGTTTCCATGGCTCATGTTTTCTAAATTTATTTTCTTTTTTCAAGAGTTGCGATTTGTCAGTTCATGAATAGTGTTGGGATAAGCATCCAGCAATCTTTCTGAAGTTTGAAGACTTGCCATGCAATTATTAATTTCATAGGCAATGTAATTATTTATTTCCTATACCTGCCCTTCAAAAACTCGTTTACTGACATAAATCATCGCAGAACGAAAGAACTCCAACTTTGCATTCAGGTAATACCGGAGACGTAGCTTGTAATGGATAGTAGATGAGACGAGAAATAAGTTGAAAATTCACTTCAAAAAAGGAAACGAAATATGATTGTTGTGTAAATCAATGGTCTTTTGTTTTGTTTTATATTTATTTGTTTATTGTATATTTATTTATTTATTTTCTATGGCAATGTTTTAGCTAGTCAGACAAAAGAGTCATTCGTTTTCTAATGATTGTTGTCGATGGTTCATGTTTGTAAGATTTATAATCAGTATTGATCGAGAACTCGATTAAGTTACACCTCTTTATAAACAAGTTACCTGTTTTCATATTTTGTTCACGGTACAAACAGTGTTGGGAACAGTCATATTATGTCTCTTTGATATTTTCTATCATTGCTGCTCTTCCTTTAAAGTTATAAATTCGTATTTATTTTTAAAGAAAAATACTTTTTGTCGTTTGCGCAACATGTAGGCTACATTTCATGATAATTTTGAGTTCTTGTTACACCAATTTCTTATAATTTCATTTGTATTTCTTTACATCACATAGGCCCATAGGTACCTCATGTACTCTGGGTTACAGTTACACTGCCTAGGAAATTAATAATTACATGGCAAGTCTTCAAAATTCAGAAAGATTGCGGATGCTTATCCCAACACTATTCATGAACTGACAAATCGCAACTCTTAAAAAAAATGTAATAAATTTAGAAAACATGAGCCATGGAAACAATTGCAAAGTGCCAGTTGGAATCCTAAAACATGCGATGAAAATTAGGAGTGTTGCCAATTTGAAAGATCGAATAATGGACGTTTCGTGCATATTAGAAGAGTCATAAATTCATATTGGTTAACTATAGAACAAAAATAAGCATAACATTGGCTTTTGGGGAAAATTTACTATTAAAATGTGGTGCCACATGCTATGGTTTTCAGTTTTCAAAACTTCACTTTAATTCAAAATGGCGGATTTCAAAATGGCTGCCGTCAATGATACCCTTATCGTATCACTTCCCTCTAGGCATAATATGTATTACCGAAACCTTTATCCACTTATTATCATCAATACGCGGGTTAGAAGCGGAGGTAAGGGACTTACGCACATAGTAAGTATAAACAATTAATATGCTTGTAACTTTTCACCAAATTGGCACATCTTAAAACTAACTTCACCATTGTCTTCCCGATTAAATTCTAGCCCGAAATTATGTATCATATTACCCTATTCCCATTTAAAAAACTTGACTTTAATTCAAAATGGCGGATTTCAAGATGGCTGCCGTCAAGGTCATACGTACCATACGACTTTCTCCTAGGCCCTATACGTATCTACATGGTTGTTCTTTCATTAACATTCCATTTACAAGGGGTA
This sequence comes from Thermobia domestica, assembly GCF_964235325.1. Taxonomy (NCBI): domain Eukaryota; kingdom Metazoa; phylum Arthropoda; class Insecta; order Zygentoma; family Lepismatidae; genus Thermobia; species Thermobia domestica. Next base: position 196,166,018 of record NC_137462.1, on the reverse strand, counting down.
GTAAGGGACATCTGCAGTAATCTCTATTAACCACATCACAACCTTTAAAAATTATTAAAAAATAGAAAACATGCACCATGGCAAAAATTTCTGTCATCACAAGTAATGAATACATGTCCTCTATCAGCAACAAGAATTTCATTGAAATCGGAGCCGGACAATTGGGTGATGTCCCTTGTAAGAAATAAATTTACAATACACTTGCTCGATAGTCACTGACTGATATTCTCGTACCGACAGGGCCATTATATTCATAAATTTACATTACAATTTAGTTAGAAAGTGAGATATTTATGATAGATATAAAAGAAACCAACTAAATCTTGATTTATTAAAATTTAAGCATCGAGCTCTATACTTTGAAACATTCGTGGTTGCTCGGAGTGTTTACAGAATCCCCAAATACTGTAAATTTCATGTTAATTAATCATATGAACTGTTATTGAACGAACTGGAATTAGAGATATTTACGGAATTTAATTGCTTTGAAACACATCACCATTATGTAGAATGTCAATGTGCATTAGAATAAAAGTAAGTAGGCACAAAATACTTTTTATTATTTAATGTGGGTCGCTGTAACAACAAGTTTGAGAACCACTGTCTTATAATGTTAGTATGTGTATAATCGGCAAAGACATATACGTGGCAAATTTTATGTCAAAGAGCAGTAAATAAGAACAATAAAACGAAAATAAAACTTTCTTGTCCATTTAGCAACATTTTGTTTTACTCATTCTAATTTTCGTATTTATGATTCTTTTCCTATGAAATTTACCACAAATAAACATTTCGAGATTATACACATAGTATCGTTAAAACTACTCTGCAAAATCATGATCAAATTATATTCTTACAAGAACACAGTTATAGATATGCGACAATCATTTTGGACATGACTGTACATACAACTGAAGACCATAATGAGAAAACGTAGACAAAAATGGAAACATAATAAACACACAACTGTAAATATTGAAAGCAGGAAAGATGCTTGTTGGAGTAGAAATTGTATTCAAATGGATGTGCAACTGATGAACATATTAACGAGGAAATTTTAATTTTAATCGAAGAAATTAATGGATAGTAAATGAAAGCATTTCAATTTGCAAGAAGTGATCTATTAGAAACAACAATAATAATAAGTTTCGTTTAATACAAAGAGACTCGGTAGACTTCCAAATTATGCAAATCCAATACTGAAACCACAATGTTATTTCTTAAAACTTTTCGACTAGTGGTTGCCACCCAAGCCACTATAGATTGAAACTGTATGTAATTAAAAGCTTTAACTGGTAACATTTATCAAATTTATATATTTTTAAGTTTACCTTACTAACCACTCCGAACTTTATTCTATATCTTTTAATGTACCGTAATTATTAACGGACTTCGTTATACATAACAATTCCGCAGATGGCGACATCTATTAGCGTGACTGTTTACTATTACAGGGGACACGGTGGCTCAGTGGTAGAGTGCTAATCTCTGATTATGGTGTTCGATCCCCGATCGAAGTAAGTTTGTGGTGGACAACATCATGTCCCGTTTCCTCCTACTTTCTCATTCCACGAATTCTTGCATTACTATTCACTTGCATTACTTACAGTCTCTCTTAGCTTAAAGGGCATAATCGTGGTAAGTTAAACCAAAGATTTCAATGTTTACTATTACGAATTAGCGTTACGCACTGAGACGTTTGTAATTTATTATAAGGAAATTTCGTTGTGTCGTTTGTCTTCTTACAACAAACATTACAAATCTCTTAACCAAGATTGTATAGTATACACAATCCTACTCCTCCTACTACAGTTTTTGTTGTATGAGAGTCAATATTGGAACCGGAAGTGGTAGTACATTTCTACAACATCCGGTTGCAGTAGAGGAATGAGGTCACAAACAGTATCTACTCTTGCGATATTGAATCCACATAAAAAAAAATCAGCTTCTCCCTACTTATTATCGTTGTTACATAGGGATGCGCTCGAGTCGAGACATGTCTCGAATCTCGACTCGACTCGAATTCGAGTCGAGACACACTTTGTAAAATTCGAGACGAGTCGAGACAAACGTATTTCTCGACTCGAATTTTCGAGTCGAGTCGAGACGGCTCTTAAAAATCTCGACTCGACTCGAATGTCTCGAAAATCTTTCTATAATTTTTAATATTATTTTGAAGAAAGTATTCACTCAGAAACAGCCTTGAAACCAATTCCAGCTTTTATTCCTTTAGAAAGGTACAGAACGCATAAAATTAGTAGTTAATCTTTAAAGATCAAGATTTAATTTTCAGCTCAATTAAGTTAATTAGAACTAATAGTTAATGTCGTTGTATTTGGTTGTACTGCAAATATAATGATAATAATAATAATAATTGATTATCTAGTTTGTATAAAACTATTATCCGTAGTCTAAATCTAGTTTCTATAAAACTATTGCGATAAAGTGAACTTCATAAATTCTCTGAATGAGCAGTTGGTAGTCTATAGTAATTTAGCATAGTTATAATTATTGTGTTTTCGTTCCCATGAACGCAATACGGTTACGTAACTTCTGGATTATTCGCTTGCCCAACTATTCTGAGGTTTTAATATGTTGCAGCATATCACGAACTACGGATAATATATAATGTAACATTTGTTGTAAATCACATATTATGATACGAGACTATTTTACATAGTATATCTTATCTAATATAAATAAAATAAAGTTTGTTTGTGTGTTTGTCTGTCTGTCTGTGTGCGACCTGGGGACCAGACAGTGGACCGAGAGTTCCCAAAATTTGGTCACGGGTACCTTAGTCCAGGCCCCAGATCAAGACGAAGCGTTTTTTTAAATTTCGAACCAGGGGGGTCTCGGGGGGGACGTTTACTGGGACCGACCTGGGGACCAGACAAGTTGACCGAGAGTTACCAAATTTTGGCCACGGATACCTTGGTCCAGGTCCCAGTCTAAGGAGAAGCGTTTTTGTCAAAATTGGAACCAGAGGGTCTCAGGGGGGCGTTTAGCGAGACATGTAGTAAAAGTAATCCAAATTGATCGACATTAGTGTCAAATCCATAGTTTTCACGGTCGCTGAGATCAATGGTGACACTTCCATCAGCGATGACTTGCAAATTCAGCTACTACTGTATGCGGGCCGGGTGTCAGCGGGTGAGGAATACCGAGACATGTATAAATAGCCCATATTGATTGATACTAGTGTCAAATCCATAGTTTTCGCGGTCACTGAAATGAATGGTGATACTTCCACAGGTGTTGACTTCCAAATACAGCCCCCATGCGAAGAATGGGTATATTAAGCTAGTATTACAATAAATGGACTGCTTGGATGCCAAGAACTAGTACAGATAAGTACAATTCACTTCTATGAATAGGTATTTTTTAAAAGGATTTTTGTAAACACTAAGTTATAAAACAATGAACTACATACAGTAGTTATGGTTTTGGTTCCCAACATAAAAGAAATATGGATTGTTCATGAGATATTGAACTTCAACTTTCACTCCTGGAAAATTTCAATTTTGGAGTTAGGCCACTTGGCATCAAAGCAGTTCACTGTAAGATAAATTCATTCCGCACATTAGTAACATAGTTGTTCAGGGGCCTTCGATTTCCATCCCCTCAAATGAAAGCTGAACGATTGCTTGATACATGCTGACTATATAGGAGAAATAGTGTATTAAGTTTTCGAGCTTTGGTGCGTATCCGTATTTACACTCTGATATAACTTTAAGTTCACACTCAAATCGAGCTAATTGTTTAATACATTTCGAAAGCTTTTGTTTTTATGCAGCTCATTAAGGAAAATCTATTTCATAATCGTAACATTTATGTACTAAGAAACTATGAACGTAAAGTGGACTCGACCTAGCCCCGTGGCCGCTGTGACTCAGTGGCACAGCTCTCACCCTTGATGTGTGAGGACTCTGATTCTGTGTGTGTGTGTGAACTCCGCGGCTAGTGTACGCGTCTTTGCCGTGGAAGACTCGGGTCCAATTCCCGGCGCGAGCTCATGTAGTTCGGATTCCACGTTAATCAGTAGGTCTACATTTCATATATCCTCGCTGCTAAAAGAGACGGTAAAGTCAAAATCAACTCAACAATATATATATGTGTGTGCTTATGTGAATTTCCTCGTGGCTGTATGGTTAACACATACGCCTTGATCGCGGGAGACTCTGGTTCGATTTACGGTGGAAGCTCATGAAATTGTTACCGGTATCCCACTTTAAACTGTAGATCCATGCCTCATATAACCATAGATATAATATATATGCCTTTGATACACTTATTTTCCGACTTGGAAGCCATCGAAAATTTCCGGACACAGAGTCCCGTAGACCGAAAATGAGAAACATGGGTACAGAGTAAAACAGCCATAGAAATTTAAGCTTTTTAGGCTAACTTAATCCTTACATATAATGCAACTAGCTTGGCCAAGTTATAATGGAGGAAATGCTATCATTGTAACACTCTGAGAATAGAAAATGTTCGTCAGGTTTTACTATCCCCCCCTCTCCTGCAGAATGAAAACCCTGACTAAAACTCTCTCTCTCTCTCTCTCTCTCTCTCTATATATATATATATATATATATATATATATATATATATATATATATATATATATATATATATATAACTATTTTGTGTAATGTAACAAACAGTGGCGGATAGTATTCATGTTTCCTTGCAGAGGTCCTTACGAGGGTTCGCTTCCATCTTCCTCTCCCCAAGAACTAAAATAAATTAAAAAATTGCTATTACTTGTTAATCTTGTACAAAGGACGCAATTAAAGTCCCAGTGTAACACCCCTTCACATTTAGATTTTTCCCCTGGAAGAAAACCAGTTATTATTGTTTCTTGATTTCTCAGTCTCACCTACATAAACATACGAATAGAATTACGGGATAGGACATGTTTAGATTGCTTGCACGTGACATCTAACTATATTTCTCATCAAATGTGTCACAGATAAAAATTTCCGTTTGTACTGCCTCTATTTTCTGGTACATATGTTTCATTTATGTTATGCTGCTAAAATTCGTTAGGAAACAAGTACAGACTGCGCCTGTGTGCCTGACAAAACGTAAATGTACTGGATAATTATTTCTTCACTTTCTTCAAAAAAAAAAAAAAAGTAACCCATCTCATGTCGGCTAACAAAAGGAGGTAGCGGACCAAAGATAGCCGTTGTTTACCTAAGGTCGTTACACAGCAGGGGTTTCATTCAGTCAGAGGGAAAAGAAAAAATAATTTAAGGTTTCTACATTTGTTTTGAACTGCAATATACTTCTTCCTTTTATTTTAAGAACCATTTCCTTCTCATTTGTCTGCATCAGAAAAAAAATGCAAAAATATCACTAGAATGTGCCTATTTACCCAAAGTACGTACTAGATCACTAGTTCAATAGTAAAATCACTAAATCTAGTACGAAATCATAAATGTGGCATCCCTGGGTTGGAGCGAAAGTAATGGTTGGAGTAAAAACTAGTCCGTATTTCTACTGCGTTCTGTTGTTGAATTCACAGAAATGTTCAAAAATAAATTCAAGAAGTAAAACACGATCCTACAAAAGACTGTTTACTTGCTCACTGGTTTTCGTATTGTGAACTGAAACTCAAGTGCGCAGTCATGTTGAATACTTCTGTCCCTTTCTACTTTACAACTTGAGGTGGGATGAGGGTCAGGATAGATCTAGTGATATACCGCTAAAGGAAGTGCTTCAGTACAGAGTCGGAAGCGGTATGTATTGTTTATACTACTTACAACGTTACCCCCCACATAAAATATAAATTCACCCTTTCTCCCTCCCCTTTTTCGAATACAATGAACCGACTCTTTTGCTGAAGAAAGATGCTAAAAGAAAATTGAAACATCTGTGTCTAAACTTTCTTTGAAGCGCAGCCTTTTGTATTTGTAAGGTTTTGCGAGTGTTTTCGAGATAGCCAAATCTTTTACCATGGACTCCTGCTGCGAACTGACCGTGAGTAAACACCCGATCTCGCTGTGCTCAATTTCTCTCGCACACGTGAAATGGGTTTGTTGTTTCCAAAACAAATAGGAAGTTACCTTGTGCTTTTGTATTTCTGCACGCACACAGGTACCATTGTTGTTTTAATGATCAGAAGAATATCAAAACCATCCGATATATATGATACGAAACAACTAACAGAGGGAGGCAAAGATAAAAGTAGGCCTATACCAAGTTTTCCGCGTGGTACCATTACGGAGAATAAATATTTGATAAAGTCACGCAGATGCGCTTAAACCTATTCCATCTGTCCTTATAACTTTTCTGGTCTCATCAATTTCTCAGGAGAATACGTACAACATATGTCCAAATTCCATATGTACTCTTTCTAAACTAATGAGTAAACTCATTAAGAACACCAACTGATATCAATAAACAGGAAAGAAAACAATACTTTATACTTCTATCATTTGGTACACATCTCTATGAAGCACAGCTTGTTTCTTTTCGAAATAGCTCCTTCGTGTCACAGCTGTGGTTAGTTTTGTTTTGTGTTAGGATGAAAGAGAGAAATGCAACATTTGCTTCGCGGTGAAGTTATATATATAATTAAGATGAGCGGTGATAAGCGAGGTTTAACAAAGAGTGCCTTTCGGATGCACAATTTAACGGGTAGTTGCAGTCCGTGTTGAGAATCGAACCAAAGCTATGTAAGACATGTTATGACAAATCCAAAAGGTGTGTTGTATCGGTGCAGTACCAGTTTTTCACGTTTTTCAAAATGTTCCAAAACCCAAAGAATAATCTTTAATTTCTGATATTTTAGTCGTCACAAATTACAATTTTATAATGTAGTCAATGTTTATAATTACTGGGCAATTGGGCGTTTAAACTAATGACATCATAATAAAGTCAAAACCATAATTTTGAGTTGAATTGATTCTGAGTTTAACGTCTCGTTCAGCAGCGAGGCTATGTGAGACGTGGACCTACTGATTAACGTGGAATCCGAACCACATGAACTCCCACCGGGAATCAAGCCCAGGTTTCCCACGCCAAAGCCCAGTATGCTAACCGTTAGCCACGAAGGAGCTCCATCATAATTTTAGTGGGCGTTAAGAAATATCTCGCCAGTGCTTTTAGAATAATTTTATAAGTATTAAAGAATAGTGGTAAGAGATTTTATAATAGCTCTTTTATTTATGAGATATGAGTATTTTGAAAAAAAAAACAACTAAAGAATAGGTTGGCGGAACCACAAAATACTTTCTTATAAATACATACGCACCTTACTCACCTTTTATAATTGCCATGCTTACGTTCTCCATAAAAACAGAAATTCTCTTTTAGTGATACTTTACACAAGATCATGAAGTGGGTTCAAATTTAATTAAAGGCAAAATACAATACAATAATCCACAAATATTGCCTCAAGTGACTTTAAAGATTTCTAAACACTAGTGCGAAACGGGCTCTGCCGTTGCGATCGATTTACAGGTCTTGAGACGAAAGTAAGAAGGGACTTACGCACACAGTAAGTAAAAACAATTAATATGCCTGTAACTTTCCCCCAAATGGGTGTATCTTAAAACTAACCTCACCATTATTTTTCTAATTAAATTCTAGCCCGAAATCATGTATCATATTACCCTATTCCCATTTTGAAAACTTGACCTTAATTCAAAAGCACATCGCCCCCCTTCCCGGAATTTACGGGAATTAGGTGACCTGAGTGAGCACATGTGGTGCCAGCTCTCTCCAGCGACCTATCAAGGATCATTGCGTGTATGCCAAGACGTGTCGCCGTTTTTATCCATGCCAAAAGTCGACATACTGACAATTAGGTAGGTAGTCATGATGGTCTGGCTGATGTGTGCGTATATTTTAACTCGTACATTTTGTCTCGACTCGAATTTCGAGACGTCTCGACTCGAATTCGAGTCGAGTCGAGACAGAGACTGTCGAGTCGAGTCACGAGTCGAGACAGAAACATATTTTCGAGTCGAGACAACATTTTCTCGAGACGAGTCGAGACAGGCTTAAATCTCGACTCGACTCGACTCGAATGCATCCCTATTGTTACACTACTACGATTAGTGCTGAATCACAAATCTTAATTTCCATCACTTCCTGCTTCAATAAGGGAATACATGCAGAGGTGATACATACGTATTCTTGGGATGCAAAATTTATATCAGAAAGCCATTCCTTGCTATCTCTTATCGTTTTTGCTTGATGAAAATCAATATCAAAATTGGACGTAAAGTGGATTTCTGCCACTTCCGGTTTTAGAAGAGGAATACATGTGAAAACGGAACTTATCATAAGACGCTGAATCAATTCTAAAACTCGTTATCTAATATCATTTTGCTCTATGATGATCAACGTTCTCCATCAGCATCCAACACTTTCACCAATGTTCCTGAAGCTGCACAATACCCTGGTGATAAAACTCGGCAGTCATGGATGCAAACAAGTCCATGAGTGCGTTCCGCAAGTCACTCATTTGCAAAGTGTCTCCCACGGAGGATTGAAAGAACAGGTAGGAATATGTTGGCGCAAGGTCCGGTGAATATGATGCATGGCAGTGTCTCCAAACCAAGTTCCTGAAGAGTATCCCGGGTTCTCTTTACCACATATGGCTTGGCATTATCATGCAAGAAGAGTACGCCCTTACGATTTACCAATGCCGCAATAAACGGGGTGTACCTTTCGCAACTGCTGATAGTGGATGTCAGTAGTGATAGTCTGAATTGATGAAATGAGCTCGTAATACACTACTTGCCGATAATTTCACCATACAGAGAGTGAGTGTAGAGTCTTGTAGTAGGGAACAGGGTCACGAGGCGACAACCAATATCTGGTACATTTGGGAGTGTCATAGAGGACCCACATTTCGTCACCAGTGAACAAACGATCAAAGATGGGTGTGATGAGGGGCCGAATAAGCAAGGACAAACAGGCTGTTCCTCGTTGCTCCTTGTTGGCTGCCGACAATGTGGAGTACCCACTTGCTTAAGTTGTATGACTTCCTTATTCCACGCAGGTGTAGTCTGATTGTTTCAGCAGAAACATGGAACCTTTCTGCAAGTTTATCACACGTTAGACCACTGTCCTCGATGGCTGCTTTCAGGGCCTCGTCATCCAACACATGTGATCGCCCATTACGAAGTTCATCAGAAAGGCTCACACTTTCCCAAAAGAAATTTTTGGAACCAATGGCTAGCGGTACGTTCGTTCATAGCATTAGCCCCAAACGTCTGCTATATGTGGCGACCAGATTCGGCAGATGACAGGGCCACTTTAAAGTCATAAAACAAACAAACGCCAAAAGTTGGTTCGATATCTCCATTTCTCTTCAACGCTGGACGAGCTATAACTGCTGTGTTCGCACAACGTGGTTGTATTACTGCAGATCGACAGTGAAACTAACTCCCGATCGCTTGGCAGGCATGTGCGTCATTTCATTTTCTCTCTGAGAGCGCATGATTAATGGGATGTCAAAAACGGAACGAACTTTTTTGGTTACCTTGTACCATTCGACAAAGACTCGAAAAGAAATGGAAACACAATACTCCGGTACATCAATTATTTTTTTCTTGATTTTAGAAACGCTTACGACTGTTATAAGGGAGACATTGTACAAGATCCTTACCGAATTTGGGATACCGAAAAAGCTAGTTACATTAATTAAGATGTGTTTAAATGAATCTGAAAATAAAGTCCGAGTAGGAAAATACTTGTTCACGAGCTTTCATATCGAGAATAGGAGAAAACAAAGAGATGGATTGTTGCCATTATTATTCAATTTTGTTCTAGATTATGTGATAAGGAAAATCAAAGATAGCAATTAGAGTCTACAGCTGAATGGCACTCACCAAGTTATGTAAATCTGATAGGAGATGATATGAGGCCAATAGAAAGAAATGCACAGGTTTTATTCGACACCTGCAGAGAAATGGGTTTAAATATAGATGCAGAGAAAACTAAATAGTGGAAATTTCTCTGACCGTAATACTGCAAATTATGGACACGTTAAAATATCAAATAATACTTTCAACATGCTAGATACTTTCAAATATCAAGGATTAACATTAATTTTTCGTGGATATGGTTTAGGACTATTAAATATCGACTGAAAGCAAGGAATTAGTGTTATTATTCTGTCCGAAATATTTTGTTTTCGCAAATTCGGTATAAGAATTTGAAACTTAAAATACATAAAACGACAATTATGCCTGTTGTATTGCACGGTTGCAAAACATGATCGCTTACTTTTGAGTGAAACGGCAAAGTATTTAAAATAAAATCCTGAGATAAATACTCCGACCCAAGAGAGTTGGTAATGGGAAATGGCGGTAATCTTATAACGAGAAACTGCATAATTTACATCGTTTACCTAACATTGTTAGGGTGATTAAATCTACGAGGCTCAGGTGGGGATATAATGTAGCCAGAATGGAAGAAAGTCAAATCAAAATTTTAACTGGAAACCCAATCGGTAAAAGACCATTAGAAAGACCTAAGCGTATATGAGGGGACAATATTAAGATGGATCTCGCAAAAATAGGAGTACAAAGTAAAAACTGAATCAAGTTAGCTAAGAGGAGAAATCCATGGAATTTTTGTGAATGCGGCACTCAACATCCGGGTTCCATAGGACATAGAGTTTATCACCGTTTTATTCTATAGCAATCAATGTTGAAACAGGAAATGGTTTATTTCTGACACTTTCAGTTCGAGTAGATGGTTAAGAAAGAAGGTAGTACGTACTCATGAAACGCAAAATCGATTCCAAAAAGACGTTTCTTCCTATTTCTTAAATTTTTGCCCATGTAGATCAATACTGAAACCGGAAGTTGTAGTGGATTTCTATCACTTTTGGTTTTAGTAGAGTTAAAAATGGAGATTACATGTATTCTCGGGCGTTTAATCACTTGTCCGCTTGCATGAAACCGCTTCTCGCTATCTACTGTGTAACCATTTCTGCTCTATAGCAATCAACGTTAGAACTTAAAATGGTTTGTTTCTATCACTTTTGGTTTCAGTATCACTTGCATCATCAAATTCGATTTCTAAATTTTGACCCCTGGCTAAAGATGATGGTAATTGTCACGTACTTCTTGAAATTCTTTTTCTCCCAGACGGACGGATGTACAAATAGGGTAAATATATAGAGAAAATTAAGTAAACGAAACTCTTTAAAAATCAATGTCTGCAATAATATTTTCAACTATGTTTGCTTTGCAGAAATAAAGTCAAAATAGAGACTGGAAGAAAAACAGATTGAAAATAAAAGCATACTGAAGAAAGCGGACGACTCAGTGCTTTCAAAAACTAAGTAGCAGTTGTCAAGGCAACGGAAGGTGTTTTCTAGCATTTCCCAATGATGAAACACGGTCACGTTCCTTGGAATTGGCAACGATCACTGAAAAAGTGATTTTGACAAACGACGAGAATTCAGGAGAAAAGAACTGCGACAAAATACTCTCCATCAGAACATTTACAAAGTGGAAAAGTGCTATTCGCATAAAACATTCTCTTTCTATTTACTCGTCTTAGGAATATGGTTGGATAGCTTTTATTATGCAAATTTATATATATATATATATATATATATATATATATATATATATATATATATATATATATATATATATATAAAAGAATTTATCATCAAAATAACACAAATAATGCACGAAAAATCTTTTTGCTGAACTTAGGGAGATGCATTTGAAGTTACGTTTTAATGGACTGCCATTTGTTGTTCTACGGCAGTGAAGTAAAAATACATGTCTAGAAAATTCTGACTCTTCTGAAATACTTCAATAAATAGGAGTGAAAACCATTTGAACCCACATTTAACTTTCTTTTAGGAAACAGGCTTACATTTCTCTATTTGGTTATATATGAAATAATAATAATAATAATAATAATAATAATAATAATAATAATAATAATAATAATAATAATAAATACAACAAAAAAGATCGTGATACCTGTAACAAGTGCTGATAAAATTCGAACACTTCATTATTTGAATAATGGATTCGCCTAACCTTCCTTACTCAAATAACAAATAGCTGCTCGAATATTGAAAACAAATGTTATAATGTTAGAATAACAGCAGAAAAAAATATTTAATAATTTAAACGGCATTACAAATAACATGCTGTAACTAATAACTAATGGTGCTGTGTACAGTAAAAGGGAGTGGAATTTCGAGTGGCATCTAAAATTTGTAGAAGATTGTTGCATCTGCAAAGGGAAAAGCATGGGACGTCCACGCACATCGAACGAGAATGTCGAGCGTATTTGTATACTTTACGAAAGAAGCCCAAAGAAATCCACATCACGAGCAAGCAAAGAACTTAACATTCCTCAACCAACGGTATGGTGAGTTCTAAAACATCGTCTGCACATGAAGCCATACAAACTGCAGTTATTGCAAGCATTATATCCTGACGACCACAACAAAAGGCACGAATTTTGCATTAGCATGTTAGATGATATGGAAGAAGACAATTTTGCTCAACGATTAATTTTTTCCGATAAATCCACTTTTCATCTTTCTGGTAAAGTTAATCGCCATAACGTTAGAATTTGGGCAAGTGAAAATCCTGCGGCAGGTATTCAACATGCAAGAGATTCACCAAAGATGGACGTCTTCTATGCGATATCTGTAACCAAAGTTTATGGTCCTTTCTTTTTCATGGAGAAAACTGTGACAGGATTAACCTATCTAACATGCTTCAAAACTGGTTATTTCAACAACTTGAAAATGATTCAGATGACTTCATCTTCATGCAAGATGGTGCCCCGCCTCATTTCTCTAATCACGTTCGACGTTACTTGAATGACACCATTCCAGGACGTTGGATTGGAAGAGGAGGAGCAGAAGATCAACTTTATCGCCGGTGGCCTCCCAGGCCTCCAGATCTCACTCCGTGTGATTTTTATCTATGGGGTTACGTAAAAGACCGTGTTTTTATCCCTCCTATGCCTGACACTTTTGAAGGTCTAGGACATCGAATTGTTGAAGCTGTGAATTCGATAACTAGAGACCAGCTGATTCGTGTGTGGCAAGAAATGAGTCACCGTTTTGACATTTGTCGTGTAACACACGGTGCTCATATTGAATGCACGCCATAATTACTAACAATAAATTGTAAACTTTTCTTAATCAAGTAACGTTCGAATCATGTTTCTATCTTTTGTAGTTTGGAAGAAATAAATGTTTGAAATATGTTCTTTCTTTCTGAATAACTCTGTATTTTTCCATATATGTAAAAAAAAAAAAAAAAAAAAATCAGTTCTATTTATTGAAACTGTAAAAAGAACTGTATATTTTTCGAAACAAATTCTACATTATTATTGGCGATAATGGAACCTATCTTGTCCAAAGATTAAATAAATTAACCGATACATTTCATGGAGCTAACCAAAATGCCTAATTTTGGAGAAAATTTACTAAAATGAATTTTCTTGTTAACATGCTAATTGATGCCAAATTAGAATCATGAGCCACTATTAATATAAAACTCATACTAAAATATATGCCATTACGTCTTTTATTCTGATAGTAGCAAATCGACAATCCTCTTAAACTTTAAGCTTCCTCATGGCTAAGCGGTTAGCGAATACGCCTTTGGCGTAGGAGACCCGGGTTCGATTCCCGGCGTGAGTCCATGCGGTTCGGGTTCCACGTCTTATATAGCCTCGCTGCTAAAAAGGACGCAAAAAAACAAAATCAACTCTGAAACTTATTTTTTTTAATTGCATCGATTGTCAGCTGGAAGTAAACTAAAAATGTGCACAAGTCTTTTTCCTCTTCTTCTTTCAAATCATGCAGTTTTATGAAGCTACCTATATAGCATGAATTGCAAAGGCGTCCCGCAACAGTTCGTCTATTTCAGAGAAGAGTAGCAATCCATCTTGTAATTCCTGGTTATTTCACAAGTACTGATGTGTTTACTGCAAAACAAAAATCCTACGGCCACCTTTCCAAATCGCACCCTACATTAAATTTACGGTGCGATGTTTCATTGTAGGATTGCGATAGAATTGTGGTGATAAATCGTGGTCTGTCGATCTCTTTCATCAATGCGAAATATAATTTTTGTGCAAGTGTCTGTAATGTCTCAACAGAATAAGGGATGTATCCCGCTTTTGTAACTGGTATTTACATTTAGTAAAAAGGACGATAGTTGCAATGTTAGCGATATTTTACACTCTTTTTTTTAACAAAATGGTAAATTAGGCTTAAGTATTGACATTATCGTTATATGTCCCACTCAAAAACTTTTGTTTGCTTTATTTTTTTACCCTGCATCATTTCCGCTAACGTATTCGCGTGCTATTAGTAGTAACAGCCGTAGCACAGATGAATATAGCTACTATATATTCGCAGTCAATATATGTGGTTGACGCTATCGATTCCCTTCTTTACAGTATATCATCTTTAATCTCCTATTGATATCCTATATTCAATCTGACTTTACCGTTTTAATGCTGCAGTGAAGTGCCTGCCAAACGGAGAATACAATGGAACATCATATCCATATTATTGCATTACCAGCAATTCCATTCCATTCACACAAGGGATAACATGAAAAGTCATTAAACTACGAAAACTCAGCTGGGTCTAAAGCCAAGAATACTAATATAACACAATTTCATAGACCTAGAAAGTTACAATTCTTTTCAGAAACGAAATATTCGGCGGGTATTAAGTTTATTTTATTAACGCTTATCATATCTATAAGAACATACATACGATACATTTTCCCTCACTCTTCCTCCTAGTTAATACACACTACACCGATTTTTTTTAAATAAAAAAAAAAAACTTGCCTAACAAAAAGTGTAGATTGCTCTTAAAACCTAACATAAAAGCTGAATGTACACCAAATGAAAATAATGTTCTATTGATTAATCTAATCTATCTCTCTCAATGGGTGTGCTGGAACTCACTAAGTGTACTGCGAAACTCACGCTTTCGTGATATTGCTGGAAAATAATTCCACTCAATACTAGGGATGCGCTTGAGACAAATGTTAAAGATGTCTTGTCTCATATATATATATAATATACTCACAAGCTTATACATATTTATTTTACACTTGCCAGAATACGAACAAAATGAGCTTCTCTGCAAACTTACACGCTGAAGCAGGGGTTCACTACAACCTATCTCTAAGCTTTGAAGGTAGCAAAACTACGTAGAGTCCGCTGGGATATGACGCAATAATCGAATTAGAATTATAATTCATATTGTAGCTGAGTCGATTTCAAACTTTATTACAGTAAGCTTATAGAGTTTTAATCACTGTTGGTTCGAACGCGCTCAGAGAGTGGTCTTGATTTTACTGTTTTCTGCTACATTTCTTTTCTTTCTTTTCTTTTCTTTTTTTAAAATAAGAACAAATCGAGTTTCATTCAAGATAAAATAGCGATAAACGACATATTAAAATAATTTCTACACTCACTTACAGGTACATGACAACCATACTAATGGAAACAAAACACACAGAAGAGGAAGAAGAGAAGAAAATCACTTCGCAACACAGTATACGTAGAGTTCTATCTTTAAGAAAATATAACCATTCGAAAACAGAAATTAAATTACATTAACTCTTTAAAGTTTCACGAATATGCTCTGTAGTCTAAAGGAGACAAATGATCAATGAAAGTTAAATATTACGAAAGATCTTCTTCACGTATCGTGTAATCGATGACCACATTCTAACAACATGTCCTCTACAGACACTATGATACGCTCTATAATGACCGGTGTGCTGGAATCTTCAGCATACCCTCTACAAAACATTCTGCCATGAGAATTTTGTTTGAAGGAACATATACGAGCTGTTCTGATATATTTTCTCATCATTCTATATTTATAGTATGTCCAATGCCAAGTTATTTGAATTTTATTTGATTAATTAAATAATAAATAATGCATTTTTTGTTTTATCCCACAAACGCATTAATACTACAAGAATATTTACTTTATTCCACTTTTTACCTTTCACCAATCACCTGTAAAGTAAAACTAATAATGAACTCAAGACTTGAAATACTATGAAGAATACGAAAAGGTGGAGCGGATGCAAAGAGAATACTTAAAACCTATTTTTACATTTAGTTATGAGAACCCCGCGAAAACAATACAACAAAGGTCATTATAATAATTCATTTATGTTCTTTCTCTTCGTTGCTTTTTTCAAAATACATTCTGTTCTACATTGATAAAATTCCAATATTTATAAAAAGAAAACAAGAACCAAATTAGAAAAAAACAATTTGTTATTGGTATGAGACAAAGATCACGCCCTGCACTTGGCAAGCTCCGCTTATTCAGTAAATGTTAATGACACCTCTGCGTTCACTGGCGTCATGCATTTTGATATCAATTCACCTTCTGAATGATGACGCATCGCGTCTCCACCTATTCATAATTTTTGAAGCAAAACCAGATCATTTTTTTAAAAAGTTCTAACAATAAGTGTAATGAAAAAGTGTAAACTAGCACATTGCAATATTATTGCGCTTGAATGAATATTGCGCATGTATTACAAAATTAAAAGCTAAAAATAGTACATTATACAGTAATATGAAATCTTTCAGTTTAACGTCCCACGATTATGCCCGTTATGCTAAGGGAGACGGACGATGAAGGCAAGTGAATGATGGAAGAGTTGGTGGAATGAAATTGTGGAGGAAACGGGTGTACCCTGAGAAAACCCATGGACACAATGTTGTCCACCACAAACTTATTTGGCCGGGGATCGAACCAACAACCCCACGCAACAGAGGTAAGCGCTCTACCACTGGGTCACAATGACCCCCATTTTAGTAATTTGTAACGGGTCTCATCGTAAGAGGTGTTGAAACTATTTGTTGTCTTTTTCACATCCCACCTCCTGGAAATAATTAATTTAGTTTATTTCAAGGGTTAGGCCTATTGGTTTATTCAATAAAAGAAGTTTTGTTTGCTGTATAGGCCTATACCCGTTTATTAGTTAATATAATCTCTAATTTTACTGTAACATCTATTATGTATAAGTTATCTGTTTTGGTAATTTACGTTATCAGTTTTGGTAATTTATCACTTTACTTCTAATCCAACAATAAAATTTACTAAGATGGTGGATGTCTACAAGCTCCAATTAACATGTTCACTGAAATATGAAATCTAGGTTCTTAGTACGTGATATGAACTATTGCACTGTTAAAAGGAAACATTGTAAAGCATTCTAACTTTATTAAAATAGAAAAGGGGCACGGTGGCTCAGTAGTAGAGCGTTCACCACCGGTGCTTGGGGTCCTTGGTTCGACCCCACCTCGCGCCGTGTGGACTTTGTGATGGACAAACACCGTGCTCGTGGATTTTCTCGAGGTTCTCCCGTTTCCTCCCACTTTCTTCATTCTACCATTTCATTCATTTTTCATCACCACCGTCTCCTTTAGCCTAACCGGCATAACTGTTGGACGTAAAATTTAAAGATTTAATTTCATTCTTTTAAAATAGAAAGTTTCGGAAATTTTGTTGAAACGTATATTTTCTTCTTAAAAATGTTTAAATACCACACAAACTGAAAGATACGTATCAATATTAATGTAATGTAATTATGTGCTGCTAAAAGTAAATTTTATCTCCTTAACGGGAACTTTTAAGTCATTGCATATGAATGAATGTTTGTCCCCATTAAGACTGAAAACTGTATAATTTTAAGTTTATTATAAAACACGCAAAACACTTAAGATCAAATATGCCGTGCTATGAATAAATGGGTTTCTAGAAGTATGCCTCAAAAATATGTTTGTATTGTATACCCGTAAATTGTTTCACAGGAGAATAATTTATTTCGTAATACTATGAATAATTAGCCATAGGTCAGTAGGATATCTTTTCAGATAACTTTTCTGTATTCAGTACCCAGTAAAAAGTGTCAATAACTAAGCTGCAAATAAAATGAACTCATTTCAACACGATCTTCGAATAAATGCTGAGAATTACTATTTCTACGCAATATGAAAAATTGTAAATTTGTTCTGTCAAAAGAACATGGAAGTCACGAAATTCATATTTTTGCTGGCAATTGTACGTTGAGTCATAATACGCACCACTAAAAATAATGAGCCATTAACGGACATATCAATGACAATTAATGCAGAGATCTCGATAATTGGTACAAATATCTATTTTATTTATTCTTCAAAATTATTAGCGTTTAAACGGAGAAAAAAATGTCCAAAGATGTACACCAAACGATAGATCTCAATGAGCAGAACAGAATAATGTGGTGAGTGTAAATTCTCATGTGTAGTTTCCGAAAAAAGACCAAGTTTCGGCAAACACAAAAGTGGATGCTGTACGATAACCACGCCACCTATTAAGATAAAATTTATACTAAAGTTTATCCTCATTAAACCATTCATTAATACAAGAGGAAAACAATATGGTTAATGAGATACAGCCCAAATTATGACTAACATTTAAACTTTAACTTTTGTTTCACTGTAATATTGTTCAAAGATTAGTCATATTGTTATACATCAATCAACAAATCACATAAAGCTGAGCAAAAGGACAAGCTTAACGATAAATTCTTATGCGCAGTTCTTGAGAAAACGGAGAAAAGTGAACTTTTATGGCTTTAGAAAGAATGTTATTCGATGCCAATAATAATTTTGATAGTTTTTATTCTATTTGAACAGTTTTTATTTATTTATTTATTTACTTTCCATGTAAAAAAAATACACTCTTAAGTGGCACTTAGAATCTCTTGTTTTTTATCTTTAATTAACGGTGATCATATTAGAACAAAAAGCTTATTATTTATTGAAATTCGAGTATTGCAGCTTTTAACTACGTAGGACATTTCGAGGTACATTAGCTCCTATATAGGTTGAATTTATGCACAAAACCATCTGATATTTGTGTTTACTGGAAAGTTACTGGCAACATAGCTTCAGACATTAATTATAACTTTAATAATGGAAAGTGGAAGCGAAGAGAAGTATGGATACAAGTAGAAGAAATCGACTAAAAGAAAAAAATGCAAAACGATAGATATGAAAGCAAGACGGTTTCCAAACTCGTACGAACAACTCGCCTTTCATAGAAAGCATTTCCTACACCCACTCCCAAATCGAACTGCATCTCTTCCAAACTTATACAATGATTTTTCTTTCTTAAAAATAAGAGAATGAAAAAAAAAGTTCTACCACAGAAAATGAAATCGATAATGTTCCAGCAGTAGCGAGCTGCTGCGAAAGACAATTGAAGCGCGACGCACGAGTGGCTTCCTCTGTATTGAAACAGAGAAACAGAGGCGGATGTAATATCAGCTAGGAACGCATGACAGGAAATAAAACAGTAGATACTGGTGTGTAATCTTTCTTCGCACACAAACTTTGTGCCACCGCCATATATCAACAAAAACTTCATTACACGTATAGTGGAATTTGTGGCGAGAAACAACATTTGTTTCCATCAGATTCGCTCCTTTTGAATATATATTTTGCCGTACAATGAAGCTTTTCTACATCAATATGCATACATAATGTAAAACAAACACGAAGAATCTTATTCTATGTATTTTCTGAGATTGTGATAAAAAAACGCAAGTTTAAATATAGAAAACAAACTTTATTAGTGTTTTAAACTGATCATTCAATCACGTTGTAAATATTCTAGTATCATGAGTTCAGCTACTGATTTGACCAAGTATCTACACATGACAATTGTAAAATCATCAGTAATGAAAGTATAGTTATTATTATTATTATTATTATTATTATTATTATTATTATTATTATTATTATTATTATTATTATTATTATACAGTATTCTGCCTTTTGGCAGGTCCTGGGACTAACGAGGGTCTATTTCTTCTTCTTAATTTTCAGTTTGGGCCTGGAAATGTTTTTTCCATGTTCCTCGATTTTAAGCCTCCTCTTTTAACTCCCAATATTTTCTTTCGTTTTTTAAATCATCCATCACTTGGGTTCTTCTTCTTCCTATTCTTTGCTTTCCTTCCATCTTTCCTTCTATTGCGGAATGAAGAAGACAATTTCTTCGCAAGATGTGTCCAATCCAATTGACCTTTCTACGAAGGATGGTGGCTAGAAGCGTCCTCTTCTCTATTTGTTCTAAAACATCTTCGTTTGTTACTCTTTCTGTCCATTTTATCTTCTTCATCTTCCTCCAACACCACATTTCGAAGCTCTCTAAATATATCTTCTCTAACTTTCGTATTGTCCAAGTGTCTGAACCATAAAGTCCAATATTCCATATATAGCACTTGATCAATTTCTTCCTTGACGCTCATTACTTTTTATTTTTTACTATATGATACTTTTAGATTCTGTCAGTTGTTCAGTGAATCTTGAGAGGGAAGGGGTGTTGTAGTAGGTACCGTACCCTCCTACATAATTTTATTAACAAGTTATTTCTCACAAAGCCTTCAGCTTGTCTGCAAATTTCCTGCTTGCTTGCGTTAAATACAGGCAGCGCAACTTGTGGTAACTATTACCCTGACTGTGAACTATTAGAAATTGCGTGACTGACAGGCTTTTATGATAAGGATTAAGAATATCTAAATATCTGCGCTTAGATGTTATGCAACCCATAAGGCTGAAATATTTTAGGTTTAATATCAGCATTACTCACAGGCTGAGGGGTATTGCTATTACAAAAAGGATTATCTATTTTACAACCTTAAAGATTCCACGAAAAAAAGATCACCTTTTTTTTAAAAAAAATGTATTGTGGAAGTCAATATTTCCTAACTTTTCGGTTAGAGGTATCAGAAAATCTCGAACGAACACAACCTTCCGCCATTTATGGACTTAACGCTTAATATATTTATTAGGTAAAACTCCTGTTGATATTAAATCTGCGTATCGCCTAGACGCCTGCAACCAATTACACTTCTGTAAGGTTTGGGTTGTATAAGAAGCAGGCGCTCGATAATTATTTCTGATTAATTAATTTTACAGTAAAACGATAAATTACAGGAGAAAATATGTGGAAATAATGTATTGCCGTCGGATTTACCTATCTGTACAAAATTTCAGAGATCTAGTTAGTATGGAAGTATGTGCGAAATTTAATTTGCAAGATTTGAAACTAACAAACAGAAACAGAAAAGTAACTTATGAAATAGTGTAATAAAAAATGAGGAAGACATTACAATTGGTAAAGTTGTTATCAAGTTATTGAGAACAGGTCATACAGGAGCCGCACATCAATTTTTGTTTATCAATATCGTGTATCCTGTTTATGAGTACTCATGTTTGTATCAGTGATTAAGCTTTGAGGCTAAGAGAGAGATTATGGTAATTTATAAAATGGTGGAATGAAGAAAGGGAAGGAAACGAGAGAACCGCGATAAAACCCAAGTATACACACCAAAAAGTCAATTTGGCGCTAGCGGGCATCCAACCAGGGTTCGCAGGTACCAGAGCTGGGAGATCTTTTACCATTGAGCCACCGCGGCCTAAGCCTATGCACCAAAAACATCGTAAGCAGCTAACTTTGAAGAGCTGTTTATTTCTGTTATACTTTCAAAGGGCAATAAATATATCCTAAATAAAGGTATCTGATATTAAATAAAGTATGTTGCAGTAGCAGTCAAATCTACCCAATCGATTTTTATATAAATTTCCGCGCGCATGCAGTCCACATATCCAGCGCAAGATTTTAAATGGCAGCTATGAAATAAAAATTTAAAAGATACACAATAAAGTAATGTTGGCAAAATTAAAGTGTCTTCTGGAAACTCAATTCTTCTGGTCATTGAAAGTCACAGAACATGTAAATAAAATTAGTTAAAGCACTTTTCAAAACTGAAAGTTTCGGTGCATGAAGGGGACTGCTCCAATTTTGCATTCGGTTCAGGATCAGGAAAATGCAGAGGTCTTTATTTTTCTTATACATATTGCAGCAACACAGTGCAGTCATCGATAAAAAAAAATGTATTTTATGTGCAGGTTACACATAAAATATTCTATTTACTATCGTCGATAACTACTATGTAAAAACGGATACATAAAAATATTTGAAATACACTGTTTACATTAAACATTTTCATGAAAAAATAATTCTTTTAGCTAAGCATACTACCTAAAGCTGTTTGTAGCAGTCTCGTACTCCATATATCTCATTAATCACGTATGTAAATGCGGGTAACTTAATCCAAACATATTATTTTTAGTCTTTGTCCATAACAATTTGAAAATTATTTTTCTTGTGGTTTCAATGTAACATAAATATACACATCGAACAAATACACTATGTATTACGGGACACGATGTTTGGCGTAACGATATAAATACAAGGGTAAAGAAATGAAATCACTTACCTGAAGTCTCAGCGTCTTGGTTATGCCGAAGTCGTGCTGTAGTTTTTTCTGCACTTCCCAAAGAATCATCGGAGAAATTATCTTGAAGACTGCTATTACTGTGACTGGACTTTAATAACAGCCCGGACGAGGTCTGCCGTGGATGACAGCTATTTCCGCCAACTTCTTCAGCGGATACAGCCATCGGTTCTTTCGGAAGAAGTTTTGGTTGTTCAGGCGTTTGGGTTTCGCTCTCCTCCAACGGTGACGGTGTTGTTAGTGGGGACTCTAAATCACTCGTCTTCCTCTCAGAAATTTCCTCACCATTAGTGAGGAGAGAGGAGACTTGTAACGACTCGCTTGCAATATCCAGGGAACGACCTTCATCAGGCATATCAGGATTTGCGTATACCTGCAAAATACAGAGAAATAGGTCTTTCAAAATAACGAAATATATGCAGAACCGAAATGTGAAATTACTATATGAACTTACATTGAGAGAGACACGAAAAAAAAAAGTAACATGAAATATAGTAATGCGCCTAATTCGAGAACAGCGTTGGGGTTGAAAAGCCTGTAGCTCCTGCCTGTTATACTCTCTTCTGGCTTCAGAAAAGATTTTCCCACTGACATATGGGAGGGAACATGATGTGATGAAAATCGACTGAAAGGTTTCAAAACGGGGATGAGAAGAATAATGAAGGAAACAATTGGGTAGAGCAGAAATCAAAAAGCTAGGTGAGAAAAACGACACAAATTAGTTATATTTCAAACATGAACAGAAATTGATTGGGGGCACTGTCCGAAGGACATAACAGAAGGTACGGTGGCAGGAAAAAGAGGGAAGGATAGAAAAGAAAACTAATGGACGATAATAAAACTCCTAATTGCCATGTTAACATAAACTCTGCTAAAAACATTTAAAAAGGTAATCTGAAACTTACATTTATGCTGGTGGTTGAAATGGTGAATATTCCACGAATTGGATATGGACTGCTACCGTTAAGGTTACCGTTACTCATGGACATGTTAACGAATTGACTCCATTAACGAGCTCAGCCGAGATAATCGTTCTAGCTATCTACTGCAAAAACACATTTTAAAAATTCGCTTTCGTTCAAGAGATATCGAGTGTAGTAACGGACTGACAGAAGTAAGTACTAGCACTACAATCTTGTAAGACCGTTAGCGTGATTAAAAAAAGAGATTAGCTTCGGATCTTGTATCTGCATCATTGGCAGCAAGTAACCTACCAACAGTGGATGAATACTTACGATTAAGGTTGCCATCTGTCCCGAATTACGCGTTACATTCCGATTTTAAGAACAATTTCTGCGTCTCGAATTACGCTTAAAAGGGACCCAATATATGGGGAGACGCTAAATTATCCAAAGGATTTGCAAAATATGCGAGTGGAACTTGTAACTTTTGACCCACGATGTCTACCTATAACTATCAAGACACCGGTGTGCTTCTTTCACTAAAAGTTTTCGTATTGGGGAGGGGGGCAGTAAAATCACCACCAATGATGTTATTGTTTATTTCTCGGTTCCGTTCAACTAATTGCCAACCTGATGCTACAAAATTATTTGTTTATGTTCTTGGTTTAAATTTTCTGTGCAATTTTCATTTATGAATGTATACATATGCATTTTCTTCTATTAGTCTTAATAAATTAAGTACAAATTTAGGTATGAGGAATCTGCGATCTACACATGTTCGACTCCCGCTTACGGCTTCCCAAAAGATGCCAATTCAACTGAGATGATTATCATTCAATTGCTACGGTTACTGGATCTTTAAACCTGGACAAAACAAATTTAATTCATACTACAATCCAGTTCTTTCCATAGTCTGAACAACATATGTAGCTTACATTCAAAAATAAATTCCCTCTCATAAATAACGGTTTGTTAATTTTTTCACGTAAATATAAAAACTGTGTGCAAATTTAACCACATTTTCTCAATAACGACAAAATTGCTAACATTCAACAAATTAAAAATATATATATATATATATATATATATATATATATATATATATATATAGCATTAATTTGCTCAGTATTCAACTGCGATTGACAACAGATCCAAATCAACCTATAAAAACTTACAGTTGTGTGGTTGCTAGGCTGACAAGACAGACAAAACAGCATTAGGGAAAGAGTCATATAAGGACCTAGCTGGTAACTTAAGTTAAAGTAGTAGCGAACTCTGTCTACAGAAACCAAAAGTAACTGCAATGAAAGTCAATATGCTGACCACAAAACACCCAACTGAAGCCAGCCGGGCGAACCATAAACATTGTGTGGTGTAAGCTAGAGGTTATGATATGAACATGTAGATCGAAACCCAAATTTGATTTTTTCACTTCACGATTGCAGGACACTTACGACCTCTCAATAAATAAATAAATTTTTAAATAAAAATCTTAACGTTTTCATTTCCTTCCTTCATTTAAAATAGAAGCTGACTTGTGGACGTGAATTACTGATAACACAGATTTTTTTCCAATTGGTTCATAAGAAGACACATTCATTATTTGGTGTAAGTGTGATAGTACTTACATTAAATCTCTTTCTCATTGTAATAAAAATAATTCTCAACCATTTATTCAATTGTAAGTTGTAGAAAACTCAAAACTAAGTAACTTTTACATTCAATTTCTAAGCGTTATTTCGGCTTTGACTTGTACAAACTGCTGCATTAGTATTGGACTCAATGTAGACAAGCCATTTGCATAGAGTACGGCGCTAGGAACTTATATTGGGAAAAATATTAAGATGGTTGTTCGGTTTATATGAAGTCAAATTAGGAACATTAGGAAATCTGGGGAATGGCGCTAGAACGACGCATCTGCTATCATAAGCAGCAACGAGAATAAAGTTGTAGATGGGTAAGTAGTTGCGTGCATTTCGTCAAATGGCACCTAAATCAAATCGTTACTTGAAAGAATAAATCATGGCCCTTTTCTATATTCATTTTCCGTACATGCGTGAAACATTGACGGAGAATGGATTTACATTTGGGGTGACTACTCAAGCTAGCGTGACTCATTACATAAACTAAAACCTCATGGCAAAACAATTGTCCACGAAAAGCACCAGCAAAAGAGTTCAAGAAAACTGATTTAACTATCTCACATCGATTGGCATGCCAGAAAAATTCATCGACCCAATGTGTGATGGGCCAGCAATTCAATCTGGCTCCTTCAACTGTGTAGTACACAGCTTTGTCTGAGATTGTCTGTAAGGCATATATATGTACATCATCTGCTCCCAAGCCATATCGCAGAATGGCAAAAAACTGCAACTATGAAAAGCACCTAGCGGAATTCAAATGGCAGAGAGTTATCATAATGGATGAAATATATATGCCTCTCACTGGTCGTAGTCACGTTCAAGAGCTGACATGTCATAACAGTGAAACCACAGTCCACAACAACTATGTTCACCACTGTAGAGAAAGTTTTCCTTGTGAATTTATGTTTGTTACGGCCAAGTCCGTGTTTAACATTTTTGTCGCTCCGGGTCATTATAAAATGCTGACCCTTACATTCCTGGTCCGAGAAAATTTTACGCCTCTTCTTCAATATGTGTCCGTATTCAGTTACGTTTAAACAAATTCAATACAAAAAGTTACTACAGATAACTGACCTTAGTTTTACGCTGATGGCCTTAGCTCCTGGCATCAGTAACGTCGAAACGAGAAAACTCAAGTCACCCTTTGGTATCAACATTGTTTTCATTGTAGATCTCTCTTACTTTTTCTCTCATGGATAGTATCCTTTTTTCAGCACATCAGTTCAATCTCGATTTTTTA
Source organism: Thermobia domestica (assembly GCF_964235325.1). NCBI lineage: Eukaryota > Metazoa > Arthropoda > Insecta > Zygentoma > Lepismatidae > Thermobia > Thermobia domestica. The sequence goes on along the minus strand of NC_137462.1, from coordinate 196,139,866 downwards.
AATATGCTGCACCTAAAAATTTATCATTCTGGGTTCAGGATCCTGTAGACCGTGCGTAAATATGGGTCTGTTTACGAGATTTTCTTATGCGGGCAACTTGCAATTACGCATTGCTACGCGAAAGTCAATGCGTGATATTTCTAGGAATCACTTATGACACATATCTTTTGGCCTAACAATCCCACTATAGGAATATCAACCAGGTGAGGACCTGCATGAACAAGGATTCAAGTCATAACACCAGAACACCTGTGTCTTTTTAAGGAAATGGAACAGGAATTAGAAGTTCGAGTCATTCCGTATCAAGACATTTCTCTGAAGATCCGTGATGCTAGTCCAATGGATATGTGCGGCTTTGACCTGTTAAAAAATGTCTAAAACATCGGCGTCCGTGCACATCGCTGGAGTCGATGTACATGGAGGACACAATCCTCTCCTCCTCCAAACAAACTCTCTTCTCCACAAAACTCTCCTCCTCCAAACTTGCGAGGAGGAGAGTTTTCTTTAATGGAAACTTTGATATCGAGCAATAGTTCCAGCGCTGGGGTTCTAACAGAACACAATCAGCGATGGCAGCGAAGGTTATCGTAAGATTGGTCTGATATAAACCAAAAAAACCTGCAGTAAAGACACGTTAAATACTAAGTGTGTGTGTGTGTGTGTGTTTTTTTTAAGATGCCACTGGTTTCTCATAAGTAAACCATTATAAATAAAGACAGAAACACACGAAAACCTGTGATATTCACACAACAGGAAAAAAAATGTTGATCTTTGTCAATGATTTCTAATTCCTGTTGAAAACTGCATCCATAAACAGGAAAAACTTTTTCCCAAAAAAAGAGAAGACAAATCTTAAGAGGAACATGACAAGATTTACAGAATAATAAATTAACACTTCTGAATGATTCCAACTTAACAAATGGAACTATAAAATATGAAGCACTGTATTCCAAGTTACATAGTTATATATATATATATATATATATATATATATATATATATATATATATATATATATATATATATATATATATATATATATATATATATATATATAATATATACTCTCGAAATATATCTTTATCAAGAAGATAGTACAACATTTCTTCAATAAAATTTTATAACTTATATTGTTAAATAACGTTCCTAGCCATGCTTTTACTTTTTTTCTTAATAGGAATTTTAAAAAATATCTCTGGCAATAATATTACCACATACTGTGAGTAGTTTTGTAGTTTTATTACAGCATTTTTCTTCATTAGAAAAATATATATAATATATCACTTTGCAGTATATGGGCAAAACGTCACATACTCAAGCTTCTTCCACTCATTCAACGTTCATTCTACAGCAATCTGCTCTCTACTATCATCAACCTCAACAGTGAATCTCCCCGCTGGATTTTACAAGTGGTACAAGATCTTGAAAACGGATACCTTGTTTCAATTCTTTGCATGGGTCGATGTACGTTAACCGTTGCTTAACTATTACATTTGAAATACTAAATATAGACGAGCCATAAAATAAGTCTATGACATACGACGTTAGTACGATTGCTTAATTCATATTCCCCGTCCATCCCGGGCTAAAGTAAACAAGTTTGTAGCAAGTGTTTGCGAATTACTAACTTGAGTCATGTAAAATGCACATGCAGACAAACTTTAACTCTCTAGTGCACAGGAACTTAAAGTATAAGCTTCCTGCTTTGTAGAAGATAAACGTCAATCACTCTCCCTTGGGCTCAGATATTATTAATGAAGGTGGTCGCACTGCCAAGAACCTCCATTTCTAAACAACAAGGAAATGCCTATGCTATGAACGAACTGTTGTATAGTGAGAATATACGAATTTCTAAGTTTCCAGCTGTCAGTTTACGGATAGCAATGTTAACTATTCTATCCGGAAACTTTTGCCGACAATTTCTCGATACTTTCTTGTATTGACACTTAACAACTTCAGTTTACCTCTACTTGAAAACTAATCATGTATTATTAACGGGGGAAAAAGTGGACCCGAATGAAACGCTAATGAGTAAAACGTCGTATTTACTTAATTGGTGATGCAGTGAGAGAACACCACAGGTTAGAACAGAAAATGCACCACTGTTCACGATTTGATTAGTGACACAATCCAATTATTTTCGGAGCAGGTAAAGACCAACTATTCAGGCAAAGCACTGTAGGACTGTATCAAGATAATGACTAGATATTTCATGGTTCATAACGGGGTGGATACTTTGACATCTTATGTATTTGCTGCATAAGGTCAAAGTTACTCAATGTATGGAGTTATTTTGACATGGAATTTATGTAAAGTGTATATAAAACTGTTTTGATCATGTGTAAAGGTACGATATGCCGTATACTTGATAAGCACGAAATCTTTATTTTGTTGTGTACATCATTATACATCACTATACAAATTTTTCTAAAGCTTTACTTTTAACATCTTTTACTTTTTAACATACACGGTGCTTCACCTTACATTGTTACTTTATTTTTAACTCTACTTTATTTTTTTACTTTACTTTACTTTTAACATAATTACATATGTACCAGTATGTTATCTTTACATGTAACAATGGAAAGAAAAAACTTAGTCATCAACATCACAGTCGTAACAAGCATATTGAGGATTTTAAGATCCACCATTACAAAACCCACACACCCATTTTTTTGCACAGGACACATTGAATCCACTCTCTTCCACCCTTGTACTTTCGATTGTGACACTACAAATGGCACAGACTTTTGGGGGGAATAAGAAGTGGCGGATCTAGAAGTCCTTATATTATATATTGGGGGACAGGAAGGATATTGAGAGGGGGTAGAAATACAATGGGAGAAATCCCTTATCCCCTCCGGCAATTCGCACCGTGGACACCATATCAGCCTTTATCTATAAAAGTATATGCAACAATTCTCACAGGAAGCACGAATTGCTCATCTGTCAAAGTAGCCCCGCTCTATGTCAAAGTAACCCTAAATGTCAAAGTAGCACCGTTTTACGGTATCTTTCGACGCGATAGAAGACGACGCTTGATCGGGCAGAGCGTCTACGGACGCGAATAATAATAATAATAATAATAATAATAATAATAATAATAATAATAATAATAATAATAATAATAATAATAATAATAATAATAATAATAATAATAATAATAATAATAATAATAATAATAATAATTATTATTATTATTATTATTATTATTATTATTATTATTATTATTATTATTATTATTATTATTATTATTATTATTATTATTATTTCCACTTAGTGTTTATTTATTATATTTATTCAAAGTAGCAGCATACACGTCTCAATAAAGGAATTATTCGAAAAGTAACCAGTTAAATTCTAGAACAGTAATTCTAATTTTTCTCTCAATCTTACCATGTCACGACCAATACAGGGTCTGGTGCTTGTTGCTTACTTTTGCAATACAAAGTTACAGTTACTCTGATCTGACAGATATCCAAACATAAGAACATAAAGCATTAATATGAACTTGAGAAATAATCAGAAATTACTTATTTAACATATTAAATTTTTAAGTAAGTATTTCTTATGATTCTTAAAAAAAAAAAAAAGTAAAAGATAACGAACTCACCATTCTCGCTTGAAGTAACTGGTCTTCTGGAGGATGTTCTTTCATTTTTAAATCCGACACAGCCACAACTTCTTGCATGTGATCTTGCTCAGTAGGAGCAGAGGACGTGCTCTCAGATGGAGTAGTAGTTGTTGAAACAGAACCTTCTGCCTCCGGATCCATTTTAGGAACTTGGTGCACCTGATATACGTTCGAATGTAAACAATTTGTTAAGGAAAAAGTGTAAGAGACATGAGATTATCCAAACAAACGAAGAGGGTTCTAAACAATAACAATGATTTCGGAGTGAAGGGTCATGGTCTTCCCCGAAATGTAAAACGAGATTTACTTACCAATTTAAATGAATTACACAGTATGAAGTATTATTATCGCCTCATTGCTGGTAACAAATACAGATATCGAAGTACACTACGTAAGACTGTAGCATAACGAAAGAACAAACTGTAAATGTAAATATGGAAAAGAAATTCAAACCGTAAGCCTGACATTGAACATAATCCTGATTCTGAACAATTCCAGAATCCTGAATCTGGTACTAGTTTGTAAAAGAAAACATCGAAACTATGTGAAACCCAATAAGTATTAATCAACACTTTTAACTCCCTAGTATTATGACTCTACAGTTATAATAAATTATGCCTCTTTTATGTATGATTCTTTACTAAGTAAAGTTATATGTTATGTTTTCGCAATCAAATAGTACACAGTACTAGACTAGTTTTGCTTTTAAAATAAAATAAAATAAATTCTTAAATATTTTACCTTTTATATTAGCAACTAAGATAATACACAAGCACGTACGATGCAAATTTAGCATTTGTATATATATATATATATATATATATATATATATATATATATATATATATATATATATATATATATATATATATATATTAAAAATAGATTAATTTTCTGCTTGAACTGGATAGAAGAATCCAACCGGCAACAATGTGGACGTTAGCTGTATCTCCTCTCCCACACAAAAAAGAAAAACTTGACAACACTAGTGCAAAACTCCGAATTCAGACATAACAGGGACGGAAAGGTTGCTCTGAATTCATAAATCAACCCTTGATAAAAACTACGTGATCTCATAAAAGCCTTATCAATTCAAATTACTGAAGGGCCGCGGTGACTCAGTGGTAGAGCGTTCACCTCTGGCGCATGGGGTCCCTGGGTCGATCTCAGCTCGCGCCAAGTGAACTTCGTGGAGGACAAACATCGTGTACGTGGGTTTCCTCGGGGTTCTCCCGTTTCCTCCCATTTTCTTCATTCAACCATTTCATTCATTTCTCGTCATTCCTTTAGCCTAGCCGGCATAACCATAGAACGTAAAACTTCAAGATTTCATTTCAAATTACTGAAAGAGTAGATACTATTATCAGAGAAAGACTCAGGTTTTTCAATAATCAACATTACGAAGAAATACTTCTATATACTGCCTTGTTATGTACAGTACATATAAAATAAATGGTGTGCTCTTGATTAAGCTAATTAATTATACATATTCGTGACAGAAAAAAATATTAGTTCTTTCGGGAAGTTTAATATTCGATTTTATAACATTAAAATCTTCACATCCCCATCGATATCTCATTTTACTAGGCAAGTGCTTGTATGGTGTTATCCATAGATGATAAGTTTTGGCTTCCTTATTCAACTTTTCTTTTTCTTCCTTTCTTTCTTTTTTCTTGTCCTTCTTTCTTTTTGTTGAGGGAATACATCTCGTCCTTAGGCGAGACAATTAAATGGAGTTTAATCTAATCAAACTATTAATAGATACACCACGTCTTAAAAATGTCATTACGTCATAACAACCATTCTGTATAATTAAATTGTCATTATCAAGTACCTTAACACACAATGACGACCATATTATATATATAAAAACTTATTTACTACTTCGTTTTTATTTAGAAAGGATATCATAGCCAAACCTTAAGTTGTCCATGTTTTCTAATTTTATGTATGTTTGTTCAGGAATTCTCGTTTCGTTAACGTATGTCTGAAAATAAAAGTAGATATTACAGAACAGGGCAAGGATACACCTTAAAAATAACAAGCATCCTAATTACTAGACTGACCAAAGATGATGATAATAATAATAACAATAATAATAAAATAAATAAATAAATAAATAAATAAATAAATAAGCACGGAAGTATACACTCGACAACACTAATTTTTAACATAATGTTTGCCTGGAAACTACAAGATTAATATTTCATCTTGAAATCCCGTACAGCAGCCTCTCAGACTTGTTTCAGGTGGGAATCATTTTTATTAGTTAGAATGTTTTACAGACCACACGAACCACACTTTTCAAGTCCCCTTCGAGAGTAAATTTATCTCTATAGATCTGTACTGTTATAAAAAATTTTATCTGTGAGGGCCGTTCGGAAAGTAACCTCCGATTGGTTAAAATAAGAAACACCAGAGTAAATAAGAAAGAAGAATTTATTACATACATCTAAAAACTACTTTGCTCTATTTTTCAACATAGTTCCATAAACATTTAAGCACTTATCACATCTCTGCACTAGCTTAGAAATTCCAACAGCATAAAAATCTCCCGCCTGTGCCTTGAGCCCCTCATCTTTCAGCTCCTCATCCTCACCAAAGCGCTGAGATCCAAGCCACTTCTTCATATGCATGAAGAGATTATAATCACGACTTTCACGAACTTTTCCATCAACTTTCTGAATGAGATCATCAGTGACTACTGACAGCCTGCAACTCCTCTCTTCATCATGAATATTTGTTCGGCCTCTTTTAAATGAATTAACCTATTCACCACACTTGGTCCATACACGGCCCAAAGTTCCCGCTGCTGCAGAATATTGTATTGCCGTAAGAAATCGTATAACAGCTCACACCTCGCATTTGACGGGGTTTTTTACTGCAGCACACATTTTGAGACGCTACAAAAATGGAACTAGTGATCAGACAACCTTCACTCTACCACGGCTGGATGCAGACTGATCTACCGCGCACGTCTGTGCAAAGATGGCAGCACTGTTTCCATTACTTCACGCACGGTGGCGAATCGGAGGTTACTTTCCGAGCGCGCTTAGTATACAGTTTCGAGTATATACCAGTAAATAATATTTCTAAAGTAATTTTAATTAAAATTCTCGTACTTTTTATATTAATACTAGCTGGACCTGCACTCTCTACTTAGCGCATCATTTACATATGAGCATGAATCTCCTTGTTATTCCTCACATCTGTACATGTCCCTTCACAAACACAGGTGAAAGACGTCTTGATAAAAATTGGCAAGAGATACCATAAAGGGGATTTTTAAAATTACTTTTTTCAATATCTCACACCGTTTGCAAGACTTGAGCCTACTTCCGGTTGGAGTTTTTAATTTATGTATGATCAGTGTTTTCTTTCTTCTTGCGTGCAGTATGTAATAAGCAAATACATTATACACTCAATTAATTATAGTGTCAGTGATATATGGGCAAAACACTCCAAACAATAAAGATTCAACTTAGAGTGGAGAAATGGTTATCCTTCGTTTTTCATTATCATTTGGACATGAAGCCAACGCCTGAGAGGTATGTAACCCCCTATACAATTATGTGGTGTTGGAATGTATAATGCGTAGGATATGATACTTTTTCCCCTAATTTCAACACTTCCAGTGTACCCGTAAAATGTAATAAAGAAATAATGGCCATGTTTTTTCAAATATTCAATTAGAACTGGACAATCTACATAAAATTTGCAATCGATCAGTGAAAACGTCATCTTTCTAGAGCCTGTAGTTTCCGAGATCAAATTGTCGAAATGATTGGCCACAAACATATAAATATCCACAAACGTACAGTTTAATAGAACTCCAAAGATGGCAGCACAATTCATTAGCATTGATTTTGGAAAAGGCTTATTAAAATACAAAAGCTTTGAACAATAATTTAAAAAAGATAAACGTTACCAAAAACGGATCTATTTAAATTATTTATTTAAAGTACACATACTTTAAAACATTTGTCTTTATTAAATTTGAAATTACAAATAAAAGTAAATCAAAGGTTTGAAATCCGAAGTTATACGTTGGAGCTCAGGCGCCTTTGTTTGTACTGTAACATTTTAATATATAGATTAATAGAAGAAAATAATATTAGTTTTATGTAATAGTAAACGATTTCAAAAATATTTTATAATAGCTAGGGTTAGGATTTTTAGATGCTTACATTCTCCTTTCGGAGCAAAAACGAGCTCTCTGAAAGTACCGAATGTGCTAAATTTTGCTACTAGTTGGGAACAGAGACAATGTTCCAGCACATTTCTCCCTTTTCTAAGCTGTTCATCCCTTATTCCCTTAATCTAACCTCAGTCTCCTTTTCTCCCCTTTTCTATTCTTTTTACTGTAACTTTTCAAAATTTTATTCAAAATTTCTCCCTCGTTGTGGAATCAGTCTGCTGTTTTTTTTTGGTGCAAGAATTTTGACACGATCTCACAGTTTGTACCTATTCTGAATCCAAACGATGCCTGCGCAACTTTCAAGGAGAACAAATTTCTCAAGAGAAGATTTATTATTTGGAAACATAACTGTTACAAATAATGTTTAGGAGAAGTTCAGTGAATTACTACTTTCGTGAGGTAACTGTTACAGTTGTTTAGTCATAAAAAAGCTCAAGGTTAGTCTTCAGAAGGATTCGAATGTTGTCGAATTTGTAAAATCTACAAATCTGCTATTGAGAGTGAATACGAAATGTACTCCAATTGTCTTTATGGTTTGCATTAGCGTCTACGAAGACGTTTTATCTCCAAATTAAAAACACGTTTACTTTTAACAATTTAGATATCTTTAATTTTACAGTACATATTACAGAGATATACGTAGCTTATACACAGCTTGTTTTCAATGAGATAAAATTTTTATTAAAAAACAGTTGAAAAATGCCATTTCTTTGTAATTTCTTCGCTTTTTTCACCTTATTTTCCCATCCTTTGCTATGAACTCTCTCCCTTAAAACTCTAACCCTGATAATAACACATCTACATAATCTATTAAATTTTCTATAATCATTAGCTTATTGAATGGCATAATTTATTATTTATATAATTTATACTTGTAAGAGATTCTGAACTTCAACTATAATGTGTGATATGCAATTTGTTTGAATTTTATTTATTTATTTATTTATTTATTTATTGTCTTTTTGGACTAAGAGGACAATGAGGATGGACTTCGAGGACCACTTGTGATCCGTGAACCACAGTTTGACAAACGCTGCAATAGGAGTACAATAAACCAACCTATCACCATTGTTTGATTGATGTTTTTGACCTACAGAAGCTAGTGCCAACAAACCTAACATACACATATACTTCAACCAAGCAAAAAACATGTATGGCAAGTATTGATCTTCGTCATGGTTCATAGAGCATGCTACTTGCACAGTGTGGATGGTGTTTTGCTTTCAGTCGTATGGGATTTGCACGCCGTTGAACAAAAGAACTTCATTCGGACATATGAATGTTAAAAAAAAAAAAACACGTTGAAGATTTTTTTTCATATTTTGAAATGCGATTCAACAATCATTTAAAAAAAAAAGTTAGAACGAAATATTTGTACAACAAGAAAACTGCATTTATTTCGAAGAGAAATCAATAAAACATTCGGAAATTAAAGTACATCAGTAAAATCAGATGTTTATTTGTGGCTGAAACAAACAATCTCTTCCCCTTATATATATATATATATATATATATATATATATATATATATATATATATATATATATATATATATATGGGGATGTACGCAGGAATTTCTTTCGGGAGGGGTCCAAAGCTTTTCGGGGGTTCCAAACACAATTTCGGGCTAAATGATATTAAAAATTGTAAAATTGCCCCTAAAATTAGACTAAATTTACAAAAAGAGTCTGGATTTGGGGGTTCCGGACCCCCAGGACCTGCGTACGTCCCTGTATCTGTATAAACTTTCTGTATACTTTTGTTGGTTGGATTGGAGTTTTGCGTCCATTTCAGCACCATGCCAATATGAAACGTGGAATTATAGCTTAACGTAGGATCTGAACCACAAGAGCTCCCATCGGGAATCGACGCTAACAATACAGTCGTGATAATATTTTTCTGTATATCTATGTCCAACGAAACTACACTGAAGAACATGTACTACGTGCATATGTAACTTCAATACGACGTTAGAAGTTATTTTAAAATCTATCTTGCCAGACAAAACACAATATTGTTACTACCGTGTTTTATGTTTCTACCGTGTTATGTTTCCTACTTTAAAGACGAGGAAGCAAAATAACATTATGAAAAGGTAATTACAGTTAGTAGAGTTACGAATTTCATTAAAGTCATTTCCAGTTAGTAGTTACTAATTTGATCAAACTCAAGTTTTATTGTCAATGACTTATTATAAAAAGATCATTCCAGTTAGTGGAATTACGAATTTGATCAAAGCCATAGATTTTATAATAAACACTGCACATGATTCATTATTTAGCTTTTCAATCCTCTTTATACTTATGGTAGTTCAAAATATTAATTTTGATTATCCTAGTAATTAAAAAAATAATTGTATGCCTTATAACTGAATAATAATAATAATAAAACACCAACTTACCCCATTAAGACTATTCAGATCTTTCACTTTATATTTCTTTTCGTAGAAATCGAAAGTGATGACTGCATGTCTCTTGTCCACAGTTCGGGACTGAAAAAAAAAAATGTAATATTATAAACAAATTGTTTCGATAATATACGAATTGAGATTGAACTATATTCTGACGCATCGTTGATTTCTCTCAATACTTAACAATGAACTAAAAGTCTAGAAGACTGAAAAATAGTAGAGAACGCTTACGAAGTACAAACGAGAAAAATCTATGCAGCCTGCTAGAGCGACATCATATTTTAAATTGTGAAAATGTTCAATTAAAATAAATTTTAATGGAATCATGGCGAATTATGCCTACATCATTTATTTTCATGATTACAAAAATATTTTGACCATTCAGTACGTTAAAAAAGAAACGATACAATAATTAAAAAAAAAACTGCAGAAATAAACCACACAACGTCATTTATGACGTCTATGCATATAAATACGATTGCTCAGTGACAGTAACGAGGCATATATTTGCGTTCTTCGTCAGTAGCGAGGCTATGTACGTAGGACGAGATCTATAGTTTAAAGTGAGGTCTGAACTACTGTCGAGGGGTCGATGTTGTCTCACCGGGACCTTATGCACTACAGACACGCGCTAGCCACTGAACTTCAATGTGTAAACATAACAGTAAATTAATAAGCGAGTTTGTGTGCATGATTATCGTTCTTGCTTTGCAATGATGAGTCTCAGATTCCAATCACAAAGCTAGTCGTTTTGACAGATTTTTCCAAGCTGCTCTTTAGTCCCACCGGACGCCTACTGGAATAGTACCTTTGACACAGACCACGGTCCAAGTTTTCTTCTTATATACACTCCTAATTGTTTCAAGTAAATGGATTCACAGTTGTATCTGGAACACGATTATTTACTCTTTTTAAAATCACGGGTAGGAACTAGTGTGTGCCCTATCCAAAAATGCATGTTACAGAATCTTAAGATACTCACGCAACAATTTTTAGAGGGAGTTTAGCTACGGTCATTTAATTTGAAGTACTCACTAAATACTCCCATAAAAATTGTTGCTGAAGTACCACAGGATTCTCAAACTTTGATATTTGAATAGGCCACATTAGTTCCTAAGTGGGGTCTTGACCCGACTACGGTAGGTCCCATAGTTTTGCAACTATTGACCTTTAAATTTCATTTTTTCATGTTTTCGGGAGCATATAACTCCGAAAGGAAGCATTTGTGCACCCAAGTTGGTCTATACTTTTTATCTTATCTTGGTGTCAGGAATCACCCACCTCCCAATCGTTGTTGATGTTGTTTTGAAACACCCTATATATATATATATATATATATATATATATATAGCGTGAATGTGTGTGTGTGTGTTATTATGACTTAGAGAACATGTTTACGTATTTAAACAGTAGTAGTCTACATGAGTAAAATGGGTAGAGGAAATGCACTTAGAATGTAATTAAGTACACACTAATGCCAGTTAATGGTCAGTAATCAGTCTCCGCCACCACACCACCACCACCAAATAGTTTGTTGCTATTGGTACTGCTGTTCAGTAATGAGAAAAGAATGTACTGAAAGTGGTTGAACGCCCTACATGACACCAGATGTATTAATTAGAAACAAAAAAGACGATCACCATGGAAACAAGTGAAATATAACAACATCGCTTTTTCAGCCTATAAACAATATTAAATTAACATTCTGTACTATGATCACTTCGTTTCAATGTAAAACATAAGTATTTCTTTGTAAAACGTCAAGTTAACAGCCACACTATCGGAACCTCGCATATTCTTTTATGAAGCCGCATTAAAACTACAAAGATCTAAATATCTGTCTTTAATGTCTCTAAACATATGTAAAATTCTCTAAACAGTGTTGAAAAAAAAAGGGACCGAATTGTTGAATCACTAACGTATTATTAACGGTTAAAATTTCTGTATTGAATTCTCCAGGGGTTGAAAGAGAGGTACTAACAGTGTTACTAACGAAACAAGAGGAGGCAAGTTCCAAGACAATATATTAGACGAGAAAGCACTTTCACAACATTTTTTTCTGGACGATACAGCTCCAAATCTTTGTTTCGCGGCAAAACTAGTATAGAAATTTTTTATACTACGTGACATAACGATAATGAACGAATAGAGCCTTCTAAAACCATACAGGTTTACATATAACAAAGAAATTGCAAACCAGCCCATTAAAGAACCAAGAAATAAAATCAGTACTGTGGTGTAATGCCTAGATAACTACGACTCCCCGAGAATGGCACGACATTTCTTATAATTTTCACCTCTCGGACAAACAATTAGGGTATTTGCCAGAAATTTTCTTCAGGAGGGGTGTAATGAATTAGAGACGGGGTGCAGATTCTAACGATATGTTTTATGTAAAAAAAAAAGCAGTTCTTAAGCATATCTTTGCTTAATAATACATACACATTACAAATTTAGCATAACCTCGGCAAAGGGTTGCATTATTTGCTTTAGTTATGAATAGGAGAAAAGAAAAATACTTCCCTTTCACTTTTATTTGCTATTGTATGAACACATTTTGTTATTCTCACTCTCACGCACACACAGACATATACTTGCCCTCAAACATATCTTTTGTACTACCAAAACCAAAGTTGCACCACGTTCATTCATTCTTCGCGTATCTTTATGCATAGTAGTTATCTACACATTTCTGTAAGCTTGCTTTAACCAGATGTTGCAAGCATTATCTATCATTTCACTTAGTCTTTGTTCTTTGTCTTCAGAACCGGAGCGAATATAAGGAATATAGGGGCCTTCCGTATATATTTTCAAATCGTTTACATATTTATAGCTAAGTTGACATCGTTCTGAACATAACAATTTGTTCATTGAAGAAAATGAACGCTTTACTTCTGCTGTGCCCAAAGGAATAGAAAAACACTTGCTTACTTCGGACAGAGTTGGGAACATACTAATTCTCCACAGGAAAGATCAAGAGTTTTTGGTGGATACTAATGTTAGGATCCGCACGAACTCTTTTATAAATTTTATACTCTAGTTCGAGTTCAGGTTTATTATAATGCTACCAAAATGTCTTGATCCGTGGCAAAAATGCGAACTAAACTCACATTCTTGACACACCCACGCGCTGAACCAATGAGTTCAGCTGTTGTTAAGCGAGAGAACCTGGTAGCTGTGGGAGTGGCATATTTTCAGCCGATGGCAGCGCTTGAAACGGAAGACTAGGTGTCAAGTCAGTGTGGTATATCTATAATACTACAAATGCTAGCCACTTCAGTTAAGTGACCTGAGTCGGGAGTGTTTTTGAGCACATCATAGAAGTGAGACAGCTGTTTGAGAGGACCACCAAATCTTTCCTTTATGTTGCTGATAATTTTTGATTTGTAATTGGAGAGAAGAACCTTGAGTTCTAATTTTCTTCCATTCTCACACCCTCAGATTTTGCCTTTCCTACAACACTTACAGCATGCTCTGAAATCTCTTAAAAAATGATATCTTCCAAATTTGCAATGACACTTTCTAGCAACTTCAGCGTTGTAACCACATCATTTCAACTTGACATTTGCAGACTTTTGCAAAAATGTATTTAAGAGTAGATCTACTAATGTGAAAGTTGTCAATGTCTTTCTTAGTTGCAGCAGTAGTCTACCAGCATTTGATGATATGTATCCTGCATCAACATAGATATGCTTCAAACACAATACATATTGCAGCATAATGTTTATCATAGAAACACTACCTTTATATGAAAGTCACCTAGTGGAAGCACGTTGCACCAATTTGTAAGAAGCAGCGTCTATTAAAGATTCCACTTCCTGCAGAACTTTCAGCTGCTTGTGACTCCCATGAAATGCTGTGTATAGTTTATTCACTACATTTACAACCAACCCTTTTGATATTTTTTGAAGTTCCACACGCCCTTATCAAAGCCAGTTGTAAAATGGCTTCTGCAATGAACGAAAATCAACCTAGGCGAATCTTCTTTGAGACGTGCTTGAACTCCAAATTTTTCACCGCTGAAATGTGAAGCACCATCAAAAGCCACAGCAGTCAGTTTTGCAGTACTAAGCACTACTTTATGTATTTCTTAAAAAAAATGTCTCTTTGATGCATTTTGTCTTAGTAGACTGAACTGGAACAGCACAAACGGAAGTCTCCTTCATTTTGCAAGCCTCTATGTAACGTATACAAATACTCAGAAATTTCTCTTCATTTATAACTGTGCACTCGTCTGCCATGAGAGAATTTACTAATTCTAGAGAACTTAGCTTTTCTAAATTCAGTTATGGCAACACCAAAAGATTCTAGAATAGAAGTAATAGAGTAATGCGATAAGTGATGTGGATTCTCTGGTGAGTTCCTTATATGCTGCTTTATTGTTCCTGAATGGTCTTGCGATGCCATTCTGTACTCCATTTGGATGTGGTATTTCTTCGGAAAATAGGAAATATGTGATTTTGAACAAATCTTTACCACGGATATACCTTCACGCTGAATGTTAAACTGTTGATGAACTTTGAGTAGCAACACTGTCACTTTGCAATGAGGCCTGTACCGCACATATATGATCTTTACTTTTGTCATGTATTCTTGCCTTTTCTGAAACTTCTCTAGATGAATATAAAGACACAGGGACTAACAAAGGTGGTATGCTTTTTACAAATTATTCCGCCAATTCATCTGACAGACTGGCGCTCTCAATCAATGTGTCTTGTTTCAAGCTCTGTTATCGAGTGAATGAAACAGGAGTAGTTTACAATGCTGCTCTTGACGGAACAATCTGTGTGCGCCACCACCACCAGGGCGCCAGCTTATCACGGATATATTTTCAGTTTCCTACTGCTCTTTTGGAGTTACCTAATCACCTTTATTTTACTGATTATAGTGAGCCGACTTTGGCATTGTTCTGGTATTAGATTTCAATTCTAATATGGATTATTTATATGATTCTCAAGCAGTTCTTTGAGCACAATACTTCACACGATTTCGTGAGTAGAGAAATGAAAATATAAAATCGAAGCTAATATCTAGAGTCATGCTATTGAAGCTAATATTTAGATTGTTGAGTTTCGTGCCAGCTGCTAGAAAATTATCACCAGGACATAATTTATGGTGCTATTTTTTACACTTATGGTACCAATGATAGTATAACAAAAAATTGTACACCTCCCTCTGGGAGATATCGAACTGTTTTGCCAGGGGGGATATCGTCTATCATAGGGATGGTGTAAGGGGGGTATTGAGAGGGTGTAAAAATTCCCTGCAAATAATACACCTTGTTCTTTCTCTCAAGTATGTTGATTACTTCTTACTTCGTCTATCTGGGGATTTCACCCCCATACCAACGAATATGCTCATCGTACGACCTTGTACTTCTCATTTCCCTAACATGTCTCTAATCTTAAAGGATTTCGAGATATGACTATTTTATTATAACAACTGCAACCGCCCCCTTTTCTTCCCTCTTTTTTATTCAAGTACTAGCTTAAGCAGTTTAGCCTGGGCGTTGATCAATTAGTCACTTACTCAGGACTCATTTTATATTTAAAAAAGAAATCCATATCTTCGAATCTTGGAAAGATAGAAACATAAAATTTGATATATCGATTTCCCATTTAAAATAATTAGGTACGTGTTTTACAGTTTTCAATAATTCCCCTAGAAGGAAGAAAACAGGCGGGAAGATACTTTCCCGTTCTCCGTCAAATTTCCAAGAATCTTTCCTTAATGGTACCTTGTCACAAGTCCAATGCACTGTAAAAAAAATTTTAAAGTTTCTAACTTTGCCTGGACATTGACCAGCAAGTTAGAACTTCTTCTTTAATGATATACGGATATAACGAGATCTAAATAAGACTCTGCCTTACGCTCCCAGACAGCTTCCTGAATTTTTATAAGTAACGCACTAACTTCTCTCGTGCTGCAAACCACAGAACATTGTAGCCAACAAGACGCCTCATCTTCAATTGAGCGATCAGTTCCCAATGCACGTTATTTCTGATTATCTAGACCGATGTTCAGGTTATAGAGTACATCTATTGATTTATATGGGAAGTTCTTTATTTATTTGATATGAATGGGAAATTTGAATAGTTTGATTTTACTTATTTGTTCTTTATATTTTTAATTGATCCTTGCTATTAGGGTTGGCACATCTTACACTTTCCCGTAAGTTTTATATTTTTTTCTGGCACATTTTACGCTACACGCTTTTATTTTCCCAGTAAAACAATTTCATTCCTTTTTTAATAAATAAAACAAATCATAGTTCTGGACATTTTAAAAACGTGTTTATACGATTTAGTTAATGTGATTCTTTTTGTATTACTAGAGGAACTGATTTCTTACACACTGTTAACAACGCAACCCCTACGATGTAACTTAGTATTCAGAGAGAAAATACAATAGGTATTTAGTTTTAGCATCTTAGCCTCTGTCTAACACAGTCTCGATCATATCGCAGTTTCGATCGATCGTGATGTATTTGTGTCAGAAACAGAAGCTCCTGAATAATAAAAGCAGAACTCCAAATGCTTGTAAATTTCAATATGTCCTACAACTATTTTTAACGTATAAAAAGAGATGTGGGACTGTTAAGAAATGGAACCTTCATTAAAATACAGTTAAAAAGGGATCAAAGACTTGCGTAATATACTTGGTTCGTTAGATCTGAACTGTGGTCTCTCTTTCAACACCGAGGTTATATGAAACGAGGTCCTACTTCTTAAAGTGGAATTCGAGCCGCATTATCTCCCTCCAGGAATTGTAATATACTTTTTTGTGTTTTTTATGTATTGCAATTGTTTTTGATGACGTCCCAGTTTGCAATCAATATTATTCTGCGTTACTAAGTAAAACCATATGTTTGTTATATATAAATTCTCAATATTATGTATCTTCCACTTTCACCCCCCCCCCTTCCGTAAAATCGTAAGATCTTTCTTTTTTCTCTCTGAAAAATCTAGTAATCCTATTTGTTGTATGAAAATTAACTTCTCTTATTAATTTTATTACTTGTAAATCAATATTAAATTTATCTGTATATAGGAAAGACGTCCTGACAGACTGCTCAACGCCTAGGCTAAACTTCTTAACCTGAAGAGGGAGAGATTATAGTAGCAATTAATATAATAATATCTTCATATTTCGGAATTCTTTAAGGTTACAAACGTGAAATTTGGTATTTAGACTTCTCATTCAAAATAATTAAACATGAATATATGTGTTTTTGATATTTGACTTAGAAGAGAAGAAAATAATTAGAAAGATTTGTGATTTTGAGTTTAGCGTTCCTTTTTAGCTGCGAAGCTATATGAGACGTGGACCTACCCTACAGGTTAACATGGAAACCAAATCACATGACCTCCGCTTGGAATCGAACCCGGGACCTCACGACAAAGCCACTACCCGCTTAGCTGCAAGGGAATTCAATCACTAATTGGTTCAAACTAGAAAACAGATCACTGAATAAAGCAACGTTTTTATATATATATATATATATATATATATATATATATATATATATATATATATATATATATATATATATATATATATAATAACTGTGCAACAGTTTCGTAAACTAACTGAACATACTGACTTCATCAGACAGTTCTGACGAGTGTCTGACGAGTCTAATAAGTCAATATGCGCAGTTAGTTGACGAAACTGTTACACAGTTATTGTTTTTTTTATTTTTTTTATTTTAATAAACATTGCTTTGTTCAGTTATCTGTTTTCTAGTTTGAGGAACTTCAGAAGTGGGGAGAAAACGATATCAGGTTCTCAATAACTATAATAAAATCTCCGTATCTCGGAATCCGTTAAGGTTAGAGAAATAAGAATCTAGTTTCTGGTAAATGGAAAACTTTTCATTTAAAATAACTGTTTCAGCGTGTACTTTTTTTCTTTTCTTTAGTTTTAATGTTGACCTAGAATGGAAGAAAAAAAATGCGTAGGTCTGGTTCACTAAAATGCCCACCTGAGAGGTTCGAATTTCCTGCAAGCCTATGAGTTCAGACGAATTCTATACGCAAGGTGGAGAAGGAAGAACGAAGAAATATTGCCTTTAGTAGCACGTAGGAGAATTTCCTAGTATATATATATATATATATATATATATATATATATATATATATATAATGTAAATTCTTTTTTGCAAGCAGAGGAGATTTAAACGGCATAGAAGAAAGGTTATTAAAATCCCCATTTATTTGATAGAGAAAAGAAACATATTTCTTCTTATAAACCAACAGCTTGGAAAACCAAAATGACGCAAATGTTCAACGACTTTAGCTCGTTTAAGTTTCCTTTCTACTTTCCACATATTCTCTTAATATTCAGAAATGATTTTTAGAACTTCTATACTCAGAATGAGATACAGTTACAAATTACCAATGTGAATATTAAGAACAAGTACACTTACCGCTTAATTATACAATATCCTGAAGCAGCTTTATTGAAGATGAAAAAAACAGGATTTAAACACTGAATCCTTTAAATTACAAGTTTACAATACTGACTGAAACCATTATGTTCAAAACTGTACCAAATCAACCAAATAAAGAAAGATACGTACTGCACTGCCATTCCAATGTTCATACGCATCTTCCTACTTTCAGAAATTTCAAGTTAAATAATAATACGTATTATTATGTCTCCATGTCAAGATATGCGTAGTACAAGATTCTATATTCTGAGCTAAACAAAAAAATTACAAAAACAAGTGGTCAACTTCAAATACAAGCTTATATACAGCTGTTTAAAATTGACGCGTCCATTATGGGATGCTAAAAGAACTGTTGTTTTTATTATTGGAATGTAAAGTGTAAGTAATGAAATACAAAACAAAATTCCAGCAACGTTTCGCTGAGCTAGAAGATAAACAATGAAACTCCAATTAATTAGTTCTGGACGCAATACGACGTACGGATATCCAAAAATCCAGTTAAATTCAGGGAATAATCAAAAAAGGTTGTTACGAGATAAAAATTCTCCAAAATCGTTTCTGTTTAATAAAAAGGTACCCCTAATGTATATCGAAAATTTGATTCCTCTAATTGAAACAATTTCAAAAACTTTAAAAATTTCAATTAAATATAAATTTTAACGTGATTTAAATTGAAAATTATATTTTTGCGAAAAAGAAAAATACATACAGTTTGGATTTCAGTAGTTTTTTTTTTATGTAAACAGTTTGGATTTCAGTAGTTTTTTTTTAATGTAATTTTCTATTTACTTATATTTACCCGACATTCCCGACGACTGGAGTGCGGATAGTTTGAGTTACACAGTACTAATAAAGTCACTTCTAATTGACCGATGTATGGCGTTAGAGAGAATTTTTACAGAAAGAAGAAACGCACTGAGAAACGCGTTGAGTAAAGGAAGAGAGGGAATGAGGCAGAAGAACTAAAAAAAAAAAAACATACGCTGGCAGTGTACGTGTAGTTAAAATCACTATTTGTGTACTTGTTGCTGTCACCGCTGTCCTATATCAACGTCAGGTTTCCTGTCTTCTCATTCACCTCTACAGGCGGTTTATTCAAATGGAAGCAGCGAACTGTGACGCCACAGAGAATTCAAATGAAATTAAGTTTTCCGTCCCACGGTTATGCCGGTTAGGCTAAAGGAGGCGGTGATGATGAGAAATGAATGAAATGGTGGTATGAAGAAAGTAGAAGGAAACGGGAGAACCCTGAGAAAACCCAAGCATGCGGTGTCTGTCACCACAAAGCTCACTTGGAGCGATCAAGGACCCCATGCACCAGAAGTGAATGCTCTACCACTGAGTCACCTCGACCCCACAGATAATTAGTTGGAAATGGTTATACTAATTTTTTCGCCCTTCCAATCACACTAAACGCACAGCATTACCTTCCTGGACATCAACATGGGATTTACCACAGACTATGGAGCTTCTCCTCACTTTAATAACCAGTTTTTTTTTTTCACATTGTAGTAGGTTATCCACTTTTTATCACATGTGATCAACCGTTTCAAAAATGCCTCGAGTAAATGTTTTTGACTCACAAGTAAATTGGGTGAATCGAGTTGCTGACTGAGACACATATGAGAAAGTAGTACTAAATGTGGTCAGTATTTCAGTGAAGTTGTAGGTGTGAAGCTCCAGGGGTTTAGGAGATTCAGCTACCAGAACATCACATTGAAGTACAGAATAGTCTTCATACAGTTGGAGGTAAAAGCCCTGTAAGACCTCTTGTAACGACAAAAGGTGAATAACGAATATATGGGTACATATTAGGACTAGGGGGAAGTCATATAGTAAGGGTATACCTGACGGCGGCCATCTTGAAATCCGCCATTTTGAATTAAGGTTAAGTTTTTAAAATAGGAATAGGGTCATGTGATACATGATTTAAGGTGCAAATTTAATCAGAAGAACAATGGTGACATTAATTTTGATTTACGCGCAATTGGTGAAAATTTACAGGGAAATTAAATATTGTTGCAGCATATGTATTAGACCTTTACCCCACCTTGTAAATTTTATGTTAATGATAATAATTAAATAAAAAGCAGTTGGATAAATATTAGGTCTACGGTAAGAGTTGCCTTGATGGCGGCCATGTTCAAATCCGCCATTTTGAATCAGACAAAAGTTTTAAACAAAACGCATATCATTGACACCTTATTAATAGCAAATTTTACCATAAATCCAACGGTGTAACCATTTTTGCTTTATCATTAACCAGCATTTGTTATCGCATAAACAAGTTGCTAATTTAAGGAAAAATGACCAAAGTGGAATTGAGTCATAATTAAACTTGGGTCTTTCTTCCAGAAAAGTCCTCAATTAGTACAATCAATATGTAGTTCAGAAAAGAGTGCAAGTTTAAAACTTTTGTCTGATTCAAAATGGGGGATTTGAACATGGCCGCCATCAAGACAGCTCTTACCATAGACCTAATACTTATCCACCTGCTTTTTTTAAAATTATTATTAAAAAATATCATTAACACAAAATTTACAAGGTAAGGTAAAGGACTAATACATATGCTGCAACAATATTTAATTTCCCTGTAACTTTTCACCAATTGCGCGTAAATCAAAATTAATGTCACCAATGTTCTTCTGATTAAATTTGCGCCTTAAATCATGTATCACATAGCCCTATTCCTATTTTAAAAACTTAACCTTAATTCAAAATGGCGGATTTCAAGATGGCCGCCGTCAGGTATACCCTTACTATATGACTTCCCCCTAGTCCTAATATGTACCCATATATTTGTTATTCACCTTTTGTCGTTACAAGAGGTCTTACAGAGCTTTTACCTCCAACTGTACGCAGACTATTCTGTACTTCGATGTGATGTTCTGGTAGCTGTATCTCCTAAACCCCTGGAGCTTCGCACCTACAACTTCACTGAAATACTGACCACATTTAGTACTACTTTCTCATATGTGTCTCAGTCAGCAACTCGATTCACCCAAACGTAAGGTTTACTTGTCGGATGCAGATCATGTGGCATCTTCTAGCTAGCTTTCACAAAATCGTTTAACACTATCTGGTGATGGATGTTTAGGTCATGTGGCGATGTCATGATTGCTTTCATGCCAGTCATACTCGACTTTTGCGAGAATATCCTTCACTTTTGCTGTGATTATTCGCCCATCTTTACGGCAGTAACAAGTGTCACTTAACCATACGAGTTCAACAAATTTTAATTTTACTTTCCTTCAGTAAAACTACAAAGAATTAACTGACAAATATGTTGCCATCTTACTGTTGTGAAGATTACAATTAAGCATAACGTAAATAATGTAGGTGAGATTGAAATATACATTGGTTGATTGCCAATTTATTATTAAACTACATGTAATACAAATAATAAAGTTGAAATAAACAATTAGTGATTTTTATTTTGTATTTTAATGTCACCTGTATACTTCATGTTTCGCTAATTATAATTCAACAAACATTCACAGTAGCATATATCCAGTAATCTACAGTAGTTTCTCTTTTTGAATCTTATTGTTCACATTTAAAAAGAAATGCTTTTTGAGGTGCAATTCCCTTTTACTAACTATAGATGGAGAGAAGAAACATATATCTTGTATTTCGCATTTCTCGTTCGTCCAATAATAATAATTTAAAATCATCTAAACCCTTATTTCTCTGCTTGTTAAAAAGATACAGACTTCTCTCATATTCTTAAATCTGAATATCATATGATAGGTTCTAAGCTTCACCTTCAGGCTGCTATAAGATACTAATAAATTGGAATGGGAGAACGTCGGAAAAAGAAACTAAAAGGAAGAAGCTAGAACTGGATATGACAGACAGAAGCTGGGAAAGACGACGCTTAATAAACAGAAATGAACTGAATATTAAGGAAATCAAATGAAATCTCTCTCTCAATCTCTGCCAAAATCATTTCTTGGAAGACTATTTATGGATGATTACCTCTGATCTTCCACGTTCCTCGAAGGAAGAAATTACTAATTCACAGAATAGCTAAAACAATCTTGCTAATCTGAAAAGCTAAAGAAGGTATTTTTAAGAACTATTGTATTCCTTTAGTTTGTTAATTTGTGAGAGTAGACTGAAAGAGGCTTTCGAGATGAGGACGTGGAGACGAATATGGAGAACTGGGCAAAACGGAACAGAATAGAAGGGAAGTTACTTACCTCCTATTGTTTGTTTGTAAATTTGTTTATTTATTTAAGTTTAGCGTTCTTTTTCAGCGCTGAGGCTACATAAGACGTTGATCTATAGTTTACTGCGCAATTCGACACACTGTAATGTCTTTATTTTTAAAATATTCTCCACCAGGAATCGAACCCAGGGCAAACCCCATCATTAGACCAATGGGGAGGGTGTATTAGGGTGGTCCTTAATTTTCGATTTCCGAATTTCTTTGTTCCCAACTCTTTAATTGGTTCCATGTCGAACCAAATTAACCCATGAAAAAATTGGCTCAATTGAAAAATATTTAACCGATCCTCAAACGACCTAAACTTCTGATTACATTTACAATGTATAGTATATGGCAAAAGTTTGGAATAGACCCTTGTAACTTTGAAACGAGTGAAGGGAAAGGGATCATATTTTTGCACAGAGGTAATGGAGGGAGATCCACACTTGAAACTGAGTAGTACCATGATGGCGCCCATCTTGAAGCCCGCCATCTTGGCTTCAGATCCACAATTTTAAATAGAAATAGGGCCATATGACATATCCTTTCTGGGTAGCTTTTCACCAAAACACACACCTGCCTTCATTTTCCATTTATCTCTGATCAGTAATAATTAGCACCTTTGGAATATAAATATACATGTGAGTCATTTTCTGTAGCGATACCGGAATGCGCGTGTAGAAAGTTTAAGGTATGGTACCCCAGCTGCAAGTAGCATAGAGAATGTTGAAAGACTAGCGATATTTGTAACTTTTAACGGCAAAGAACAATTATTGTCACTGAAATACCATCATCTACAGGAGAGGCACAAACTACAGCTGTTTACGAAGCAGTGGAGAAACAGGGCATAGAATACAAAATACAAGAGTTATGCTTCGATACAACTGGAGGCAACACCAGCAGAATAAGTGGTGCTTGTACAAAGCTTGAGTAGTAGTTTGATCGTGATTTACTGTTAATATCGTGCCGATGTCATATATTCGAATTAGTTCTTCAAAGTAGTTTTCACGCAGTAATAGATCATGCTTCTGCTGCCAGTACAAGTTCCGGGCCTGATGTGCTTTTGTTTGAAAGGTTTACGGAATCCTGGTCGTCCATCGACAAAAGCAACTACCGAATTGGAGATGATGTTACGGAAGATGTCCGTGTCACTATGCTAGAATCCTGGAATGTAAACAACAACAAATACACTAGAAACACAAAAGAGATGGTTATGATGTTTCTCTATAGTGTTTCTGGTGTACCTGTGGTTGATCTATGAGATGGCTATGATCTTCCTAGTCGGTACAGTTCCCCAACGAGTTTCATTTCGCATTCCTGGAGCTCTGAGCCATTTTGGTGGATGGCAAAGGCTATATATGAGGATTCCAAGATCAGTTTGAACTGACGTTAAAAGAGAAGAATTGAATCAAAACTACGCATTTTCCTTGTCCGAATCTATTCAAAAGCTTGGTTCCTTGCACCATTGGCTGTGAAAGCTCTGTATCACGATTACAAGTTCTTACAGAAATTCATCGAATACAAGGAAGTAGATCCAGAAATTAGTAATTGTGCTGTGAAAAAAATTCGCTAACCATTTATGGTATCTGTCACCAGAAACTGCGGCATTCGCATTCTTTGATGATGAAGTACCGCAACACTAACGAAGAAAGAAAAAAAAAAAAAGGTTTCTAATATAACCTGGAGTACAGAAGAATGTGATGTACAAATCCAAGTAAAGCAATACCTTATAAATAGTGCAGAAGTCAACAGTTTCAAAGAAAAAGAATTCTCGGGCTTCGTTTCCGCAGATTCGAAGACATGTTTCTCAAGAATTTCTATAGATACACATTTTCTAAAAACATGCCCATCTACTTGGAAACAAGATGCCAAATTTCAAGGAGTGAAGCTGATACAAGAATACTGGAGTATTCTAACCAAGGATGAGAAAGAAAAACAATATGTACTGCAGATCGTCAGTGAACACAGGAAAAAGTATCCAGGAGCTATAAAAGTTGGCTTAATCAGGCAATAGAAATTGGGTAGTTATTCACAGCCTTCAGCTTTCATTATTATTGCCATTTTAAACCTTCATTATATTGATTATGTATTTTTACGTACTTCATATAAATAATTTCAACATAGGTTGGTGTGCATTGGGACGGAATGTGCTATTATATAACAACATACATAATTGTTGTTCTTGTTACTTTTATGCACCTCTTTTTAAATACTTCGGTAAACTATGAAGAAAGACAATACTGAAGAATAACAAACTGTTATTATAAAGGTAATAATTATTGCATGATTAGAATAAGTTGAAAATAAAAGGCAGATATGTGTTTTTGGTGAAAAGCTATCCCAAAACGATGTCACACGACCTCATATCTATTTAAAATTTTGGGTCTGAAGCCAAGATGACGGACTTTAAGATGGTTGCCATCATGATACTACTCAGTTTCAGGTGTTGATCCATCTCCACTACCTCTATCCAAAATATGACCCCTTTCCCTTTGGCCGTTTCAAAGTTGCAAGTGTCTATTCCAAACTTTTGCCACATACTATATAAAAAGTTTAGGTAGCTTGGGGGTCGGTTAAATATTCTTCAATTGAGCCAAATTTTTTTCATGTATTAATTTGGTCTGACATGGAACCAATTTAGAGATTGGGAGCAAAGAAATCAGAAAAAAATATTTCTCCATATAATTAAGGACACCCTAGGATATATATTTTATTCTTAGCCTATTCAGTTACTCCATGAGAAAAGGGAGATTGGAGGAACTTAAATCTATTTATTAATTCAAATTTGATATATGATTATTTCTTACATGTATTCATTTAATAGGCTAAAAGGGGATTTATAATGAGCATTTTATAATGTTGTTCTAATTTATTTCAACCTATTTTTAAAGGGTATTCCAGATGCAACCATGAAGCCATTTTAAGTTGGAAATAATAGGAAACGCAAAGGAAACTTCACACGTCAAGCAACTAATGTCTATAAGAAAGAAAAGTATCACTGGAGAGAGGATTATATGGCGTATACTCAAGGATCATTTTGGGAGGGCAGGGAGCAAACAAGCTTTTTGATCATAGATGTCGACAATTACTGATTTTTGTAGGTTTGTTAGAAAATGTTTTGCGTTTATCTATCTCAATTATCTCATAGTTCTTTCAAGGACAACAGCTGTACCTGAGATAATGTTTGGTCTTCCTGCAACTTTTCAACATTTCCGTGCCCTTTTTGATTTCGTCTGCCAGCTCTATATATTTGCCAATTTTTGTATTAGCTGTTAAATGTATGTTGTAAATGGCACTCCTACAATCTATGAGAGTTATGACTACTTCTTAGTCCAATTTATTGATGATAATGTCGGGTCTGTTTTCATGTACCCAGTGGCGTAACTAAAGGCTTGGGGGCCCTCCCGCAGACAGCGTGGAGCGGGGCCACTTCTCTACGTCCCACTTCACGCTTTGGGGCCCCCTGATGACTTGAGCCCCCCCGCAATGCGGGGTCTGCGGGGCCCTTATTTACGCCTCTGCATGTACCGTTATTTCCGCTTCGATTTGTCGATCTCAGTTATTATCATTATTATCCTTAAAATTTCTATTGCCAGCCTGGTTGTCCCGGGATAGATATGGGTCCTGTACGTCCGAAGACAAAAGAGAATTCAAAGACGTCTCGTGGACATGTATTATATTATGTGGAATATACTGTTGAAGTATCTGTTAAAGTGTTGTTACGTGGAATATACTGTTGAAGTCATGTGAGAAACACCTTGGAGAAAACAACGTAAATATCAGGAAATCTCCAATTACGTTTTTTTACTCAACATCGCATAATAAAATAATTCTGAAACCCCTGTATTTACCATTTAAAAAAAGGAATATAACTGAAATTGAATACCTGTTAAATAAAATCAAATACAAGTAAGTAATTTAAATTTAGAGTTTAAACATCAGTTTTTTCAGCCCTGACGCGCAGTTCTTAAGTAGTAAAGAATATCCAGACATCACACTAAAACTTAAGGATTAATGTTGTGATATTGATCACCAAAAGCAGAAATGAACTTTTTATTATTGTTGTTGTTGTTTATCCCAGCCATTTGCAATACTAAACAATACAATCGGATGAGTCAATACTCAAGGTTTCAGGTAGGCTACAGAAACATAGAAGAAAAACAAGTTGCCATATTCGATATGTACGTGGGAAGTCGTTGAACTCCTCCTTAGGAACAAAGGCAGTAAAAAATAACCGATTGCTATTTTTTTCTCCCTTCAAGCAAATCTACAATTATGAATTATGTATTTGAACACAATTTATTTTTTACAAATAATCGAATACCGTTAAGCTATTTGCTTTTTCCAATAAATTAGTATGTACCACACCACACTGAGGAAGCACATAAATTCTTGAAAAGTAAAATTTAACTTCATATATTAAGAATCCACTAGCAGCCTAATGAAGATTGCAACGTGGATGAGTAATTTATCCCTGCCTGTGGTGCGAGAGATCCAAGTTACATCCCCGATTAGCATTCACGTGATTCAGATCTCACATTAAGCTCCGTGTCTACATTTCACGGAATATAGCTTCGGAGCAGAAAATGGACTCTAAACAATCAATTAATAACTAATGGAGACGATGTAAACGAAAATCAAATAAACAATAAAGTAAGAGAAATGACAACTTCGTCTTGCAATTTGGTATGAAATCAAACTTTCAGTTTTACGTCCTTTAGGATAAACGGGACGAATGATTAATGAAAATTTAAGTTTTAACGTTTCATGGTTATGCCGGTTAGGCTAAAGGAGACGGTGATGATGACAAACGAATGAAATGGTTGAATGAAGAAAGTGGTAGGAAACGGGAGAACTTTAAGAAAACCCACGCACACGGTTAGTCCACCACACAGCTCACTTGGCGTGAGCTGGGATCAAACCAAGGACCCCATGCCCAGAGGTGAACGCTCTACCACTAAGCCACCGAGGCCCCCTGAATGATTAATGAAAATGAATGATAATGAAAGAATTGAGAAATTAGAATATAGCAGGAAGTGAGAAAAACCCGTGAAAACGATCGACACGATATTGGCTACCACGACGTTTGTAATTTTTATGTTACCAAGACCTTATAGCAAATTCGAACAGAAGCATTGATCAGAGTAGAGGTGCATGGTTAATTTGGTCACTACTTTTCCCCTCTTTATTTTAAAATATTTAAATTCCTTATCACAACCATTATCAATTCTTTTTTAACCAGGTATCACCATCACTCCTTTTAATTTTAATAATAAAATCACGGTTGTATTTAACATGTTCAGGGATATCTCGAATACCACAAGTTTCTTAGGCAATGATACAATAATGAAATTATTAATAAACTTAACACACAAAATGGCATTTTCTGATAAATCAAATAAGCCTGTGGTGGGAATAATTACTTTGTTCTTACTTGTATTCCTATTTCAATAATTAAAATAAAACAGGGAATACTACACGGGTTTGACTTTTAATAGTTAAGATCTATAGATAGCTAAATAATAATAATAATAAAAGTATTATTTCAAATATTAAATTTTGCTTAAGTACAAAAATGAATAAATGCCTTTGAGAACACAATAAAATCATAAAATTTGTTTCTTATTTTCGCACTTCTATAGATGACAGTATTAAAGAAGATACACACATATTACTCTACGTTGGAGTGCATTCGAAAGGAACAATTTATTAAAAAGTAAAATGCTGAGTTGGCTGAAATGAAAAAAATAATAAAAATAAAAATTAACGACTGTACTATGTCTGTTTTAATATATGCATCAAGGACGATGACTAATAAAATTTGATATTCATTACCTGCATAATACACAACGACCGACGCATATACAGTCCATACTTCGTATGATTTAAGGAATAACATACGAATAACTCGTACAAAGATAGGAAAAGAATTACATGGATCAGAAAATTAAGTAGCATGTATTATTGTGAAAATAAAGAGACTGGGACACTACAAGAAGAAATAACGATCAACTGACGAAAGCAGCATTTGCCTGGACACCAAAAAACAAGGAGCAAACTAGAGAAAGTGAGACGAATTCAAGAACAACAAAGCCCGAGACAGACGATTGTGGAATGTGGTTTAAGAGACCTCCTTTCAGCAATACAATTACAATGGTTGACGATGGTATTTAGAGTTAAATTTAACGAATATTTATCCCCGCATTCGAGTAAGCACTATTAGCAGTTTATGTACTCTACCAATATTTATGAAACGTGCAAGAGTACGTATGTGAAAATTCAAGCACAACCAGGAGTAATTTTTATCAAACTTTGAACTAGACCAAATTCTGAATTCATATTGTTATCAATGTCTATTGATCAAAAATCTCACTTGAAAAATACGCAATAATTTGTTTCATAATTTACCAACTTTAAAGGCCGTGATCTGTTTTGTTTCTACTAAATGTACTAACTACATTGTATTCTTCAGATATGAGGTTTATTACGTGGAACTTCTTAAATTAACTTAGCTGTTCAGAAATGAACTACAACACAAACCTGAAATTATTTTCTTTAAGCCTGATTTAAAATTTCTATGATCTTTCACAAGAAAATTAGTTTCGTACAGAGTATGTGTATGCAGAACTGTGATTTGCATATGTAAGTTACTGAGGGGAAACATTATAGAATAATGAAGCTCACTTTCGAGTAAAATTACATTGTGGTTGTAATGACCCTTACTGTACGGTGCACATATTCTAATACGCTATGAAGGAAAAGAAATCAACCTTACTTCCCTATTCAAGAAAACTATGCAGATACTGATAGTAGGTATAAAGGTAAGTTGCATACAGAGAGGAATACAGAGCTCCAATCCAATACACAGAGAAAAATAATGAAAGACAAATTCCTAATATTACAACTCATGTCTCAACAGCTTCTTCCAAAACGCGCACAGTATTAGAAGATTCAACATAAGCCTAATATAATTTAACTCCAAATAATAACACTACTATAAACTCCATTATCCTGTAGCTGTCTAGCTTGACTTCCTATAAATGTGTTCATTTATTCTTTCCTCGATTTCCTCAGCTCCGCTTTTCTTTGAATTAATTTCTTTTTATCAGATTATTTCATCTTCAATTCCTTCCCTTGTTCTTCTATTATAGTACTTTCCGTTCGGATGAATTTCTTTCAAACAAGAGCTCCCCATCCTTCAAGACAAAGCGCTTTTATGTAGTGATCGCCTACTACCATACGTTCTTCTTGGAAATTTCTTTAGTTTGGTAAGCAAAGACAAAGTCTATCTTCGTGGCAACAAAGGGTTATTCTCAAAACAACGGGAAATGTTTCTTCCAAATTCCAGAAGCTTGTAATTTTCTAATTCTCTCTCCAACAAGATCTCGGTTCAAACTTTCCTAGAAATGGCACGCCAGTTTTATTTTAGCAATAACTTTTAATTGTAATCAGTTGAATTAATATGTATTATTTACACCTTTGCCGATTATTAGACATCTACACATTTTCTACGAAAACCTTACCACAAACACAATTCTGTCCTCCTACACAACTGTATGACTAATTATTTCAAGTTTAACATTCTTTCTCAGAACAGAAACCAAAATAGACATGAGCCTCCATTTTAAGGTAGGGTTTGAACTTATATCTCTACCGGAAACCGAACTATCACGTCTCATTTAACTTAGATGCTAACTAAAATGGACGGGAAAGTCCAATCCAACCAATCATAATACAAAATGTACAACTACAACATATTATTTCAAAAGGTATCTACGATTAACGTTCAGATAAAAGAATAATTAACGATGCGTCTATTTTAAAAAAAAAAAATCGAAAAGTAGAAGAAACTTACCTTCGGCTTCTGATCACCACTATTTTCACCATTGGCAAGGACCAAAAGGCTATGTTTTCGTAAAGAAACTATGTTCTTTGGAATAACACAAGTATCACCCATACCTACAATGGGATGCTGGGAATAATATGGATATATCCCTTTTTGTCTTCCAGTGTCCAATAGTGCATTCATATTGACACGCTTCAAATAAATTCAGTACGTTAAAAAATCAAAACTATGTAGTTCTCTATTGAGACTCGAGTACAGTACACACAGAACACATTGAAGCCAGCTACAAAACACTTCTTATAAATTTTACTAAAACATTGTGCGACTTAAATGTTAAGGGAGCAGAAAGATGCACAAGAAAATATTCCTTGTATGAGTGCTCCTATACAGAGTTGTAAGAACACAATGAACATTTAACACACACGCGCACAGAAAACAAAATGAAACAGTTTTTCTTTCATCGTGACACTATTTTTTGAACTTTGTCAACCAAGCAAGCATATCTTCACACTAACACATTCCGGGTACCGCTTCTGCAAAGATGGAGCAAGATCTGGGCGAGGCGACTGATACTTTGGGTGGAAATAACAAGGAGCCGCCCTAATAAAACTGTCTTCTACTCGATGACACTTTGAGGCATAATAATCACTTTTTTTTCCTTACCCATACACACTATATTTGTTCACTAATTAATACATACATGAACAAGATGCAAAGTGACACACTGATCACCTGGGTTCCAAAAACACAAGCGGATGATCAATCGATGGGTGGAGTTCGGGTGCTAATCTTCATCGCCCACTGCCACAAGTTTCTTCTTCTTCACGCGAGAATATAAAACATACAACTATTGAGGTAAAATGTGCGTCCTTTCTCTTTACTAACATATAAGCGACTTGCGAGTCGTGACAATGTATAAGATACTAATTCTTCCGTATAACATTAATACGAGGTAAATTTCTCCCACGGATATGCACACACAAATGCTAACCAACCAGTCGCAACATACTGTCAATAAATGAAAAGACGATTTTATAACACAATACACAGAAAGTGGCCTATTTTAAACAAAAAAAAAGTCAGTTTCACAGGATTATATATTAGCAGACACGCCTCAATTCTTCACTCACTTTTGTTACACTTGAGTTTCGAACTACACCACCAAAAATTTCCGCTACACTTCAAACGATTCAGAAATATTTTTCAGACATACATTGGCATGCTTCCTACTTTCCTTCATTACGCCTAACACTTGTAAGAACTAAACCATTTAAGAATCCCGAACTGTTAGAGACATTCCTACTTGTAGTGAAATTGTTTCCGTCTCACTGTAGAACTGATATTCCCAAGGAAGAAACAGAGAGAAAGAAAAATACATTGAAAAATAATGTTTTGTTAAAATGCACATCATATTATCAAAGCAACAAGCGGAACGAATTGAGAATAATCAAACTTGCACCTGAGCAAAGTGTATTAATATACTAAATATAAATGATTACTTTCTACAATCTTTCTGGTAGATCTACAAATTGGTTCAGCACAGTGAACAAGAAGAATAGCTACATCCACCTAGATTCATCAACAAATTAATATTCTAATTATGTAAATGACCTGTAAACGTGTAAAGGAATGGAATCAGGTACATAGCATTCATTATGATTAGTCTAAATATCATGTATCTGTTTCAATAAACTAGGACGTACTATTATTACTTTAAGTATGATTTAACACGGCGTGAAATATTATAATGCACTCTAATTCGTACTCATAGGATTGAAGTACAGATAAGCCTGACTTAAGCAGCAAGTCTTACGTTACCTTTACGTTAATTTGCAGTTACGTACTTAATCTCGAAAATTACAACTGTTAGCACATATGAACATGTTCTTTGGCATTCAGTACAGTATGCAATGATATACGTGTATATGTTTTTCTGTATAAAAAAAAAAAAATGTGTACAAAACAGCCTTCATTATATATGTGTATAAAATAGCCTTCATTTATGACCTGTACACTTTCATACTCTTTATATCCATATAATAATAATAATAATAATAATAATAATAATAATAATAATAATAATAATAATAATAATAATAATAATAATAATAATAATGCAGATTGTTACGAAAATACACTTAAGCATTTTACAAATTCGACTTACGACATGTATGTAATGCACACTATCAAAACGCATATTAATTGTATTTTCAAATTTCAGCTTAAAAAGAAGTAGTCTTACTTAGAATAGATAAAAAGCCTTAATATAAAACAGTACCGTATTTGAAGGATTCTATAGACAAGTGAAACGTTGCCACTAACGCTGAAACTAAAAGTGATCTAATTTTTAAAAATCTCTCTTAGCTTAACGTTTAACGATTATGCCCTTTAGGCAAAGGAAACAGATGATTAAGGAAAGTGAATAATGGAAGAATTGGTGGAATGAGAATATGGGAGGAAACGGGAGTATCCCGAGAAAACCTACGAACATGATCGTGGCCGGGGATCGAACCAGGAACCCCTCACACCAGAGGTAAGTACTCGATCACTGAGCCACCATGCTCCCTAAAGGTGATCTAGAGACCTGAAGAGCATTACGAATATCTGAATCTAACATATTACATATAATAATAATAATTTTGATTATTAAAGTTATATGGAACACTAGAAAACACATTAAATTACAGAATAGTGTATTATTGAGATGTGCTTTAGAAGAAAACTTACCGTTTTACTCTAGTCCTCGGAGTAAGTAAGCAAAGTTCATTATTCTGGAACTTAGCTTTCATTTATCAAAACAATAACCTCATGTCACTACTACTACTTCACTAAACACAACAAAAGTTGTTTTTACATGTTTCATCTAAATCGCGTGGCAAACTACTAGTTATTTCTTCACGTAGTTCAATATAATTTCAACGGCCAGTTTAACAGGTGAAAATACTTTCTATGTACTGCAGTTAACAACCATGATTGATCAGGGAGTAAGAGTAATTTCACTGCATGTTACTACGGTTCTGACCATGAGTTTTGTTGTTCATAAATCTTCTGTCTCTTTCAGTCGTTCAATTTCAATATTAACTTTCCTACGAGTAGGTGCAGCATTTTTATTAGTTACATTTTCGGTAAAAAAGAATATATCTAGAACGTTTTAATTAAAGATGCCAGGAGTCCACCCCGTACAAATTCATATTGATAATTTTCAATCACGCAAATATTGGGATAGTACCTGAACAGAGGAGTATCTCGGGCGGGACAAGTAGGGCATATGCCCTGGGGCCAGTGCTAAAGGCGCACAAAATACTATGATACGAAATAAATAGCGACAAGACTCCAAATCAGTAATTTCGTGTTTATCAATGTGCTCTCTATCATTGCTTCCTCAATTGTCTAGTTCTCCTATAGAATTCTGCACCCGATCACACTACAATGACTACACCTACTACTATGACTCATTTGAACTTTGTGGCGTCCACTGTTGTTAACTGAAAACTCAAGGTTCAGGGTTCGATACCAGTGGGAACACTCGGTCGACAAGGTGTAACAGCCTTTCCAGGAGAGCCACCTTGAATGAGGTTCTTATAGATCTTTTTCACTCACACCAGGGAGGGTATCTACCTGCATGTCCTAGGCTGTTTCCTTCCTTTACCCCTTCTCAGGATAGTGTGAGTGAAAGGCTGTTCCTCTCCGTCATACGTGGCATTTATTTATCATACGTGACGGGCTTAAGGCCATAGATACCAGTAATTTCCAGAAATAAGTATAAATAAATAAATAAACGAAACTGAAATCTCACCGTGGTAGCGTAGTGGTTTGCCTAATATTATATTCACTGTGCTGATGACAACCTTTTAAAGTATTTTTTCTCAACAAATAGTTCCTTGTATTTTTCTTTTAATTTTTTCTTTATTTTTCATCTCTTTTTCTTTTCACATGTAACTATTATGTGATTACTATGCTATTTTAATATCTTAATTCTCACCCATGCAACCTCATGAAAGGTTAACTTCACGAAAGATGTTAATTTAAAGTTCAGATTTTTTCTAGAAGTCAATTCATCCTTTACGGCGCTAACAGAAACGACTTAAAAAAAACAACTACAGAGACTTGGGTAAAACCTACAGCAGTAATGTTGATGCACAACGGTAATATGAAAAACTTTTAGGTCTTCAGAATGTTGCTCTCAACTCTAGTTGCTAAAATTTCACGGCCTGATGAGTTTCTCAAGTTCATAGTACAATATGGAGATGAAAGTGTTTCCCGATCTCCGAATCGCCATCCAAATAATGCTAAACATAGTCTTTTCCATGTTAATTGTGAAATATCATTCAACAAATTAAAAATTAATTCTTTCGTACTTAAAATTATCCATAAGTCAAAACAAATATGTAAGCTTGCTCTACTAAGTGCTGAGAGGGGGAAAAAAATAGAAAAATTTGAAGACATTATAGGCAAATAACATTGTAATTTTGTGTATGAAAATAATTATGATTACACTCGAAAATGAGATTTTTCTTCAATCATTTTAAAGTTTAGGATCTCGTAAAAATATTGCCGTAAACTGAATAAAGTAGTTTGAATAATAAAGTTGTTTTTTGTTCTTTCGTTTATTTTAAATCCACACTCCAATCAATCATGTTTAACAAAGAAGTATAAGGAAAAGGCAGAACTGAAACAATATGAATGTAAAGAGGAGACGGTTATACAAAAGCAGGGATGCAATTTCCACATTTGTCCTAGACCTGTTAACCATAAATACGCCACTGTACTTGGATAAAATTTTCAGTATTGAGTTCTTTTCATTTTTCAATTCCAAAACAAAGAAATGTATTTGAGTTATAGCTATAAAATATAGTCGGAAGGGAACAATGCTCCCACATAAGTAGTTAAACTATGTCGTAAGTCAATGAATATATTAAAGTTGTAATTTGTTAATAAAATACACTGACCAAAGCATTAAATATATTAAAAATACTTGTGTAGCACCTTCGGCAATACACAGTATATAATCGCTTTCATCAAACACGTTTTGAAATTGTTTCAGTGACCAGTTTCATAACATGTCTAATGAAGACGAAACGGTTTACAAATATTTTAATATATTTAGTGCTTTGGTCCATGTGTGTCTTATTAATACACTAGATGTTAACACCTGTCAGTGTCGACTCTCAATTAGAAGAGAGGCAAAAATCCCATATTTCATTCCTCGGCATTTATCATCCTGTTGTTATATAAACCTGCACAACCATGACGTCGTGTGGGTTGCATACATATAAGGTGTTATTAGAAACTGCTAGAAACGTTCGTGTTTTCTCGTTCATTTTTATCCCCCCTAGAGAGGAAAATCGAAAAAAAAATGGCTTCGTACAGCTTTAGATATGGTGAAGATCTACCCGTATACCAAATTTGGTTGTTGTACGTCACTCTTTTCAATGTGAAAAGCTGATGAAAGACACACACACACACACACACACACACACACATATATATATA
Organism: Thermobia domestica; assembly: GCF_964235325.1. Taxonomy (NCBI): domain Eukaryota; kingdom Metazoa; phylum Arthropoda; class Insecta; order Zygentoma; family Lepismatidae; genus Thermobia; species Thermobia domestica. The sequence goes on along the minus strand of NC_137462.1, from coordinate 196,103,623 downwards.
TATATATATATATATATATATATATATATATATATATATATATATATATATATTATTATTATTATTATTATTAAAGATATGAAATATATCAAAAATGTAATGAACAATGTAAAAGCTGTAATCTATTATATTAATACTCGAAAACTCTATAAAAGGAATAAATTATTAATACACTACAACTATAATATGCCCATAAAGTTTCCACTGGTATAGCTGCATTAATATATCTGTCGTTCTCATTTGAACTATTGTGCCTTTTTTATATATTAAAAAAACTTCAGAGATTCGATATATATATGATTCCTTTATATATATAAAATGAAAAGTGTTTATGGCCGATATTAAATTGAAGGGCTTAATCCATAAAAGCTACATCCATTACTGCTCGCTTTCAATTAGTAAAAAGGAAGAGAAAAGTTTCCATGAAAAGTATGTAAGTTATACTTAAAACAGTATGAACTGCACATTTCTATTCACGGAAAGACAAGTCTCCTGTTGCTGTGCCTGCATTAAAATAAACAAGTAAATAAAATCAACATTTCATTGAGAATAGTCTTATAATCCTCTGTATCACTGATATACAAACAATTTAGGAGAAAGAATAGGAGAAAACAGAATAGAATACTTTTCTTGCGTTCAACTAAAGGAAAACAATATACCAAACACTAAAACTTTCGAAAACAGTTAAATTGATTAATGGTGTTCAAAATCGCAATTGAAGGAAACTACTGCGAGGAAGTGTAGGAGAGTTACATGTGTAGAGAGGGGAAAAAAAACTACTACTGAAAACCGTTTGAATTACTGGTCTAACCAGGAACCTTACATCCCACACAAATTTCACAGGCCAATGTCAATGGAATGTAGGGTACTAAGTTCTTCTCAAGTGAACATTATATCAGGTTCATTAGAATCAGCTTAACTCATGGGACGAACTTCACAAATGAAAAGAAAATATACAGCACAAAAAAGTAGTATTATTAAGTTAATGTTTCTCGAACTGTGGTCTGCAGACTACAAGTAGTCCTCAATGTCTGTTCTTGTGGTTCTCGTACGGCAAAAACGAAAGAAAAAAAATCAACTTCACGGGAATTGTGTAACAGACATTTTAGTTGAGAATCTCAAACAGATATAATAGGCTATTTACCGTAGTGATTCCCAATCTTTTTTTTACTGGTAACACACTTTACTAAACGCCTTCGACACCGCGACATAGTTATTGCATTTTTTGTTAATAATGTAAAGATTATAATAGTGTAAGAAAACAAGTTTATATGGTGTCTTTATGTAGTACTAAACACTGCTGCTGCCGCTTAAGGAATTGACTAATACAGTATACAAAATTAATTTTAGCTAAATGCTTTATGATTTTTACATTCTAAAGTTTCGCGACACACTCTAGGAGACCGCAAAACACAGCAGTGTCGCGACACACTGGCTGGAAACTACTGGACTAGTGTATACTCCCGTATGTTACCGCGGAAAATATTTTGCATCATTTCCTCTGCTTGTGTTTCATTTCTCTTTGTCTTTGATATTTGAACGCAAGTAAACTACAAACAATTTCATGATTCTCTGCTCACCCGTCCAATCTACTCTTAAGATGCAAGAACATTTATACGAATTTTCTAGTTCTACACTTGACAGTTCGGTAGTTCCTGCAAACGAAAAAAAAAAGTCCCTACCTCCCCCCTTCTTTGGAGTCGTATTTTGCAAGACCCTGTCTTAATCTGCAGCCTACGGTGCAAAGAGAATATTCATTTAAAATTTCAATGCTCTACATCTAATAATTTCGGTGATTTGGCAAACGCAGAAAATCATTCAACCCGCCCTGACTGATCAACGTACAGGCCAAAATGGAAACTTGAAATTTTGATAGTGCATAAGATTTAATAGTAAAGTAAGATACCACTAAGAAAAAGAAGGGAAAAAAGAAGGTGGCAATTACTGTAATAAAATGTTATCTCCGAAGGGCAGACACGAAATTTGGTATACGGACATTCTATTTAAAATAATTCAACACATATTTCGCAGTTTTCTGACATTTCCCCTGGAAGGGAAGAATGCGGGAAGAAAAAGGGGTGAAGGTTGCAATAATTATAATAAGATACCTACATCTCGAAATTCCTTAAGATTAGAGACAAGTTAGGGACATGAAAGGTGCGAGATCGTAGGCCGAGTAAATGCAGGGTTCTAAGAGCAAAGTCTCCAACTACCCGAAAGCTAGTTACTTATACAAAATTTCAAGGTACTACGCCTTCCGAGATCTGGCAAATTCCAAAACAAGAATTTTAGGAATGATCTCAAAAAATGTATCAAAAGATTGCGGTCTTGGCCAAGAATTTTAGGAATGATAAAAAAAAATGCATCAAACGATTGCAATCTTGGCCAATTAGTTTTTGGATCAGGGGCTACAAAATTTTTGAACGGCCCCGAAATCGAGTTTCCATTTTTTTTTTTTTTTTTTTTTTTTTTTTTTTTTTTTTTTTTTTTTTTTTTTACGGAATAAGCACATCATACTGAGTTAAGTGCTGGTTTGGGTTTGGATACACTATATGTAGGTCTCCACCAACGATCGTCGGGTGGAACAGCTCATTCTGAGTAATCGACACATCAATGAGAGATTTGGGTGCGAAAACAAACATTAGCGTGGGAAGTGTGGAAATGATCATTTACGAACACCTGAACTTCCGAAAAATCACAGCCAGAAGGGTCCAAAAAATGGCGAAAACCAGCGTCGGAAAAACATCTTGTCTCAGCATCTGCAGTGATTTCAGAAAGAAGGCGAGATTCCTTGCAAAGATAATTAGGTGATGCGAGCTGGATGCATCATTACACTTCGGAGTCAAAACGCTCCAGCACGGAGTGGAGGCATCCAGACTCACCGCCGCCGAAAAAATTCAAAGCACAAGCATCCCCTGGCAAAATGAGCTGACAGCATTCTGGGACAAAGACGGAGTGATATTCACCGATTTCCTGGCACGCGGGGCCACAATCCATGCGACGTACTACAGCAATCTCCTCCGGACCAAAGTCAAAGAGGCTCTGAGAAGAAAACTGCCACAGACGATGAAAGCTGACGTCATCATCCTGGATGACAATGCGCGTCCTCGTACAGCCACGACAACAGTATCAGCTTGGTTGGGAGATCCTAGACCATCTCCCCATATGGCTTCGATCTGTCGCCTTGAGGCTTCTATCTTTTTCGTTTCCTCAGGACAAAACTTTACACCGAGGTCGAAGTCAAGACAAGACGTGTGTAGTGAAATAGCACAAAGATCGTCCCAACGAATTCTATGCAGCAGGGGTGGAACGGGAACTCCCACACCGATGGAACAAGTGTGTGCGTGTACATTGGGAGTGCCTTCTGGGTGCGCGATTGTCAGGCACTTAACACGACTGTACTATTTAAAGGTCTTCAAATAACTACGAGAGAAAATCGGAAAGTCTTTGCGTCTAATAATTTATTGCCAGAAACGAAAAACAAGACATACACAATATTCTAAACACCTTCGTCTTTTTTTTTTTTTTTTTCACATAATCACCACTTCTGTTAAGGTATTTCTCCCACCGTACCACACGATTCTCGACGTTCGTTGCGTGGAGGGCGGCCAACTAATTACAGAAATAACGATGAACAACATTCTGCGTCTTGGTGTTGTTCCTGAACCTTTGCCCTGTCATAAACTTCTTCAATGAACCAAAAAGATAGTAATCACTGGGGCCAGGTCTGGACTGTATAGGGATGCTCCTAATCTCCTAGCTCCAAGAATGAAGTTTGGTGATAGCTTCGTCACCCTTAGCTATGTGGTTTTGCGTTTTCATGGAGGGCAACCACATCGTCAACATCTCAAATAAACTAACGTTCATTTTCAAGTTCCTTGCACCACTACTGCCCACTTCACACTGCATCATGATGGGGGCAAATTACCTTCATGCTGACGTCCCCATTAAACCTCATTCAATCAATCAACTTCATAGTGCTATACATTTGTCCCCATACATCGGCTAAATTTTTCTGTGGATATCTGTGGCTTGCGTCCCCTGCATCGTAGCAAACGAAAAACACTTGCCATAACGTGGACGTCCTGACAACTCCGACCATATTTGGCAACTGATAACAGCGCCGTGCGATGGAAGAAATCGGAAGTAATACTGGGGTCGTTTCAAGAAAAGCTTACCGTATTGCTCGTATATATCTCTATTTTAAATTAAAACGCGTTACACGATCGAAAAAAAAAATGGTTCGAAAACTTTTCGATTTTTTTCTCGTATTATCTGTTAATTGAGTTTTGCAGATAGTACCTGGCTCATTTTATATCTATTTGATGTTCTTCATTATCTAAGTTATTCACTATTTTTCTCTAAGTGGGGTTGTGGGTAGCGAAGACCCTTATCAATAAATTAAAATGACCATAGTTCATTTTAAAAGAAAATAAAACTAATGATTTCGTAAAGTAACTCTGAAAGTAACTCTTACTTTTATGAAGAAATAAGAATTGTAAATGTTACTGTTCATAAATTACTTTTCAGTCATTTAAGTACAGTGTTTCACTTGAGGGACTACATTTTCTCTTATTATTTTAAAACTGACTAACTTGCATGGTACGGTATTTTCTGTACTTAACTCACATCGCCCATTTTGTAATATTTTTGAGAAAAATATAAATTTTCTGCGAACACATTGCTCTGGTACTACAAATGATCAAAGCTGTTAGCAAAGTAGACCCTATCTACATTTAATTAACCTAGAAACTTAATCGCTAAAGTAATAAGAAAACTTTTCTTCAAAGTTTCAAGCAATTAAACGCGCAATTATTGTCGTATTACGTTACTTATTATTATTCTCGTCCTCCTCGTCCTCCTCCTCCTCCTTCTTCTTCTTCTTATTATTATTATATTGGTTAGACATGTAGCACAAATACTACGAAGTTTTCTATTGTTTTTTTAAAAAGGTTATTTGAAAGAACAATTACAGCAGTTAAGAGTCCCTAGACTAGCCTTTTAAGTAATCTCTTACAATTATGAAACTACAAAGCAATAAACTTAACATTACACAGTAAGTACAATGGTAAATCATATCAACAAATATACAAAATTTTATCACGCACAGTTTCACGACAAAGTTTCCATTCTGTAACCAAAGGAAAATTAATAACATTAATATTTTCTTGCTCTTCATTTCTTGTTTTGCCTATTATCTTTTTCAATTTTTCATTACCAGAAATGCATGTCGATACCATCATGTTGCATTAATAAATCTCTACGTACAGATATTAATTACTAATAAATAATTTCATATTTTAGAATACAGTTAACTACAATTATGGTAAGTTCCAGTTTCGTATGCTGGGATAAAATTGTTCACGCCGTCTCCTAGTACGTATTTTAACACAATTGTTTCAATATTTACAGGTACGTTCATAATTCTTTTATTTTTCATACTAATGAACAGGATATTCGAGAGCTTTATGTAACGGAGCTACTGTATACTGACAGAATTTTAGCGAAATCTGCGTAATGTAGCCACTTGATTCAGTCTTTGAACAGTGTATTTTCAATATTCAGGATTCTGGCACTTCAGTTCATTTACACACATTTGAACTATGGAAAAATCACCACACTACCAGTCTAATGACCGTGCCTAGCCCTGCAACATGTCTTGGGCAAACACATACAAGCATACGTTCATTACTAGGCGTATTTTTTTTAAAAAACAAAAAGCTCCGATAGGAAGGAGGAAGAATGAACTCCGAAAGACTCCATTGCATAACTACCTCAATAAAATTGATCTACCACCTGGATCACAGACGCTAAATTATTTTTGTACTTTGTTAGCGAAGTAATTTTGCTAACATTATTATTAGTATCACGCTAATGGGTCCTATCAGATTGTAATGTTAACACGTCCGTAACTTCACATAATAACTCTTGAACGAAGGCGAAATTTGAATTATATATATATATATATTTATAAATTTGAATTATATATTTGAATTATATATTATATATATATATATATATATATATATATATATATATATATATTTTTTTTTTTTTTTTTTTTTTGCAATAGATACGCGCGCGTAGCTAGAACGATTATCTCGGTCGAGTTCGTTAATGGAGTCAATCCATTCACATCTTCACGGGAAACTGTGACTTTTAACAATGGCTATCCATGTCCCATTTTCTACTATTGAAAGAAAGGGGAATAAAGTGTAGGGTGCCAGAAGTTACATATTGCGCCGTTAGACGGCATTAAGGTTAGTGTAAAGGGACAAGTTTTGCCGATAGATGTCGCTACAGTCTTCATATCTCTCCCATGTATTTTTTACCTTTCATGAAAATTCACAATTTCTCTTATAAATTTCAACCTAAAGACTTCAAATTTTTAGAGAAGGAACTTCATAACCTATTAAAGGGAACAATTCGTGCCGATTTTTGATTTAGAATTTTCTTCACTGTTGAAACAGTTCCATTGTTAAAAGTTTGGGTATCCATTTCAACATCAAGCCATTTCAACAATGAAGAAAATTCTAAATAAAATATCGGCACGGATTGTTCTCTTTAATGGATTATGAAGTTCCTTTTCTAAAAATTTGAAGTCTCTAGGTTGAAATATGTAAGAGAAATTGTAAATTTTCGTGAAAGGTAAAAATACATGGGGGAGATACGAAAACTGTAGTGCCATCTATCGGCAAAACTTGTCCCTTTAAACCAACCTTAAATATCATCCAACCGATGACATGTACCGGAAGAAATTGAAACTTCTAGAAGCAGAGGTAAATATACGTTTCGCATGATCCCTTTTACTGTCTATTAGCAGAATGTATTATTTTATAGAATATCAATTACATGATTTCAACTCATAATGGTTTTTATTTTCTCTTTCGACCTTTTCAACCTCGGTAATGGTATATCAATCACGGTCTTCTACCCCAAATCCTCTATAAATTGATCTACTTATAAGAAAACTAGACCGAATCGAGTCATTAAATGTGAAACGAATTTTATTTAACTCACTTAAGAAGAAATTTATCGCACCAGTGGCAGAGCAAATGAAGTAATGTCACAATCAATATCTATTACTCTGAAACAAATATATTTTTTAAAAGTCATCCAAATAATTACATCAGTAGTAAAATACTAAACTAAGAACATAAAAAATTAAAAGCGGCGTCTTTATTATCTAAATATTCTTAGTATTATAAGAACGTTCAACCCACACTTTCGACTCTTCTTTCCCTTTCTTTTTTATGACTTCAGGAAAGTAAATAAGCAAAATTTATATATACAGTATGAATGAACACAGCAGCATTATTAGAGACAACACTGCTACATGCAATGAAATATAATTTATTATTTTTCTCTTATACATATGAAAACGTCTCATGATTTACAATGATCCTACTTTTTTTTTTTTTTTTAATCTTGAAATGTCTTTTGAATTATTTGAACGATTAAATATGCCAAGTAATGTACATAAGTGGCATAAGATGAAACAGAAGTTACGAAAAGTAGAACTCGTAACATATACACATACATACTATCTGGCTTGCGACTATCTCAGCCTACTTCAAATAAATAAATAAATAAATAAATAATAGAGTAAAAAGTTAAGGATCTACTCAATCTTTAGCCTGATATTACTTGGTTACGTAAGTGGAGAGACAATGGGCATGCAAGAGGGCTAAAAGGGAGAAGTAGTCATCTATCATGGATTTTTATCAAAAAATAAAATGTATTTGTTCTGAACTTTTATACTTGGTTTACATTTTCATATTTGTATAATCATTTATCAATAGTAAAATAAGTATAAACATGTTTTTTAATAATAGATCTACATTTCACGCTAATGCTTTTCATTGTATAATTGCAATGTATTCGTATAATGAAGTGTACATCATTTTATGTCTCCTGTAATTAAGTTAGATATTATAAAAATGTATCTTTTAAAATGTTTACAGTACTTTTTGTTCTCGGTCTTCCTTTTACTGCAATGAATTTTTAAAAATTACTGTACAGAACATATCAAACATTTATAAACTACCAGCCCGTCAGAAAACAAAGCTATGAGCGGATTTTGATACAAAAATGTGTCTTTATAGGTGTGGGTGGGGCAGGAAACAAGTAATTGTAGAATTATGATCTAGCCGGCCTACCAATCCGCCACATTAAGATGAATACTCGGAGTTTACTGTACATTATATATATTAGAGTGGTAACCCATACGAAAAATGAGTTTACTTGAATAACATTAAATGGTGCCCTAAGTGACTTCACATTTTTAACGCATTTACATTATACAATATAAGGCAAAGGTACCTTGTAAGTTTGGAAAGACAATTTTATGTTAATAAGTACATATTATGAAGGTAATAACTATTAAATGATTACAGATAATTTGGAAATAACGTCAGATATGAGTTTGATGTGAAAAGCTAGCGAAAACTATGTCACATGATCCCTTTTCTATTAAAAAAATGTGGACCTGAGTCCAAGATGGCGGACTTCAGCGATTAGAATTAGAAATTAGATTTCTGGGCTTTTGGCATCTATGGCCATGTTGTGTCACATATATGAGAGATGGCGTCCCTCGGCGATCACACTGCCATGGGAATTGGAGAGGAAGAAAGGATTGGGGAAGGAAGGAAGCGGCCTGGGACCATTATATTAGGTACCATCCCGGCATTTACCTGGTGAGAATGAGGAAAACCTCACTCAGGAGGGCTAGCCTGAAGAAACGGTTACACCTTTCCGCCAAGTGTCCCCACCGCGAAACGAACTCGGGACCGCTCGTACCAAAGACAAGTGCATTAGCGAATACGCTAAGCGGGGCCACATGGCGGACTTCAAGATGAGTTCAGTTGATTTTGGGTTTAACGTCCCGTTCAGCAGCGAGGTTATATAAGACGTGGACCTACTGATTAACGTGGAATCCGAATCACATGAGCTCCCGCCGGAAATCGAACCCGGGTCTCCCACGCCAAAGGCGCGTACGCTAACCGCTTAGCCACGGAGGAGCTCCGAACTTCAAGATGATCGCCACGATGGTACTATACAGTAGTAAATGCGATTTTACCTCCATTACCCCTATTAAAAATATCGTGTTTCTCTAAGAAACCAGAAGGCTGATACTCAAAAACTTAAAGTCAGTCATTGAATCGTATCTTGCGCATTTACTGCCAGTAAGGATTTAATATTTCTATTACTGCTAATCTTTTTTAAAGGAGAAGGTTGGCATCAAGAACCTACAACGAATGCAGAAAAAATAATTGCGGAACCTACAATGATTGCGGAACTCACTCAGTAGCCTACTACGACGATTACAGTTCAACGCGAGATGCATAATCTCAACATTCGTGGTCGTGTGGCAATTTCCAAACCAGTTATCACTGGTTCAACTCCAACAACGCTTTAGTGAGAAGAAAATTCGCCGAGATATGCAAATTGTACTCAATGATTGATACCATATAATATGTTTGACGAGTCTTTTAATACAATCCTTTAATTTATTTCCAATAACAGTCGCGCAGACATCCAAAGAAACTTATGCTCCGAACTGTATCCTCCTTACGGAGGTTGTTCTCAGATATTGTGGGTTGCAACTTCCTGGTATTTGGTGGTCCTTTGATCACGCTCAAAGGATGTACTGCTGCCAGTGGACATTTTAGATGATCTATGTATCCTAATGTCCAGACGTTATTTTCGGTTAATAACGAAATTTTTCAAACTGACAATGCGCCAATTCACATTGCTAGATCTGTTGATGTGTGGTTTCATCATCAACGAGATGAACTACACACAACACTTTTCCTGGCTCCTATGAGTCTTCAACATTATTGAACACTTCTGGTTAGTTCTGGAGTTCAGACACCGATTCAGATACTCTATTTCACCTTCACTGACGAAACTGAGTGCTCCACTATATGAGGAATGGGATATTCCTTTGGAATTAATTTATGGCTCATAAGCCTCTATTCCACGACGAATTGCTTTTCTGCATCCTCAAGGTGGTTCAACGCCCATATTAATCAGGTGACGCCTGTATTTGATAATCATCTGCAGTTCTTCGTTACTTTGTTTTTATTTATCAGACAAATGTACATAAAAAGTCGGGTTTCAAGGTGACGAATGTTGGATATTGCTAAACGCCGTCTGATGACAATTATGATCGCAAAGTGATGGGTACATATTCCTGCTCGTGAGAAGGAATCGATTGAGACCAAACATTTATGTAAGTCAAATATGATGGCTACTTTCTCTTTACGAGTTTAAACTTAAGCACAACGCAGTAAAGGTAGCTAGGAACAACAAGAATGCACTTGGACTTAACACAATTATGACGCTTCAAAAAATTCCAATTCAGCGATATGCTGTCTGAAAGTGAATTACATGGAAATGTATCGCCAGCCATCGACAATGGTGAACTACGAGCGCTAATGGAGCCTTTATCTTAGCGGGCCGCGGTGGCTCAGTGGTAGAGCGTTCACCTCTGGTGCTTGGGGTCCCGGGTTCGATCCCAGCCCCCGCCAAGTGAACTTTGTGGTGGACGAACACCGTGTGCGTGGGTTTTCTCGGGGTTCTCCCGTTTCCTCCCACTTTATTCATTCCACCATTTCATTCATTACTCATTATCACCGTCTCCTTTAGCCTAGCCGGCATAACCGTGGGACGTAAAACTCAAAGATTTCATTTCATTTCCTTTATCTTAGCCAACCTGTAAGGAGCACTGAAGTGACACTGGGTACCCATTATCCTAAAGTTTTCTGGAGATTACGCCAGCCTTGCGGTTTCAGAACAACTTATTTCAAATCTTTGCATAATATTTTTCAAATTACATATTATTAATAATCATATTTGAATTAAATTAATAAGAATATATATGATTGGTTCTGAAAATTTCTTCTCTTACTTGTCTTCCAAAGTGAAATGTTCCTTGTTATTACTTTTTTTTTTTTTTTTTTTGAAAATTTTGAAGTTCCTAATAAATTTCTTTGTCATCAATTTATTTTTCTTGTACAAGTCTTTTATATTGTTGATGTATTATTTGTTCATTGGTCTAAGGCATCATCTTTCGTTTCTATATGCAAGCTTGGATACTTTTACATCTTTATAAAATATACTTTTAATTCCTCTATGAAGAATGAATTCCTTACAATATATTTCAGTACCTAAATATTCGAAATGCTTTGTTTCTAATATGATTTACTGTATGTGATTTTTCAAATTGTCTAAAATGATATCCAAATATTTCGCTGTTTTATTTGGACGACTTGTTCCTCGGGATTTCGGATATATTCAGTGGTGTTATTCTAATTTCTTAACCCGGCGGAACTGGCGCCTAGTCTCACAGACCCATTTGTTAAATTTGGTATAATCACAATTATTTAGTAAAAAGTTCAAAAGTTTCAATGTGTTATCATAAAGTCATAAATCATGTTCAGGAGTGTCCATTGAAAAATAAAATTTTCAATTTGAACCCCAATCAGAACCAACGGCCAGATACTACAACAGTAACAGGCTACAAAAACAGGTGGCACGGGTCTGTGAGACTTGGCGACAGTGGCGCCGGGTTAACAACCGGTTATATACGAGGTCCGGCAATAAAGTAATGAGAATTTTTCAGCTGATGCTGGCAAGTCTGCAGACTGAAACCGCCACCAGCGCGTGACCCTGGGACTGCTCCACTAGCACAGCACGTGGCACTCACGAAATATTATTCATTGTGGAGTTAGAGGTTGAAGAGTATGTTCATGGGTTGGATCCCCGTCATAACAATGGAAGTACGTAATATTGAGCAGCGCTACGCAATCTCCAGTGTGAAACTTGGTGAGACTGCCACGGTAACATACTGGAAGCTTCAGCAGGCCTTTGAAAATGAAGTGTTATCAATGGCACAGGTATATCGTTGGCACAAAATGTTTGCGGAAGGCAGAACAAAAATCGAAGATGAACACCGCAGTTGGCGACCCACAACAACACGAACGGAAGAGAATACACACAGGGTGAGGGAATTTGTGCGAGCGGATAGATGATTAACCATGAAAATGATTGAGAATGAACTGAACATGAATCGAGAAACAGTGCGTCTGATACTAACTGAAAATTTGGGAATGCGAAAAGTGTATGCTGAACTGGTTCCGAAAAATCTCACAGAGCAACAAAAAGATGACCGGACGACTGTAGCGGCTGATTTGTTGGACCAAGTCGAATCTAACCCGGATTTACTGAACAGATTTATCACTGGTGATGAAAGTTGGTGTTTTCAATATGACCCCGAAACGAAACGTCAAACTGCGCAATGGTGTTCGAAAGATTCGCCACGACCAAAGAAAGCCCGCATGTCAAAGTCCAAGGTGAAATGCATGTTTGTGTGCCAGGGGAATTGTCCATAAAGAGTGGGTACCTCCAGGGCAGACAGTAAATCAACATTTCTACAAAGAAATTCTCGAAAGACTTCGAAAACGCGTCCGCTGTGTTCATCCAGAGATTGCTGACACCTGGATCCTCCATCACGATAATGCACCAGCCCATACTGCACTGTCTGGTTCGGCAGTATTTGGCATTTAAATCCATTACAGTGATACCACACCCTCCTTATTAACCGGACATCGCCCCGTATGATTTTTTTCTGTTCCCAAAGGTGCAAGCAGTTTTTAAAGGACACCATTTTGAAGCAGAAACATTCAAACAGCTGTAACATGGGCTTTGGGAAGCATCCCAAAAGATTATTTTCAGAGATGTTACCAACAATGGAAACGCCGATGGAGTAAGTGTGTGCAGGCACAAGGGAAGCACTTTGAAGGTGATCACATTGTGGTTGGTTGAAAATTTAAGTAAACTTGTTTGTTTTTTTTTTTCAACAATTCTCATTACTTTATTACCAGCCCTCGTATATATACAGAGAGAGAGAGAGATTAGATAGATATACCTCTTTTAGGAAACAAACCATACAAGGCAGACAAGAGCAAATTTTCCACTAGATACCACAAGTGACAAATAAAGACCAACATAGCATCCTAATACAATGTGGTGTGATGAAATTAGGTAGCACTGCAAATATCTTGGAGACGAATTATCCCAGATAGCTGGTTGCCAAAAAATATTGTAAAGACTTTAATCCAACAATGGATCGACAATTATTGATAAGGGTATTTATGTGATTCAAATATAATTAACGCTCACTACTACACTCATGTGAACCCAGTTCTCAATTTTGATATCTCAGCATTTGAAATTAAGAAATAAATGCTTATACGTTGTTCTGGGAGATCACATGTTTAACCCTGGAGCTGTAAGAATTTCTACAACTAAAGATAGTTAAACTAAATTTTACTGTTCCTAGGAATACCTGGATAAAATTTACTGTTATGTCTGGGTATAACAAACGGTTCTGCGAACTCGAAATATTTTAATAACCGATTCTAGCAAACTGGCTGAATAGCACCACTGGATATATCATTACGAAGTTGAGTATTGCTTGAGTTAACTTCCAAATGCCATTCTTTATCCTATTTAGTGATTTTCTCTGTACTTTTATTTTTAACTGCTTCATTACGAAGGTTGTGCTATTTGAAGTTGTTGTCTAAAGTGGTATATTAATCAGGATAATCCTAATTTGATGTTTTGATTTCAGCATATGGCCGTATCATTAGCATACATATAAGAAGAGAGTCAGAGCAGAATAGTACTGGGTCCTAGCCTATACTATTGAGCTAGGAAGCCGTAAATATTATTTTCCAACTACGTGTTATTCTATAGCTCTAAACCTACGATTTCGAAACTCACGTTTATTGAGATTTATTTATTTATTATTTTGGTGACATTCAGATAATTGTACACGTTAACATTCCTTTACTCAGTATATGTTTAGACCAGTGTTTCTCAAACTGTGATCTTCGAGTTATGCCCCTGCGGTCCTTTTAGAGTAAGCACTAGTTAAAATAAAAAATACACAAATAAAATGAAATAATATCCAAGTAAATTGCGTCTCACATAGACAACTATAGTTGAAAATTTCAACAAGCGCCTTTCACTTTCTCTCCCAGGACTGATATTTCTAAAATTTATTACCCTATCAACTCTATAAAATATTTTTGATTGTCTTCGATTATTCAAACTAATATATATTATAATCTATTAAAGCAATATACAATTAAAAGAATTTTAACTAATATACCTTAAAAATACAAATATACCGGTAATAACATAAAGCTCACAACATTTAAAAAAATGTTTCCGCAAGGACAAAAGTAGCGTGATCCATAGAACACCCTAAGAAGTTCGGAAAACTGACTTCGCTTTTTGAAAATAGCTCACAATTCAGAATTTTAAAAAAAATTAAAACCTGATTCAAATAATTTTGTCTATTCATTTTTTTTCTTTTGTATCAAAATACTGAACAGCAGTCTCTAGAAAATTCCTCGCGCTGCATAAGACAGGTGCTACCGTTCATTTTCCAGCAGGTGAGTTTTATACAGTTCCTACTATATAACGTCAAAATTCAGTTCTTTCTTAACTGTACAGAGAATAACAGCTTTTTATTTATATATAACACAAAGGATTACTTATTTAACTCCTCTCGTGGCTAAACAACTGTATTTACACAACATCAAAAACCGTTCTCCAATTCAATGTTCCAGTACATGGAATTGGCGGAACAAAAAAAAAAAAAAAAAGTGACGGCTTTGGCTGAAATGCGAATGATGTTATCATTAGAGAGAGAGAGAGAGTGAGCTTTGAAAAAAAACGAAGAAAAAGAAAAAAGAGAAAGAAATGCATTGTGCGTTCCACGCTCGAAAATAATTTCCAAAACATTCGATAACGGACCATAAAAATCTTCCTTCTCATTAAAAAGATCTCAGAACGGTCTCTTCTTTCCTCGTATAATTTAGTTATAATGTGCACAGAACTGGTACATCGTCATCTGGCGAGACAATTCCGTAACAAGTACAAGAAAGCTAAGGAAGAAGGGAAAACAACTAATTTAGAAAGGAATAGTTTGCAAACTACGTGCCTTCGGATCCATTTTGAAACATCATTTGAGATCTTTTCTATAAGATGGATAAACAAATGGACAATGCAGACGTACTTCAATCTTAGTGCGAAACTGCAGGGAAGATTGGATACTAAATACTACTGAATTAGACCATCAAAAAAAAAAAAAAAAAAAAAAGTTCTCCTTTTTAGTGCATTTTACCATAAAAAGCATTAATTCACCGTTTTTAAAAATGTATTCAACGGCATGCAATCAGTTTTTTACTCCGAACTTTCTTAATTTGAAAATACTTCGTAATTTCAATGCGGGAGCTTATATATTTCATTTTCTAACAGCATTTTACAAGTCCCACAAAAGTTAATTATTTCAATTTTTTTTAAATGATATATAATACTTAAGTAAGGCAATAATTCTTATCTTTTCAGTAAAAGGCAACATAAAAGGTCTCGAATTAGCACTGAACCCTGTCATCTATTAAAGTAATACTTAACTAACGTTGCTTACGTACATACGCAACCTAAATAAATTTGTAATACTTTATTATAAGTTTACAGTAAAAAGATAAGCTGGATCAGAAGTTACGTGGAATTATTACATTTCATTGGATTTGTATATTTGGAAGTATAAAAAAAAAAACGCAAAATATAAATTGCAAGATTTGACTAAACAAACATAATCTAATAAACGCAATATAAGAATAAATGAAGAAAAAAGACAGGAGAAAACATGAACTTAATATGCGCATGAAAAAAGCAGTCCTGAATTTGTATTTGAGCGTTTAAATGCCTCTCAGCTATATTTCTTGTTAGTACCTCCTCCCCTTCTAAATTTACCTACAACTATTAAAATATTCGTTATACACACACACACACACACACACACACACATATTTTATATATATATATATATATTATATATACAGGGTGTTTCAAAACAACGCCAACAACGTTTGGTGATTCTTGACACCAAGATAAGGCGAAAAGTATAAACCAACCTGGGTGCACAAATGCTTCCTTTCGGAGTTACAGGCTGAAGAAAACATGAAAAAATGAACTTTAAGGGTCCACAGCTCCAATACTATAGGACCTACGGCAGTCGGGTCAAGATTTCACTTAGGGACTAAATGCGCACTATCCACATGTTTCAGAATCCTAGGGTACTCACGAAGCAATCTTTATAGACGGAGTTTGGCTACGGGCATATAATTTGAAGTACTCTCTACCTACCTCTATAAAAATTGTTGCGGAAGTACCGTAGGACCCTGAAACATGTATTTAGGATCTAGAATTTCGATTTCTGGGCTTTCGGCATCTAAGACCATTTAGCCCTTCACGTTTGAGGGAAGACGTCCCTCGGCGAGCACACAATCCAGGGAAAGGGAAGGAAGAAAGGATTGGGGAAGGAAGGAAGCGGCCTGGCACCTATAAGTTAGGTACCACTCCGGCATTTGCCTGGTGTGAATGAGAAAAACCCAGGAAAACCTCATTCACGGTGGCTGGCCTGAAAAAGCATTTTACACTTTTTCGACCGAGTGCCTCCACCAGGTATCGAACCCGGGACCGTCCTGAATCATGGATATTTGGATACTGAACATATTAGTTCCTAAGTGAAGTATTGACCCGACTACGCTAGGTCGCATAGTTTTGGTGCTATGGACCTTTTAAAACTATTTTTTTCATGTTTTCCGCAGCTTATAACTCCGAAAGGAAGCATTTGGGCACCCATGTTGATCTATACTTTTTGTCTTATCTTGATGTCAGGAATCACCCCCCAAACGTTGTCAGTGTTGTTTTGAAACACCCTCCATCATATCCTGGATCCGCCACTATATATATATCCAGGATATGATGGAGGGGCTAAAAAATAGTTTGTAGCTTTAACCAGTGTAAACCACTATTGAAGCCCACTTTATCCAGTGTATACCTGAGCGTCAAGGGGGAATATAGCCCCCCTTGGATCCGCGCCTATATATATCGCAGTAAATATCCAGAAATTTGTACCACCAGTAACACACTTGTCTTAACTGCACCTGTACCCTATGCGAACCTAAACGTCCGATTTCTAAAAGTTATTAGTTTCAATTTACAATTGTTTTCAATTCGCAGATTAGTATTTTGCTCCGTAAGCATTATACTAACATGCTAATCTCAACAGCACAGCGGATATTTCATCAAGGATGGCATTCATAATTACTCCCATAGGAATACATGGAAAACAGATGATTGATTGTCTGTGTCTTGGGGTCAACTGAACAAGTCTCACCCATCAACGAACTCAATTATACTAAAATTTTAACCCTCTACATCATGGCCAAAATTAATGGTGCTCCATCAAGCAGTTCTTGAGATTTTGTCTCTCCCAAACGGACACACGGATGGAAAGAGTAAATACGTAAAGAGTTCTTGTTAAATAAAATCTGAAAAATACGATATTTCTTGATCAATTTAACGCCAAATAGAACTTTTCAATTTTATTATTCTGTATTTTACCCAACAACAGCGGTTTATTTCCTAATTCTTGAAGATGTCCTTTCTTCTGTACTTTCTATAAACTCTTACTGCCAATGGAATTAAAAGAGTCTGGACTTCTGGTACTTTATATATGAATACAATTCAGATCATTAATAATAATAATAATAATAATAATAATAATAATAATGAGTAATAGTAGTAGTAGTAAAATGAAATGAAATCTAAGTTTCACGTCCTACGGTTATGTCGGCTAGGCTAAAGGAGACGGTGACGATGAGAAATAAAATGAAATAGTGGAATGAAGAAAGTGGGAGGAAACGGGAGAATCCCGAGAAAACCCACGCACACCGTGTTTGTACCACAGAGCTTACTTGGCTCGAGCTGGGATCGAACCGATGACACCATGCACCAGAGGGGAGCACTCTACCACTGAGTTACCGCGGCTAATAATAATAATAATAATAATAATAATAATAATAATAATAATAATAATAATAATAATAGAAGAATTTCGTAGTGCGCTTTCAAATACCCTAACTATTAAAACGCTCATGGTACAGTCCGCAGCAAAAAAACCTGCAACATGAGCATGTAAGTTTACTGTGAAACAACGAAGTCTTTTTTTCCAAAATAAATGTGCAGGAAAGGGCGCCGAGGTTTCTCTTGGCGTGATTCGTACCACTTAGACGTTATGTTGTTTCCCTGCGCTGTTAGGCGTAGTTTCACAATAAACTTACATGCTCATGTTGCAGGTTTTTTGCTGCGGACTGTACCATGTACAATTTCTGATAGTGCTCCGCAAAGAGTACGTAGTTGTTTGAAATAAAACAAGTGAAATTTAACAGTACTGAGTCATTAATGAAACAAACTCTTCCTTATTCTTAGAAATATACACACACGGCACATCATACACATTTATCCTGTCAAATTTAATTTACGTGTATCACTTGACTGCATCTCATATTTACGTATGTAAATCTGTCACTGAAGAAAAAAAGCTTGTTGTATATATATTTCAATTACAACAGTAAATACACAAAGCAAGATATACAATCGTGTTCCATTCTGGTGAAAGCATAATTTATCACATATATTGTATTTTGCATCCCACGATTATGTACCGAGGCTAAAGGAGACTATGATAATGAGTGGATGATACTAGTGGAATGAAACAAGTGTGAGGAAACGGGAGAGCCTCAAGAAAACCCCCACACACGCTGTTTGTCCACCACAAAGCTCACTAAGCCAGTGCGTTGAGCACAGAGAGGAGAGTACCATATAGCAGAGTATGTTTCCAATTAAATAATATGGGAATTCAAAATTTGTTGAAAAAAGACATATACTTCTGAGCGTGGATCTGTTCAGAAAACGTTTAAATCAACTACCTGCAAGACTAAAATTTTAAAAAATCTAATTCTACAAACTAAGTGAAACGTAGAAATACATTTGGAGTTGTGTAGATTCCAGTATCAACAGTAGTAACAGTTTTTTAGGCGTTACAAATACAGAACATATTTGCTTCACCCAATGTGCGTCATTTTCAAAGGGCAAAGAAATGAAAATCACAATATCTAGTTAACGAAAATAATTGCCGTCTGCAACGACACACATTTGGTATCGCTTACCCAACGACTGAATTCCATGACAAAGGAAGTCTTGAATCTGTGATGCGAAAAAATTCTCAACCGCACTTGATACCGCCCTATCATCAGGGAAGGTCTCCCCTCCCCTGATGATCGAAATGTTAAAAGAGACTGTGGTCAGTGAGAGATAAATTGGGGTATTATGGTGGGTGTTGAAGGATTTCATACTGAAACTCACGTTCATTGACCATTGATGAACGTTTGTGGACAAATTCTGAGTGTAGTTCATAGAGTTAAGCATTGTAACGATCTAAAATGATGAATTTGCCTCGACTGAGAAAGACATGATGGATCACCCCCACCATAACAGCAGCAGCATCTTCTGCGGGTAGAGCGCTCCTATGGGACACTAATTTAGAAGTTGATCAGAATCCAGCGACTGTCCTGACAATTTACGATTATCGTGCGAGATTCATAATGACATCAGAAGAAACAATACGATGCAAGAAATCTTCCAAGTTATTTCACACTCAAGAGAACGGCATACCTTCAGATACTGGTTCTTGTTGGCCGGTGTGAAGTCACGTGGAGCCCACGAGTCCAAAAAATAAAATGAAACGAAATTTTTAAGGTTTACGTCCCACGGTTATGCCGGTTAGGCTAAAGGAGACGGTGACGATGAGTAACGGGTGAAAGGGTGGAATGAAGAAAGTAGGAGGAAACGGGAGAACCCCGAGGAAACCCACGCACACGGTTTGTTCATCACAAGGTTCACTTGGTGGGGGCTGGGATCGAACCCGGGACCCAAGCACCAGAGGTGAACGCTCTACCACTGAGCCACCGCGAGTTCAATTTTTCAAACTACCGATTGCGTGGAGACGCCGAATGACAGTGTTATGGCATATGTTTTAAGTGGTCTGCAATGACACGAACACTTTTGCCATGTGAACGGAACGGAACGAAATTTAACAAACCAACGGCAAATGGCGTATACATTCGCAATTCCTATATTAAATGCTATTATTGTTTGTTCTTGTTGTGCAGTTTGATTCGTAAAGAAAGAAAGAACACTGGCAATTGTGTATTCCTCCATGGTGTATTTTCTTACGACCCTATTCAATAAGGCGCTCTCTTCAGACTGTCTGGGTACCCCAGCACGTTTGCTGGAAATTTACTGAGTTTGTGACATTAGTCGCGTGAACTGAGTCAATCTCTTCGTTGTGTTGATGTTGCTGCGGTGTGATGATGAGTTTATCACCAGATGTCAAAACGGATAACTCCTTTTCATCAACGTAATACATATTTTGCACGCTAGTTCAGAAAATCTGTTCTTACAAAGTTACAACACTATTTTACTTATGAAAATGAACTAAGACCAAATATTTACAACTCCTTTAGAACAATTAACATCCTTCAGTTTAATGCCCTACGTCTACACTCTTCAAGCTAAGGGAGACAATCATTACGGCAAGTGAATGTAAGAAAATTGATTGAATGAGAATGTAACAGAGGATGGAAGTACCCAGGGAAAACTCACGGACACGATGTTGTCCACCATAATCTTGCTTAGCCGGGGATCGAACCAGCAAAACCACACAACAGAGGTATGAGCTCTACCACTGAGCCACCTAGCCCCCCTAAAACAACAACTAATTCCAAAGAGTAAGTAAATGGCGTTAACATTTTGTATAATATTATTTATTCAGTAACGTAGTATGTTGTTAAAACTTCGGATTATCATGAAATACGACAACCGCGCAAGGTGAAAATGTTTTGAACGTAGTTCGCAAAAATAACAATTCTGCCTGTAGCACTATAGATAATATTTACGCATTCATAAACAATTTCATTAATAACAAACTAAGACTGGGTAATTTTAAAAGTATACAAACAAGGGAATTAGATGAAATGATTTAATGTAGGATAAAAATATAGGCTAGGGATAAAGTCTCTATAATTTGGAAAATTGACTCAATACATAAGGTACTATTATACGTTTGAATGCAAGCAATTATCGAACTTTGCAAATCATACTCTCACGCTTGGCGGAATAGAACTGCTATTACAAATCACTTAGTATTCCCGCAACGTACCACTCGGATGCTTGATAACACTCAATAAGACAATAGATACATACCTGCACAATGACGTCACACTCTTCTCGGCCGACAAAAATCATGGTTTCGTTGAGAGGAAAATAGAACTGAGATCCTGGTTGGACCAGCGACCACATCCACTTCCCCACCTCTCCCTCATCCATCCTAAAATAAGAGAAAAACATGAAAAATTACACTCATATATATCACTCTATATAAGGTACGTATTATTACATGGAAATCAAAACTATGTATTTAGTTTATTAGAAATGGATATTTTGCCAGTTAAGGTTTTAATAACACTGATAATTTTTCATTTTTTTTTAAACTACACAAGTACAAATGATTACTGAATTCCTTAATACATCAAACAAAACTACATTAACAAGTAAGAGGGTAGTATGTCACAGGCTTTTTGTAAATTCAGCCTTTTTACAAAGAACTTAGGAGTTTTACAAAACGCCAGCCGTTTGTAAAATAATGAACGTAATTCTCAATCACCCTCTTTGTAATAAGATTGATAGATTTTAGAATTTAAAAGTCATGAGATATGTATATAATAATTAATTAAAATCACTTTACCAGTCAAAATCTCTAGTGTCACTAACAATGGTCAGTACTACACAAGTCACTACTTTATAGACAGAAACTTGTAGGTTTGCACCATTAAAATGTATTTCCTGTTTATATATTTTAAAAATCCAGTTTGTGAACAGCGCTAATACGTACGCTTAAAAAAAAATAAAATACAAGAGTTAGGCCTATCGGTTGCATCAAAATCCAGGCAAAAATATTTAGGTATTCTTAATGTTTATTAGAAACACAAGAAGCCCCTCTCAGTTTTTTAGTCACGTTGATTCCTTATAATTCACAGTCAGACTAATAGTTGCCCAAGGGAACACTTATGAGTCCACCGGGTCCAAACCACCCCAAATTTCCTAACTGAACGTACATTTGTACGCATTCTCAATAAAACTATACTTGTTTAACAGGGAAATGATTGATGCAGAATGAGCATTTGATTTTACACTTCTCATCCTATTATAAAAATAGTTCTATTATTTTTTCCCTGAAAATATAGGACGAAGTATTTTACGGTTACTTCCTCCGATACCTGTTTAATACTATACAGATATAGTGGCTTGTAGTATTGGACCTTCCCCCTCTCCCCCAAAAAAAATATCTGGGTGCGCGCCTGGCGTTCAGTAAAATGTGTCTTCAGTCAAAATAGGCTGGGAACCACTGCACTAAACTATACGCGAATACAGCAAGAAATTACGAAATATGGCTTGAAAAACAAGAATTGTTTACAATACTCTACGCCCTTTTGATAATACATCTAATTCATAGATGTAAAACATATCTAGGTTGCATTGATCAGAGGTACGCCCACTCATCATACAGTACGTACTACATACAATCTCGTTTTCTTTTCTTTTCTTTTTTTAAATAAAAAAAGATAGCCATCTCTATTTGTAAAGCCGTATGTTATTAGTTACACATTGTACTCGTTGCATAAATACGAATCATCATCTTCCAACTGAGACCTTTAATTTCAAGCCAAAAAGTAAAAATATTATGGGCATTTCTGAAGCTCCTTAAGAGTCTTTACTACAGCGAAATCAAACTACCGCTAATTTTAGTTTTTTTCTCTAATATCTTCAAAACAAATAAAAATATTCGAAAAGCAGAAACGTAGTGAACTAGAGAATACGATACCGTTATCACAACTCATCTATCTGCTTTCGATTTGCAACTGTAGATAGATTTAGCATTTTTTGTGGGTTCTGTAAATAGCGGTACCTATACCAAAAGCAGATAGATGAATTGTAGTAAAGGTATCACATGCACAATTGTATTGTCTAGTTCACTAGCTTTCTGCTTTTTGAATATTTTTATTTCTTTTGAAGATATTACAGAAAAACTCTAAAATTAGCGTTAGTTTAATTTCGTTGTAGTGAAGACCCTTAACTCTCAACTCTGATTCTGAATATAGCGCCAACTGGTGTGAATAATAATAATAATAATAATAATAATAATAATAATAATAATAATAATAATAATAATAATAATAATAATAATAATAATAATAATAATAATAATAATGAGGAGGAGGAGGAGGAAAATTATACATATCACTTCCAATATAATTTCACATCCAAGCACCGTTATACTTCTGATCTTTATGAGAGTAACACATTAAGCTTCCAAGTTTCGCCGCGAGGGAGCAGGGCAATTCATGACTACACCACAAATGAGTTGCACACCTGGCCACCTGGTGGGCAATCCTCCAGTCACAGAAATCAAAAGTAGTAAACGAAATCTTTGCGTGACTGCCTCGTGCAATAAAAACCCTATCAACCATAGCTTTAATAACTACAAATGAGTTCGTACTGGTTGGCAACCTACCACAATAGAAAAAATAATAATAATAAGCAGGAAGTGGTTATGAAATGTCTGGATTTATTCACATAAAATAAAAATAAGGTCTTACTTCATGATAATGTCAAGACAGCTTTATGAACTTAAGATTTTGTGAATATTATTATGTTAATTTTGCGTAGTCCTTTCTTAATTTTCTTTTAAATTGTGTATTTGACCCAACAACACTCCTGTTACATTATTACTTCTGAAGTTAAATGCCATTAGTGTAATAATAATAATAATAATAATAATAATAATAATAATAATAATAATAATAATAATAATAATATTTATGATCGATGAAAATATATCACACATTTTTTAATGTAAGAAAAGTAGTAATTGCTTTATCTTAGCTTGAAGTCTACTGCACGTTAATTCATAAGAAATTTTAAAATATACACTAAAACGTGTCTATGTACTACATACTTAAATGCATAAAAATGTGAAAAGAATCTCTCAGCAAATAAAAAGAAAGATAACATTATTGTGGTTATAATCCTGCACATTGAGCTCCAAATTTTCACTGGCGCTATTTTTACATATTAATTGTACACTCATGTCCAAAATGATTGTCGCATATCTATAACTGTGTTCTTGCAAGAATATAATTTGATAATGATTTTGCAGGGTACTTTTAATACTGATACTATGTGTATCATCGGGAAATGTATATTTGTGGTAAATTTCATAGGAAAAGATTTATAAATACGAAAATTAGAATGAGTAAAACAAAATGTTGCTAAATGGACAAGAAAGTTTTATTTTATTTCTATTATTCTTATTTACTGCTCTTTTAACATGAAATTTTCCACATACATGTGTTTGCCAATTATATACATATAAGAAATACCGGGCGAATTCGTTATCAAATTATATTCCTACAACAACATATTTATAGACATGCGACAATAATTTTGGACATGAGTGTACATAGCAGTAGCGGTTCGTGGTCTGTAGAAGCACCGGTTGCAATGTTGCAATATCAAAGGTATGTAGTTACGCGCAAGTGTTCACCCCCTCCCCTCCAGCATTCTTGAGTCTTATCCAAAAAAAATATTCAGGAAATATGAAGAGGAAAGTCCTTTTAAGCTCCATTTGTATATTTATTGATTAAAGTGTATTCTCTAATATTGATTTAATATATAAGTTATTTCCTTTTTTTCCAAACAACCACTATCAATGTACGTTTATACACTATTTATATACAAAACTTCTACGATCATGCTATTGAACAATAGGTAAATCGAATATATAGCATGTGCTGTTAGTCATGAATGATATTGTTAACCCAAAAAGAAGAGAAAAAGCAAGAAAATTGCATATATTCATGCACACAGTTAAACAAAATTATTTAAGTAAACTATGCATTATTTTAAAATGAAAGGTCTTTCTTCGTTCTTTTCGAGCTTCAAATTTTTCTATGACTTCATTGAAATCTGAAATGCTGCTCATCACGTTTTTCTGAATAGAAATCATCGCTGCTGATATTTTCCGCTTTATTTTCTTTAAGGTACAGAAACACCTCTCTCTTCCGACAATATGCCAGAATAGGATATTTTTTATTTTAAAAATAAAATCTATCCCAAGAATTTTTAGCTTTTTATTATAAATGTAAAATAAAATCTATTGACTTCGAACGACCGCTCTCCCCCAAACATTCAGCCTGGATCCGCCCCTGCTACCACCAGACGCGTATTGTTCTTTTTGAGTTTCTGTTTACTCAATAACTTCTTTCTTTCAAGCGTCTATATCTCACTCAACCTATCAATTGAGTCAAGCGCTGCCAAGCGGAGGAATTCGTAACTACTACAGAAGCTGACTATATACCAGTTGCGAACGAAGTAGCAACTGGAAGAGCGCATTACGGGAGGATAGCAGCGATGCAAGAATAAATCCACTTCCTCATGTTAACAGATAGGAGCTCGCTCAATGTTACTGCTTCCAGTGGCAACGCTCGCTGCCACTGGATTTGTATATCACTCTTTTTCTCTTTCAGTTTTTTTTAATTTAATTTTTTAGAAATGCATCAATACTGTTTTGCACTCAAGAGCAAAGGTTTATTTTTTACTGATACACTACTTTAATGCTTAAAAATATCTTTAGTATTAAAAACAATATCCGGTTGCACAACCATACAACATATAGTACCAGCCGCCACTGGTACATAGTAATGAACAAAATTATATATGGGCGTGTCCATCAACACATCCTGACCAAATGTTGGACCCATCTGAAGATTGACAAGTGCGCGCTGAATGTCACTGTTATATAATACAGAGAAAAGTGACTGGTACTGAACAGTGACACTAAACCCGAACCAAATGCTTTCAGAATCAAGTACCTAATCTTTATTATCACTAGGCATCGGATGTTAAACATACCTTTTGAACAGAGTTCGTAGATCAAGAAGAAACGAACAAATTTTACCAATCACCTCCCCTGTAAGATTCGTGAGATAAGGCTTGGTAGATTTCTTCACCTGGGTCAATATTCTACCCAAATACTTCCCAACAGTTTTTCTCGTTCTTCAAAGAATTCAATGAAAATGTTTCTCTCCTTAGTGGCTATTTAGTCAGCGTCCTTTTCAACTTCAATGCTGTTTCAGACGTGGACCCAGTGACGTACGAATACGGGGAAGAGGGGATACGGCAAAAGAGGTCTACTTAAGTTTTTAAAATTGATGTGATGATGTTACGATGTTAAAATCCACTTTTCAGGTTGTCTATTATTGAACACATTTTCCTCAAAATTGTCCTGTAGTTCTCTAATATTTTCAAGTTAGCCCTTCAAAAGTAATTTAATTTACGGCGAATGCGCTGTATAGAGTCTGGAATAATAGAAACGATTTGACTATCTTCTTGTATATCTACAATATATACAGTATAAACGTGTATGTATGTATGCATGTATCTTCCAGAATAACTCTGGAACACATGGAGCAATTTCAACCAAATTTGACACACTTATGACTCACAATCTGGGAAAAATACTGATAAGACAACCCTACAGCCCCACGAGGTGTAGAGGGGCGCCATACAAAAATAGCCGATATTATAGTAGAATCTATAGTTTTCACGATTGCTGAGATGAATAGCGACACTCTCAATGCTGTTTATGTCTAGGTAAAGCCTCCATTAGTATTCCTACGGGTACGAAGAGGTGCCATTAAGAATAGTCGATAACGATCGATATTAGAGTCGAATTCATTGTGGGGTCGCTAGCATCCGTGACAGTCGTAATGGCATTTTTAATTCAAGTTCTGCAAGAACGAACATATCAGATGGCCTAAGAATTGACACGAGCAACACAGAAGTAGTTGCTCTTCGTTACTTATGTATTTCACTCAGTTCTTTATTTCAAACTTCAAAAGCCTTATTCTTCCCTGCATGTCATCTGCTCTGGGAATGAATACGGTTTGTTATTTATATTTAATCCCAAATTTATGCAAAAGGGGCATATGAGCTGATCCGGGAACTGACACGATAAAATTCTTCTCCGTTGCTCTTCGTTATTTAATTCTCATTTTTTAAACGAATTTCAAATTGTATAAATCTTATTCTTCTCGGGCATGTCAGCTAGCCTGGGCTCTTCATTATTTATTTAAATAATTTCTTCACTGTCAACTGTTATACACAAACCTTACTCTTCCCGTGCAAAGAACCAGCATTCCAGCTAGTATTAATAATTTTCAGCTGAGTGAAAATTTTACTTTCTTTGCTTAGTAACAATGAGGGCAAAATCATGCTGTAAATAATAATAATAATAATAATAATAATAATAATAATAATAATAATAATAATAATAATGTGCCATTTTTGTATAATATAAGCACATAGTGACTAGCTAAATGGAATGTCCAAAACAATAAAATGTCCAAAACAATAAAAGAAAATCTTTGTGTGTATAAATTGTGTGTGTTCACGAACGTGGGAAGAATGGATCATTTTGACATTACCGCGAGGGAAGTGCATCTTTAGTTACGCTACTGTGGTGAACCTACGGGTTGACGTGGGCAGGGGGCGCCGACTTCTCTGTAAATTTGGGGGGCCCATTCAGATGCAGAAGGCATATATGAGGATTTTAAGGTAAATTGCATTCAAATTATGCTAAATATTGTATATTCATAAATAACAATGCGGGGGGGGAGCACGCGTCCTCCAGGATCGGCGCCCTTGGACGTGGGATCTAAACTAACTCAATACCCCAGTATTTTTTTTAATGAAAGTGAGAAGTTTTATCCCAAAAGATTTAATTTTTCGATAAAAGTAAATATTTAAAAATATCCATTAAATTAGTCAACAGAATGAGCCAGATCATACGGGTATTCAAAATTTTATTTAAAAAAGAAAGAAAGAAACTATAACCACCAATCTATGTATATTAACATTTGAAGCACCCAGTACGTGATAATTTCACGCATTCTTGTTAATCAAGTACTTTCATATCGTTAAAAAATAGTATCAAATAAAATGAATAAGCATATTAAAATATTCAAATTTTCTGATCGACTATTATTCTAACGGTAAATTAATTTAATTTAAGAGATACACCGGTAGCTCTATAAAACACATTGTAACTTTTAGAAGAAACACGGGACGCAATCTTCGAGAAGCAATTAAAGGAAAATCTTACGTAAGAGGTATCTTGACCCTCCAGCTACATTGCCAACTCTATGAAAAATGACGTTCTTCATGGTTAGAAGTGATTAGTTGAGTTTATTTTGTTTATACTAATTGCAATTCCTTTCCTTGTTCTTTGCCAATGACCTGGTTTACGTTAAGTACTGTAGTTGTCGCACTTCCACTTCTGCCTTTCCAATGATGTAACACCTGGACAACCAATAAATGGCACAACACGCTTTTTATGCACGTTGCATAATACACTGGCGTGAAGTTTGAATTCCTTTGCACTATCTTTGTTTTTTATCGATGCAATTTCGCCGTTCATTATCTTTCTCAATACCAACCAATATAATCGAATACAAAAAATAAACGGAGAAATCTATCACTCTTATTTCTTTACCATAGTTTTCATCCGTATGCCTGCCAGTCAGCGTAAACTTTTGGAAGCACAAACAAAGCTTTGTGAGGGAACATAATGGCTTTTTCTATTTCTCTATATATGTAAAATATATACACTGTGTCATGGAGTGCAAAAAGGACAAAAGTAAGTTTTGTATGCCATGTCACTCTCAAGTGGCATAGATTGGTAAAAACTTGGACTATATGAAAGGCAATGCCACAGCATGATACAGGAAACAATAGAAAGAAACACATGATTAGAACAAAAATGGCACTTTTATACGGAATCAATAACTCACGATGAAGTCACTGCGACTCACGATGACCCCCTGACATTACAAGAGTGAAATGGTCCTTAGAAGAAGATGTAACCACTACGGACAGCGATGCATGCACTACATCTTGCTCTCATGCTGCTCACAATGTTGGTAATGAGTTGTTGAGGTATGGAGTTCCATTATTCCACCAGGGCTGTTGACAACTATTGGATGGTCCTTGGTGCATCTGAAGGTGCTGCAAGACGTCTTCCCACATCAAACACGTGCTCAATCCGATTCAAGTTGGGACAATAGACAGGCCAGTTCATTCACAGTATTCTTTCATTTTAACTCTATTGCCATCTGCGCTCTTCGATGCAGTCGTTCATTATCCATAAAGAGGAAGGTGGAGCCGACTGCACCTCTGAAAAACTGCACGTGGAGGAGTATAGTGCTACATCGTTGATCAGTGAATGTACTTCGTTCAAAATATAGAGGTCGGTATACTCATGCCAAGTTATGCCTCCCCACACAAGGACACCGGAAATGTTCCTGAGTTCATTGCGTTTTCCAATCCTCGCCAGATGAGTGTACGTCCAGAATCACTACTCAGACTCTCATAGGAGAAACTGCAACCTCACTCTTTCTCCAGTCTTGATGTTCTTGACACCACAGCAAACGGTGCCGTCTATTTGGGGGTGTCAAGCGAATAGAACGCAATGGTCATCGTGCAAAAGCATGACCCCCATACAGTCCACGTGCAACTGTAAAGCGTGAGATTGGGCGACTTGCAGTCCTCCTAGATGTACTTGCAATTGTAACTGCTATTTGACATCGATCAACTCTTGCCTATTTCACAATATAGCGATCGCCCTCTGCTGTAGTTAACCGTTGTCGGACATCGCATTTCCTTCACACAGTATTGCTCCTGGCTCGGAATACTTCTCGTGCACGTGAAACAATGTTGTGGGCCATATCGAAATCCTGGGCCATACTCGTCACATTGGTCCTTCTTCTGGTTTCTCGACGATTCTTCCCGTCATCCAAATGTTGTCTCCGGGCCATGTTGCTGTGAGTAATACCACCACAATGAACCTTAACAACTTTCTGCCTGACACACGATGTCTCGTTCCATTTATTCAACTGATTCGTGTTTAGGGAACAGACCTATTTGGTGCAATGGACACGCTGACGTTATGCCATGCAACGTCTTGCTCTTTGTGAACGTGTGGGAGACCTCTGACAACATCCTGCCGGGCTTTCATTCATTTCCATCGACAACGCAATATTTTATGTTACTTTATATTGTGGCTAAAACGCTGACATACAGAGTGTCCGATGAGGAAGTACAGATATTTTGGGATATAAAAGGGAAAGTCAGTCAAACACTGTTTTCGCACATTCCAATTTTGGAAAACATCTACTTTCAGGAAACGAACATCACGGTTTTTGCAGCAGTTGTCAGCACACATCAACTCTCCCCTGGGTTGAGGTCTACTTAGGTAACACAATGCTGCAGCTCCTGATGGTTTTCACGATGTCATGAAGGTGACGTTTCACAAGGACTGGAACATGTCAAGCTGGCTTGATAATCGTCGATGCTGCTCAATGACATTAGAATTTCTTAGGCTGGGATGCTCGGCTCTTTGCTATTCTTTGACATTTTTAAATTCTGCACAAAATTTCTGCAACCACCGAGTAGCTGTGCTGTGGTTCACTGCATCTTCCCCTTTTGGGTTGCTGCCGCTGTGGTATGTCCGAGTTCGAACTCGTACAATAACACTTTACCTATCAGATGTTATTGAGTACTCATTGTCACTGCCCCAAAGAACTGATTGAAGATACTAACGGAGCGGTACTCTCCGTATTAAACTGTTCTCTTCACACCCTACAATGTGGGCTAATTTGACCCAGTACTTACTGTCGACAACGGTGCAAATAGGTGCCTGAAGTTTGGATTGTGGAAATATTACAAGAGTTATGACTCATCCTTTTAATTAATCATATCTTCCGGTTTAAGACACACCTTAAATAATTTTAAAAGAAATTAAAAGATTCATTGTTTCGGAGAAGAGAGAATGCTTACCCTATAAGCTCTCGAACATACTTTGGCAAACCTGCAGTTTCTCAGTTATGGTGACATTTGTTCTTACATCAACACTACAAACATGTTTAAAAAAAAAAGAAAAAAAGGAAAACGAAATAAAACTGAATTTCGTGGATATTTCTCCAACTGTATACAAAAAATTAAATCTTTTAGTTTTCTGTCCTGTGATTAGGACTTTTAGGCTAAACGAATGATCGATTCTTAAGGATTACGAAAGGAATTGATAGAATGAGAATGTGGAAAAGAACCCCTAGAAAACGCACGGACATTATGTCCACTACAAACTCATATAACTTGGGATCGAACCAGAAGTAAAGTAAACCAATGGAAAAGAACAATTTTTTAGTGAATTTGGGACACGAAATGGAAAGACATGACTTTTTTTTTTTAATGACTCCTCACTCGAGCAAAAACATTTTATTTATTTAATAAGTTTATGTGGTTTGGCATTAAACCTGTGTCTCTAAGCATCACATATGATTATTCTACAACTGAGTTAATATATTCCCAAATTAGAACATTTTAATGAGATATAACATAAAAACTCGTCATACGAATGTTATTAAGTGCAATACTTTATACCTAACAATGATGTGTAAACCAGAAGTTCGGATTTAATTGTCAACTTTTAATTTCCTTTTATGGAGAAAATTGTCAGCAAGAACAACTGAAAATAATTAATATCTTGCAATGCTTTACAAACATGAAGCGAGATTAATAAGAAACCAACGAAATTTACTAGACTAGCAAGCGTGATACTCTATATGAAGACTAGCCTTATTCAAACTTTGTGCATATAAATAAGCAAACTTTACTACATACATCGCTTTCTGTGTACATTTTTCGATGATTTTTACTGCTCAAGCTGTTTTAGTCTATTTTCGACTCCAATTCACTGCTTGCATAGCAAGTAAAGTGCAGCCATTAGGAGTTCAGAGCAAATTGAGATGAATTGCTCTACATACTGTAGAAGTCAACAAATACTTATTGACATCAGTTTCTGCACACGTGCATACAACAGTGTGACTAAACAATACATTTCTGGTATTGACTGAGCAATGTGTTACGATCCAAGCTTCTCTCTTTTGATTTGTTGGCCGACCATTAATGCAATGTATACGTTGCAAAACTACCTTGGAATGCACAGTGGTTTACATACACAATAATACTGATGATAATTTCAAAGTAAAACCCCTGAATATGAAGAATGACCATTTAGAGTTTACGAACAACATTTAATGAAACAGTCTATATTTTAAAAAAAATCATTGAGGTACAAGAAAATATAATAACTTTATAACTAGCAAAGAAATCACGTTATTTTCACCTGAACATACGTACACTCCATCCACGCAAGGTTCACAGCAATTACAGTGCTGGTAAATGTTAATTACCTCACGTTCCGCCAGTTCTATTAACCTGTATCTCGATTTATTATTAATATTTACGCAATTGGGGATGTAAAAATCAGTGGTAGACCTAGCCCGGGGCCGGGAAGCCTACTCCACCTTTTTTTTTTTTTTGAATGACAAAAATAATTGAACCTATTATTTATATATTTTTGAAAGTTTATAGTAAACTCATGATATACCTATCATAGTCTGGATTCTGGCTGCCCCCCAGTTTTTACCTTGAAAATGAAATGAAATCTTTGAGTTTTACGTCCCACGGTTATTCCGGTTAGGCTAAAGGAGACGGTGATGATGATTAATGAATGAAATGGTGGAATGAAGAAAGTGGGAGGAAACGGGAGAACCCCGAGAAAACCCACGCACACGGTGTTGGCGGGGGCTGGGATCGAACCCAGGACCCCAAGCACCAGAGGTGAACGCTCTACCACTGAGCCATCGCGGCCCTTCTAGATCCGATACTGGTAAAAATATCACTGTTTCGATTGTGAATTTAAATTTTTGTTATTTAAAAATACTGATTATAAATTCCGTTAATGCAATAAATCATGCTATCTGCTCGAAAGAATGATTTATTTTCGTAAAATAAGGAACGACCAGACTTCGAGAAGACAGCAGAATCAGGTAATTGGAGCGAAGCGACTGTTAGCAAGCGCGGTTCCCCGAAACGTATATTTCAACTTTGTATCTTTCGAACAGTGATGGTCAAAGGCAGACCGTGAGTATGTTTCTCTCAAATAAAATGAAGAAACCTATGATTTGTTCTTAAGAAAAAGACAACATTCCATGCATAACAGGAAGAGTGTAGTTCACTGACATATTCATAATATACTTGAACCGAGACTTTTACTTAATGTAGATCAAATACAATTCCTTTGTGTTAAATGTTTACGCGACCATAGCTCGTCATATGATTCCAATGGATTGAGATCGAAAATAATAAAAACAGAAAAACACAATTAATCAGAGACCTAATTTAGTCCACCGACAATTATGAAAAACTGATGTAGACTGGATTCAATTCGATTATAAATTAGCGACTTAGCATCACGATGACGTCTTCTTCAAAGAGTTGACCCCTTCCCCTTAATTTATCTAGTAGTTAATTCATTCTTCATATACGGTAGTCTTTATTGGCAACACGAAAGAACAGTGGTACAGAATTACGATATGTACACTCATGTCCAAAATTATTGTCGCATGTCTATAAATATGTTGCTGTAGGAATATAATTTGATAATGAATTCGGTATTTCTTATAATGTTAGCAGGTGTATACTCGGCAAAGATATGTATGTGGCAAATTTCATGTCAAAACAGCAGTAAATGAGAACAATAAAACGAAAATAAAACTTTCTTGTCCATTTAGCAACATTTTGTTTTACTCTTTCTAATTTTCGTATTTATAATTCTTTCCTATGAAGTTTACCACAAATATACATTTCCCGATTATACACATAGTATCAGCATTAAAAGTACTCTGCAAAATCATTATCAAATTATATTCTTACAAGAAGACAGTTATAGATATGCGACAATCATTTTGGACATGAGTGTACCTCTTTCAAGCTGTAAAGTACAAATTTACAGGACTTACAAGGTCTGTATGATAAGTAATGAGACTCGCCGCGCCGCGGCGCGCGTGTCGCTGGAGCGGGTTTGTCGGTGATGGAGGATGTAGGGGGGGGGGGTCCGAGCAAAGCAACGCACCGCGCGTCAGTTGGCTCCGAGCCTTAGTGGAGCGCGGACAAGCCTTGGACAAAGCCCTTGTGAACATTCTTGTCACGGCGGAAAATCAACAAACATGGAGGGTTCCATCGAACAGCGTTATGCGATCAAATTTTGCGTTCGCCTGGGGAAAACGGCTACTCAGACGCTTTCTCTCATCACGGAGGCCTACAAAGAGGAAGCCCTATCCAAAGCCCAGGTGTTTCGTTGGCACAGTGCGTTCCGGAACGGCCGGGAAAGCGTTGAGGATCTGGAGAGGGCTGGACGCCCGACAACAGTGACTACGGACGAAACTGTGGCAAAAGTGAGGGATCTCCTGAACTCAGACCGTCGATTATCGTTGAGATTGATTGCTGATGAACTCGATATGAACCACACAACAGTGCACAAGATTGTGACGGAACAATTGGGAATGAGAAAAATCTGTGCGAAACTGGTGCCGCGAGTGTTGACTGACGAACAAAAGCAACGACGTGTTGATTGTTGTCAGGAACTGTTGAACCTCATGAACAGTGACCCTAACTTTGAAGATGACGTCATAACAGGTGACGAGTCGTGGGTGTTCCAGTACCACCCTGAAACGAAACGTCAAAGCGCGGAGTGGCACACTCCTGCGTCCCCGCGCCCCAAGAAGGCCAGAATGTCGAAGTCAAAGGTGAAAACAATGTTGATTGTTTTTTTTGACAATGTGGGGGTGGTCCACAAGGAGTTTGTACCCCAAGGACAAGCCGTCAACGCCGCCTTCTACAAACAAGTCCTTGAGAGACTGCACAGGAGCGTCAAGCGGAAAAGACCGGCGATCGCTAGCCGGTGGAAGTTGCATCACGACAATGCCCCTGCCCACACCGCCTTCTTAGTGACCTCCTTTTTGACCCGGATTGGGGTGGAAGTCCTTCCACAACCACCCTACAGCCCAGATGTGAGCCCGGCCGACTTCTTCCTCTTCCCGAAGCTGAAGCCACGCTTGAAAGGAACCCGTTTTGCAGACGTCACAGCCATCCAAGCAGCCGTGACCACATTTCTAAAGGACATGCCGGCTGCTGACTTCCAGGGGGCGTTTGCAGCGTGGAAACATCGATTGCAGAAGTGCATCGACGCAAGAGGAGAGTACTTCGAAAGCTTTTAAGTCCCTGTACAGATCAGATCAATAAAACAATGTTTCCAGACCTGGTCTCATTACTTATCATACAAACCCTGTACTTTTGTTTTCTTAACTTTATTGCAAGTCATAGAATCAAAAATTTGCTACAATTCTATATTATTTATTTATCTATTATTTATTTACAGATCAACTTTATGTGTTTCTGTACAGTACAATCCTTGTCTTGTGTTCAAGTCTTATCATGTTCAATGATCGTGACGAAGAAATTTTACATGCTAAGGCCTGGACATAACTGCCTCAGAATATCTACATCAATTTTAGATTTGAACAGAAACTTTTCAATCTGAGGTTAACAACCACGATTCCAAGGTTAAAAGCAGTTTTGTCCCGTATTTCCTTTTAAAGGATCAGGATTAGGATTTAGATTTCTAGGCTTTCAGCACCTATAGCCATGGCAGCCTGTCATGTATGAGGGATGGCGTCCTTTAACGATTACATTGTCTAAGGAATTCGGGAGAAAGCAAAGAATGGGAAAGAAAGGAAGAGGCCTGAAACTATTATTGGGTACCATCCCGGCATTTGCCTGGTGTGAATGAAGAAAACCCAGGAAAACCTCACTCAGGATGGCTGGCCTGAAAAAACACTTTTACACTTTTTCGACCGAGTGATCTCACCGGGAATCGAGCCCGGGACCGCTCGCACCAAAGGCGATAGCGTTAGCAACTACACTATACGAAACCACGTATTTTATTTTAAAGATACAGGATTGACTTAAGTGATTGGTATATATATATATATATATATATATATATATATATATATATATATATATATATATATATATATATTCTATATAAAAGTATTATGTTCACTTCTTATTTCCAACAACGGAAAAATGTTTTAAAATTTTCACACAAGAACACCAAAACCGACTCCTGACAAAATTTTCCTTATGTATTTCTGCATCTGCTGTATATAAACATGTATCTGCAAAAAATAAAACAGTTGTTTCTTTCCCGTGAACTACAAGGTTACTGACAGTTACATGCGAAAGGCTTCAGGAGTGTAATTATAATGGAAATCTAGCACAAAAGTGTCAGTCAGTTACTCTGTCTCCCACATCCATTTATACGAAGCATTTTCGTTTCTGTGTTTCGAGGTAATTACAAGATTACTACATGTTGAGTTCAAAGTAAAATCTTGTTTCATACGTAATGAACACCTCTGTATTATTTTAAAAGGTTCTAATTTTGTATACGAATAGGACCGAACGTAAGAAAGGAGTAACTTCTCTTTCTTTTCGCTATCCATAAACACGAGAAGTCCAAGTAGTTCAACAGCGTAGTCTATTACCTTCGTATGTTTTTGACACTAATGTGCAAATGATTTCTTGGCAAATGTTTAAGCAAGAATATCTCTAAAATGTAAATTTTGTATTAATATTTTACAATGAAAATCAATGGAAAGCAATTGTATTTAAAATATTTCCTCCTTTTGTACTACAATAAATGAAGACAAAACACGCAAACATTACTAAAGAAAAAAATACATGAAGCTGAAAATGTGATATAATGGTACGGACACCTTGAAGCCGAAAACAGACTACTCAATAAGACTCCCACTGATTAAATTAAGATATCAGTAACCATAAATGTCTTGCAAAATGAATCAAAAGGAAGTCCTTACTTTAACGCCTGTAATGATTATGAACAGCTCCATACAGATACTGGAAGAAAACAAAAGGTAACTCCAAGGGAGCTTGTGGACAAGATATTCTCTATCAATAAATAGCTCAAAACATACTGGGATCGAAATGACATCCTTTGCACCAGACATAAGATCTCCAGAACTCAGAAACGGTGTCTCCCGTTAACGAACTGAATGCTACAGTAGACGTAACGAGAAGAAATAGTAATATCTGGGAAAATCCAATACATACAGAGTAGTTAACACGGTGTCCCGACAAAACGTACCAGCGACAAAACGTACCACTTGAATTTTCGCGACAAAACGTACCACTTTTGACGACCTGTCATGGATTAATTAAAGCATTTCTGATATTTATTCCACGACAAAACGTACCACTTATATAAATTACAACATGTCTTGGACTAATTAAAACATTTCGGATATTTAATCCGCGACAAAACGTACCACTTCAAGCATTTTTTTTTTTTTCAGCGTGTTCACAGATTATTCTCCAGATCGAACAAACTTCTCTTAAAGGTTCTGTACGTGACAAACGTAACATTAAACACATTTATCTACGAGTAAGAGAACACGAGTCTTCCAAAATACATTAGACCAATGTGGGTGCTTACATATCTAACAAAAAAGAACATAATGTTAAGAAACTACTTCCTCATGAACAGGTAAAACAACGGCAGTATAAGGTTGAGAAGAACAGACAGGTAATGTATCGAGTTGTTAAAGTGCAGAAACTCATTGGTAAAAGAAGGCTAATTTACAGAGGAAATGTAGCAGCCTATAAACTGAAAGATACAGCTATAGATCATGGAAACTTTTTGGATATTATTCCTTTCTTAAGCAAAATTGATCTTCCGCTTAAAAGTAATTTAGATAAGGTCACCGAGAAGAGTCATATACGAGGAAGTAAGCAGGATAGTGGTCGCATAACTTTTCCTAAACACAGTGAATTTTGTTTTGAATGCTATCAACACACTTATCAGAGAAGATATTTCGAAAGAAGTCTCTCAAGCTTCAATATTTTCTGTTCTATTAGACACTACTCAAGATATAGTAGTTTCAAGCCAGTGCTCTGTTGTTTTACGGTATGTTGTTAAAATGGTTGTTAAACAAAGTATTGCTGTCATTGTAAAATGCATATCTACCACAGGCCAGTGTTCTTGCGGTTTACTCTGGAAATTCTGCAGGAAGTTGAACCTTGATATTAAGAAGTGTATTTGAAATTCAACCGATGGCTCAAGTAACATGCAAGGACAATATTCGGATTTTTCAATTCACCTATGATCAGTTTCACGTGTGATTCAGTTGATTTTGAGTTTAACGGCCCTTTTAGCAGCGAGGCTATAGGAGACGGGACATACTGATTTACGGGAAATCCGAAGCACATGAGCTCCCGCCAGGAATCGAACCCAGGTCTCCCACGACAAAGGCGCATACGCTAACCGCTTAACCACTAAGAAACTCAATTATACGTGTGGTGTTACGCTCATATACTCAATCATGTCATATGTGATCTGACAAAAAATTGCATTGATTCTGTGGCATTGTTCTGCTAAATGACTGTACGATATTTATGCGTGAGTCTTATCAGCGAATGGACATTTGGAAGATCAAATGTTAACAAAGGCGTCTTACAGTTATTGCGGAAACAAGATGGTAGAAAACACACTGTTTTTCAGAAAAAGTTTGGTTATTTTTCGAATCCAGAAAGTGCTTTGTATATAGAGTTGACCATAATAATTAAGAAAATTGCTTCTACAGAAAATATCAAACCAAAAGCTAGGTGTAAAGCGAAAGGATATATAAAAGATCTTCCTAGTTCAAAACAACTCGGACAGCACAAATGTTCCTTAAGATATTTCAAGCGACGACCTCTCTGTCAAACTATCTCCAAATAGAGGGTGCTGCTAATGTAGTCCTATCGGATGGTGCAGACTACTCTGTTCCAAGTGAAAGAGTAGAGAGATGATTTTGAATCCGTTAAGAATGCAGCATTAAGCTTTGCGGAATGGGCCAATAACAAATTTGAAGACTTAGAACGTGATTTCTTTCTTTCTTTCTTTTTTTTTTTTTCTTCTATAGACCTATCGACAATTCGAGTTCAGAGATGGACAAAGATTTTCCTGTGAATATGAATATGAAGCTGCTTCTATCCAATGACCAGGTACTGCATCGAAGCATTCAACACAATATTGGACATGGTAGTTTCGAGTATTTCTTCAAGATTCAAGAATCAATGTACTTTATGGATTATTTGGACCCTAGACACTTCAACCAAGTAACAGAACTTCCAGACGTGCCTTTCGATAAAGTTACATATTTTCTGAAAAACTTCAGTAAAGAAGTTTTCAAGGATAATATAAATGTATTCTCTTGGACTTTTGAAGGACGTGAATATCCTTGAAAGTCAGTCTTGATGACGAGCACAACCGAGAAAAAATGACTGTCCTGATGGTGCAAGTGATTCAGAATTAGGAGAAAATACATTTGTTTACAAGGAAAGCAAATGCAAAACGTGTTTCAAAATTGTCCAATGTGCTGCTTTTTAATTTTGCAGAATTGTAAATTTTGCAGTAATACTTATCCAGTTTTCCAGCATACAAATTTTTATTGACTTTGCCCGTAACTCAGGTAACATGTAAAAGAAATTTTTCAAAACTTAAATAAACTGAAATACATTAAAAATAGGCTAACGAGTACCATGTCTCAGGAACATTTGAAAACATTTATGTTGATGTCTATTGAAAAATATTTCGAATGCAAAAGTGATAGATACAGTAGCATCAAAAACTAGTACACTAAAACATCTGCTAATTTTGTAATATAGTATAAGTTCTCCTTGAACTTCCATA
Source organism: Thermobia domestica (assembly GCF_964235325.1). Lineage (NCBI taxonomy): Eukaryota > Metazoa > Arthropoda > Insecta > Zygentoma > Lepismatidae > Thermobia > Thermobia domestica. The sequence goes on along the minus strand of NC_137462.1, from coordinate 196,063,866 downwards.
TAATATTCTGAACAATTAAGAATAATATACTGATAAAAGAATATCAGATTTTAATGGTCAATTGTTAATACTATTGACTTACTGTAGAAAGAAAACTGCAATTGATTTGTGACATTGAGATGCTGGTGGCCCTTGTGGGAGAAAGCGCCCGCGCCCCTCTAATAATGTCTATCCGTCTCTGGTCCAAAGCCTGGATAAAGTGTGATGGAAATCAGCAAATATTCAAATATTGCATATGCAAGATTCGTGCTGGTCTTGGTCTGGTGAGAATCTTGCAGGTATGGTCTTGGTGTTGGGAGAATCTTGCAGGCATGGTCTTGGCCTTGCATCCCTTAGTCTTAGTTTTGGTCTTACATCGGTACTTTTCTCACCACCAATCTGTTCAACTTTTAACCTTATTTTGGCCGATATATATATATATATACTTATATACCGTCCTATCAAGTGGTACGTTTTGTCGCCTGACATTATTTGATGGCTGATTGGAAGACTCTTTGCAAGTAGCCCTCCAGGCAAGTGGTACGTTTTGTCGCTTGTCATTATTTAAAGTGTTTTAAGAAAACCCTTCACAAGCAGCCCTCAGGGTAAGTGGTACGTTTTGTCGGTGGTACGTTTTGTCGCTAGTACGTTTCGTCGCGTATTCGTTAACACACTATTACTGACGTGCCCCAGGTTACCGTAGAACCTTCGTTTAGTTCCATGTTGCGTTCAGATTCTATTACCCTCCACCACAAATACGAATCTGTGTCCCCACGACGTGAAATCTACCTAAACAAGCAAATGAATGCAATTTATGAACAAGTAATTGATTACTGTTACCATACGCTCCAATTACGAAATTTAATTCGTAATGGGAATCTATTTTTCTTTCCTAAGGCTCATTAGTACTTACAGCCTGAAATTTGGTGCTATAACAAGTAGGAGTGTCATAGTGTACCACATAAAGGAATTTGGTAAGTTAAATATGATCAAGCTTAGACTTAAATATACGAGTTTTTTACCTCAAATTAAATGAAGTATACTGTAAAAGGAATGAATATTTGAAAGTAGAAAATATTTAAGTTTTTAGATTTATCGAGTAAAATGTTATTTAGTTTCATTATAACGTTATATTCCACGGACAGATTAGTATTTTGCACCCTGAGCATTACACTAACGCGCTAATCTCAATAGCACAGCGGATAGTCTACCAAGCAAGGATGATATCCATAATTACTTCCAAAGGAATAAATGGGAAACCAATTATTGATTGTCTATATTTTGGGATCAACTGAATTGATCACGTCTATAAACGAATTCGAGTCCTAGCTTTTGACTCTCAACATCCGGGACAAAATTGATAGTGATCCAAATAGTTCTTGAGGTTCTTTTGTCTTCCGAACGAACATAGGGGCAGAATAAATAAACAAACGAGTTGTTGGAAAACCGAACTTTTCAAAAAGCATTCATTTCAAAAAACTTTAACGACAATAAGAATATAACCGAAAATATTCCATATCGATACCAGAAATCGCAATTATTATATTTCTAAAAAATATACATATGTAGGATTTCACCTTAAAATTCCTCTCGATCCAGATCGTTCCTATGAAATTTGTTAGGCATTGATTATGAAATGTCAATATTTAGATAAAGATGATATAGTTTGTTATATTTTTTCTTTTCCTAAGTTCCACAGTATTTGCGCTTTGTAGCTTATAAACACTAGTTGGAGCACTTAGCTCCAAGGGGGGCAGATGGCCAAATTCATAGAAGAAATACTGCATGTGTTCCCATCGGGAATCGAACCCGAGCCGCTCGCACCGAAGACGCGGACCTAACCATATAGCTGTGAAGAAGTTCTAGTTAGTTTTGGCTATTTTCAACATAAATATAACCAACTAAATTAGTTATCCTGATTTGTTTTTTTAACTACCATATCCCATACCAGAAAAGTTCCCATTACTTAAGAAGGAACAATTGCTTACAATTATTTTTGATTATAATACTTGAAATTAAAATGTTAGTATTACTCTTTAATTAAAAATAGCTTGGGCAGTACGCTTACTTCGTTTACGCTCACTCACACTAGTCACACACAAACTAAAAGTCGCTTGGGCTCTTATCTATAAGCATTTCGTCAAATTGGCTTCGTCTTGGAACTAGTCAATAGTGTAGTGAGAAGATCGTGCAGTAAAATGTCACGTACGTATCATTACTTCACGGCTGTTACTCAATTTATTTGATTGATCTAAATGTAAACACGATATTGTTGTGAAATAATATCTGAAAAAAAAAAAAAATGCTATGCATTGCGAACTACTGATGGCTTCTTACCACCTTTCTTTCCGCTTGATGATCAAACGAATAATGAATATGGTTATGAGTTTGGATATGATTTAGAAAAGGAATTAGTTCAGTCAGAATTATTCCAATATTCGCTAGTGGCTTATTTTTTTGTCACCTTATTCCAGTAATATTTCATTATTAGAACTTATTCCCACATTATTAGAAATGTCCGATATTCAAATTATCAGTCGTTTATTTGAATAAATTGTACGAAGAATTATTTCCTGTTTCTATTGATATTATATATTAATTCTTTATTTATATATATATATATATATATATATATATATATATATATATATATATATATATATATAGAGAGAGAGAGAGAGAGAGAGAGAGAGGGAGAGATAAGGTAAACGCGCCTGAATTTGACAGGCACCCGAATTCGACATACCTGTGCTTAAATGTTGTGAAATAAGCGCAAGATGTCATCCCTGCGATCGTGAATAGAAGTGGCAACATTATGGGAGTGTCTTTTCTCGTGTCAAAAGTGCTGTTATAGTAGATGAGTCATATGTATGGAGAAAAGAAGTACATTGTTGTGTGTGTGACACACTCTTCGAGAAAAAACACATAATCTTAAGAAAATCATAAGACGGCAGGTTATTTTCGTAAGACTTTTATTAAAGTTAGGTTTGATTCAAGCAAATAGTAGTTGTAATGGAGTAAATGTTGTAAAGGAGTTTCAATCAGTGCGTTTTGTTTTCTTCTGTGAGGACAAAGGTTGTGATGTAACATAAACGGGGGGTTGTCGAAAACACGAGCCTTTATTTGTAACGTGAACCGGATTTCGACAAAATTGTCGAATTCATGCTAGTAGTGGAAATATAATTTTAACTGTATATCTAGACGTACAATTATGTTCAAAGTCTTTCATAAAGCTATTTGTTGCATAATTCTCCGATAGTTGTAACCTCAGTTCGACATGAAATGTCGAAATCAGGTTCCAGCATGTCGAATTGAGGATCATCGAAGTAACTACTCAGTTCAGAAAATTTAAGTTGTGTTCTTTTGCCCGTAACAATATTTGAAGCTCAGAAGAGATTACTACTACTAATAATGCCAACTTAATGTTTTACATGGATATAATTGAAAGTGTCGAATTCAGGTACCGCAAGTGTCGAAACCAGATGAAGTGTGTCGAATTCGGGTTCCATTGGCGAGTTCCAGTTTCATTAAAAAGTTTAACATTAGCATTTAAGCCTTGAAGTGACTTTTAGTATTAGTAGAGACTGTACATTTCAAGGAAAAAAATGGGCCGACACCGACCAATATTATGGCCACAATAGGCAATTGATTTTGAAAAAGGTCCTTAACCTGTCGAAATCCGGTGCGTTTACCTTATATATATATATATATATATATATATATATATATATATATATATATATATATATATATATATATATATATATATATATATATATATAGATAGATAGATAGATAGATAGATAGATAGATAGATAGATAGATAGATTCTAATAAAAAAATCTTCTGTAAAACTTCAAATTTGTTACGTAAGCACTTACCCAAATCTAGCCTTCATTGAACATTGTACGTTTAAGCATGAGAAATACTAAAGTGCCTACTCTCTTACCTATGGATATGGATCTATGTATATTAAAAGTTTAGCAGAAGGAGGAAAGTTTTATCTCGAACATAAAGAAAATAGCGTTATACATTCAGTAAAAATTATCGTGGAACGATCTTTCTTTCCACATCAAGTGTAGGGGTGAATTCCTTCTATTCTTTACAGATTTCATCCTCAAGCAAAGGGGATGACTGGGAAGCTTTACAGAAAATAACATTACAGCTATTTTGCATCAGAATCGAATAATTCTGAAGAAAGTTATCAGAGAAAATTATTACCTTATCAAATTATTACAGTAATGATATTTCGAAGTTCCAGAGAGTCTTACCCTGAACCGCAAGCAATGGGAATGCGAATAAGCGGGAAGATCTAAAGAAAATACACAACATATTGTATCAAAATCGAATATTTTTGGAGCCATAACTTACAGATTATTTTCTGATTGCATTAAGTGTATTTGCAAACTTGCAACATAGGATGGATTTTATCCTCTTATTCTTGGCATGTTTCAACTTTAGATAATATCCTCACTTCCTACCGTTTGAGAAAATTTAATTAATATGAAATAAATTTTAGGGAGTTATCACGGAGCAGACGGACTGACACATAAATATCAGTTGAGCCATTCGAATGCATTTTCGAAAACTTGCAATTCTTCAGCAGAACAGAAAGTGGAATTTTGGAATAGGTTTAAGAGGGGAAAGAGGTTCATACCATGGCATCTTTGAATCTTAATTCTGCTGAATTCTTTTCTCCGAGCTCAGACTTAAAGAAAAAGCGCGACAGACAGCACAAAACTAATAGCTGTTCTCCTTTAAAACTTAGCTTTCAGAGGCTGCTAAGAAAACTGCTTGGTCGGTTTTAACTATTGCTTTTCAATGTCACAGGACTTACATATTATACATATACAGGACTTACAACAGTCAATGTGAAGCAACTTTTGCAAATCACAACATCGTGACATGGAAGTTCACGTATGGGAAGAGTAAAACCAAACATTGACTTAAGAAAAAGAAGAAGCGGTTGTCAGTGCTACTTCACCAATGTCCTGAAGATATTAATTTCAACGAAAGGTGAGTGAACCTCAGTTCCATGCAAAAGAATGCAACAAAAATCAAACTCGGAATTGAATCCGGTCCACCTACGCAACAACCAGAACGAAATGTCAGGAGTTTCATTAATTTTAACGCATAGATTTGAACATACGTATAGCTAACATTAAGAAGAATGTAAATGTAACAATAGGTGAGAAATAAAACAAAAAATAATTTTAAACTCTGATGATATCAACGTATCTTGAGAAGTAGCACAAAAGTATTATACAATATTGCATCATTGTATAATGTATCAATGAGAATGTATGATTTTCTTTTCTATCTTCATACTTTAATCAAACAAAAACACACACACTCTCTATTTTGCAGTTGTTTACTTACTGAAAAAGCCTACAAATACTCTACCTGTGTTTCTACAAAACTCTGAACAGCAGAGTAAGTAATAAGTTTTCTCTAGAATGATTATATACATAGTATTGTACTGATAGTATTTAAAAATATTATAAGAGTGAAAGATTGGAACTGGGTGTAATATACTGCAATTTTTCGGACCCGTCACTGTGTAAAAATGAGTAACGAGCCTGCCATGAAAGAAAATATAAGATAGAAAACATGCAACTACAGTGACAAAAGGCACAAGGATATTGATACTAAAAGGATAAACCTTTTGGACAACAATAGGGAAGAAAACGAATAAAGGCTTAGACACAGCGTAATTGTACGAGTATTTCTCAGAGTATAACTGCGTTTCTTGTCTGTCTCATATTTTTTCTTTAACCATCTATTCTTCTGTTGCCTGGGTTCATTTTTGAAATTTTACAATTACCTGCACATATCAGTGTATAAAGAAAGCAAATAATTTTCCCGCTTTCTATGTTTTATCTAAATTATTTAAACATGAATGTAAGCAAACACAAAATCCCCACTTATCCCATCCCTATCCCATCGCAAACTTATTGTACTTTTCTATAGAACATAGCTACCACTAACTTTTATATTAATTTCACGTTTGTGTTCGATATCACTAATTCCCAAATGACAAACTTTAATTAAAGGCACATAACTATGAATTGATTGTTACAATACAGATTCCTTAAATCCAGAATACACTATGAAAACTACAGTACCTATATTCATAGTTAGATGCTTGCTACTTGCTGACATACCAGAATTAATTAAATAATAGGTTAATAGTCAGCAAAATAAGTGACAGAGAGTAGATTATTACTATCAATTAAGTATCGATGACTAATACATAGCATGATTTTAAAACAAAATGGCACAAATGATATTAACTTATGTATTGGACGCAAACCAGGACACTTGGAATCTAAAATAATTCCCGACAGATGATATATAAACCCGGGACTGTCCCAGCTAAATCCTAATAGGGAAGGTTGAGAGAGCCCTAATTATGTCTCAAGAATTCTTGACTTTTGGCATCTATGGCCATGATAACCTGTCACATATGAGAGATGACTTCTCTCGACGATCACAGTCCCCGAAAAATTGGGGAGAAAAAAAAAGGAATGGAGACGGAAGCGGCCTGGGATTATTACATGAGGTGCCATCCCGGCATTTGCTTGGTGTGAATTAGGAAAACCTTACTCAGGATGGCCAGTTTGAAAAAGCTGTTCCTTTCCGACCGAGTGTCTCGACCGGAAATTGAATCCGGGACCGTACTGAAGTCGAGAGCATTAGCGACTACGCTACTGGGAGCTACTTGTTTAAATAACCAAACCAGATGTGAAAATAATTATTTTATGCTTACTTAATTCACATTAAATTTACCGAAATGAAAAGCGGGAAAATGATTTGATATACAATAATATAATAATAACAGAAATAACCACAATGCTTCAGTGAAAAATCCTGGGAAGGAGTTGTTTACCAAAGATAAACACATTATCCAATCAACCATAAAATAATACACTAGTTACAACAGTGCGATCTACACATTTTAAAATAAATGTTACAAACTTCCCCCTGATGTAGTGGAAAGCGCGTGTACCTTTAGTGTACGTGGCCCCGGCTCCGGTTCCCGTGATGCAGTGTTGAATTTTTAAGATTTCTACGTTAAAGTCCAGGATCACATCTCATATATCCTCGGTGCTAAAGTTCAATAAAGAAATAGATAAGAAACGTATGATAAGCAGAGATAACAACTAGTCAAGACCAGCTATAGCCAACAGATAATCAGTGAAGCCATATCTAGCATCTTGGTGCTAGATCTAGCATAATTCACACCAGGGCCGTGCTGAGATACTAATGAGGGCGGTGGACAAGTCTACTAAAAGGGCGCTCATACAAAGGGGAATATTATATATTATATACGCACTTTGAAAGAAGTTATGGGTGCCATTTTATATTAAAATCACCACCAAATTTGTTTAAGTATTAATGTAAATAGTTAGTTTGTGGAAACCTCGAATCGAAATCCTCTTTACTAGAGAAAAGCGTTTTAGTTCCTGTAGTAACATTTCTGTTACATAAAAAGAAGCTAAATATATCAACAACTTAAATATAACTCTATGGCCTACGGGCATAAGAAGTTCAGTGCCGCGTTTACAAAAGCTCTCCATTGATTTCTGTCCTTAGCCAACTGGACTCAGTTTCTACTTTATATTCTAATCTCTGTGAGAACCATTTTAATATTGTTCTTCCATCTGTGCCTCGGTATTCCTAATGGTCGTTTTCCTATTTAGATTTCCAGTTAGAACTTTAAAATCGTTTCTAATTCCTTCCATTTTGGCTACATAACTTGCCCATTTGAGCCTCCTAGACCTGATGATCCTAACAATATTTGGTAAACATATAAATTATGCACTTCCTTGTTATAAAGTTTCCGCCATTCCCTATTCCCGTTCCTCCTGGAGTTCGATTATTGGTCTAAGAATCTTGTTTTCAAATACTTTCGATCTGCGATTTTCCCTGAGAGTCAGTGACCATATTTCGCAACTATACAGCACAACATGCATGATTATCATTTTATATTTTAAGCTACAAATTCCTCAACAGAATTCGCGACAACAGAATATTTTTAACTGAATAATAACACGAAATCATTGCTTTCAGTTGACATCAAATTTCTTAGTGATTATGGTTTGGTCTCTTAGTAATGATACTGAATATTTGAAAGTATCCACTTTGTCGAGATTAAATATTATTTGGTATTTAAGCATCCATAAAATGCAGTATTACGATGCTAACAAACTTCCATATATTTAGTTTTCTCTGCGTTTACTATAAGCCAATATCCCTGCAAGCGTTAATTAAGATTTCTACATTTTTTCAATTGTTCTATCATCCCCTGTTAAATTTACATCATCATCTTACGCCATAACAATTCAGCTCTAGGACCTGATTGCTGTCTTTGATTTTCCTTTCAGTGTTCTCCAGAACAAAGTTAGATAACAATGGCGACGACTCATCTCCTTGAATCAGACCATTCTCAGCGTGAAAGCTCGTGAACCAAAATTTCTCTACTAGAACCTTACTTCGGGTTTCATTTAAGCATATCTTAATTAATCTACCTTTTACGGTATTCCAAATTCTGCAACCATGTTTCCCTCCTACCCGAGTCTAAAGTCAATTATTGATGTGCCACGATATTGTATTCCCAGTTCGTTCCAGGTATTAGTCGAATGGTAAATATCTGGTCGATAGTTTGTTCGATTTTACCTAAATCCGCTCTGATAATTTCCAATAATTTCATCTGCGTATGGAGGCAATCTTTCTAATAGAATGTTTAAGAGGATTTATTGGATGTTGACGGAAGAGAAATGCCTCAATAATTATTACAATCAGTTTTGTTGCTTTTCTTCTGAATTGGCATAATGATTGTGGTAATTCACTCTTGTGATAATTCCTCCTTGTTCCAGATAAGGAGAATAAGTTTGTGTATCTTGCTCTACAATTTTGCCTCTCCAGCTAAAATTAAGTCAGCCAGAATTTCGTCTACATCCTGATATGTGTGTTTCTTTAGTTTTTAAATAGCAATTTCTATTTCTGTTTGGTTAGGTCCTGGAATATAAGGTTATGCTGTAGTCATTTCACTTTCTCCACGAACATTAGTTTTTGGTTATGTATTAAGCAAATCATCAAAGAAATCTTTCCATCTGTTTAAGATGCTATCCCGATCAGTGAGAACTGTTCCGTTGACTTCCTTTAATGTATAAGCACGAGGTTGATAGCTTTTCTTAAGTTCCTTGATGCATTTATACATATTCCGAATATTTTTGTTTTTACTATTATCTTCAAGTTAATTAATTTTAGCTTTCAAAAATCGCATTTCTTTGTTTTCTAAAATTTTGGAAGTTTTCCGGCAGATAATAATGAAATTTTATGTAGTTATTTCGTTTGGATTTTGTAACCAATGCTATTTCTTCTGTTTTCTCTTCTCTGCTACTTTAGTGCATTCCTGGTTGAGCCATGGTTTGTTCCTATGAATTTTTGCGTGCCCCAATATTTCTTTTGCTGACTTTGTAATGTTATTTCTAATTTCAGCCAAGTTTCCTGAACACTAGTGCACTCCGCACCTTCTAAAACCGAGAATCTATTCAGCACTTCAATCTGGTTCCCCTTTCACCTGGCTCCCCTCTCACCAGGCTCCTTCAATCCGGCTTCTGTAGTTTCTTTAAATTAAACAGCCCCGTTTTCTGATATTGAATATTTCCTTTATTCAACGATAGTCCCTCTATTATTATCGCTGCTACCAGGTGGTAATCAGTATCACAATCAGTTCCTCTGAATGACCGAACATCAGTTGTGCTAGACTTAGGCTGTCTTCTTCTGTCTACTAAAACGTGATCAATTTGATTATGTGCTTTTCCACCTGATGAAGTCCAAGTATATTTATGAATGTCGCAATGTGGGAATTTTGTACTCTTCATGATAAGGTTTCTGGATGTTGCAAAGTTCACGAGACTAACGCCGTTGTCAGAACCTTCCTTATGCAGACATTTATTCCCTATAATCCGTTTAAAAACACCCTCTCGCCCTACGTTCGCATTGAAACCGCCTAACAGAATTTTCATATAACATTAACGGAGATGATCAAATACCCCGTCTTTTTTATCGTCATTCTTATTTTCTGTTAGGTCATGTGCATTTAAAACAATAATATTATACCACCGACCCTTAAGAGAGGTAAAATAAATTCTATCATGACAAATTCAACCCATATAATTGCTGATATTATTCATTTGTGAACGAAAAGGCCTGTTCCTAGTTGGTAATTTTTAATTCGTTCCTCATAAGAGAATGTAAAATTTCCCGACTTATTCCTCCATTTCCTTCTCATCTAACTTCCTGATGTCCCTCTAGGTCCATCCTCTATTTCTAAACTAATTCGTTACAAATTTTAACGCGCCTGCCCCATAGAGACTTCTTATATTCTATATTCCAAATCACATGTCTATTTTACTTTCTTGAGTTCGTGTCAACTTATCACTTCTTTTCCAAGGATTCTGCGAATATATCCGAACAAGATTTTTTCTTTAACAGGATAAGGTTGTTAGCCTCCGCATTAAATCCCCAAACTGGAGAATCATCCCTTGTCGTCTGTCCGCGATTGCTTATTCAGTATATTCGCAGTTACGAGTAACCTCTATATCTAGAGGGCTTCTCCTCAATCCACAACCTGAGGACGCACCATGTCGTGGTGACAGGAAGACCATATTTCACGGAAATTAATATAGCTATATTTTAGAATTACAATAGTTACTGATTATCCGAACACTGCTTTAAAACACATAGGAACAATCAATATGCTCGGATATATGCATGCATATTAAGACTGTCAAAGCTTCGATGCTGTAAAAATCATAAATTAGACTAGTGTCAATGTAATATTTCATGAATTCATTGTACGTTTCACTATTCGAATTACTCTTGATGTATCACATTGTTTCGTTTTATAGCTACATAACTTAATAATAATTTTTTTAGGTGATTATACTCTTTACCTGTTTTCTGCCTACACCAGGGCATCTTATGTAAAGGGCGCCTTGTATCCTTCACAGATTCTTTATTAACAGTCACTATTTGAATTTATTATCCAAAGCTGGTATACAGGATAACTAGAACCACTTATCTATAATGTGATGTTTCGTAGGACGCATTATGTAAAGGACGTATTGTTCCTTTCACGGGTACTTTACCAACAGTAACTGTATATATTTATTGCACAGAACTGTGGTATACAGAAGAGTGAATAAAATTGTTCATCTTTGATGTGGTTTCGCAAGGGCGCCTAATGTAAAGGGCGCACTGCACATTTCACGGATTCTTTACCAATAAAACTGTAAGAATTTATTACTAAAAACTTGTACCTTTATTTATACCGTGATGTTTCAGGGCCAGCACGGGCCTGATTCACACGCCTTTAGCATCTAGCATCTTGACTTTAGCATCTTGGCCAAATCTAGCATAATTTCATTCTTCCCTCTGGAGAACAGGAAAAGAACGAAAATATAGATGGTTCAAGGACCATCGGGAATTATTCTTTTAGTTGAAGCGATGTTTAGAGCAATGAAAACCAGTCAGTATTTCCACAGTTGTGATTTATTGTTGAATTCAGAGAAATGTTCAAAAATAGCAAAATGTGACCCTGCAAAACATATTTACTTACCCATAGTTTTATTACTGTCAACTGAAACCTGAATGTGTGGTTATCTGGAATGTTTCTGTCCCTTTCAATTTACAACTTGAGAGGGGAGAGATATGAGCGATAGGGGACAGCTAGTAATACACTAAAAGAAATTCTTCAGGGCTGTGTCCGAAGCGGTATGTTGTGCATATATTTCTTAAGATGGTATCCATTCATAAAAATAAATTCGACCTTCCTTCTCTATAATGTGTCAAATTCCAATTTATTTCATTATCATTCCTGACAGCGTCATATTAGCTTTGTACTTGAATACAGTTAAAACAATTCGTTAAAATAATGAAGATAAGTAGGGGGCGGGTCTTTAAAATTAATTAGGAAAGATAATTTGAAAATCTGGCATAATTTACAAAAATCTAGCATAATTCATACCCGTGTTTGGCACCATCACGAGTCTCGAGTGTGGCAGCCCTGCAGATAATGTAATTAGTGAAACATTAATTATGACAATCATGTTATCTTTAACGAACGCACGAACAAATGTCAGTCTACCTCCTGTGAAGAGGAGAGATGTCCAACCTTCCGGCTACTTTGTCCAGTGTAGTCGAATTTTGATTGAGCTGAGGTGGAAAGAAGTCTGGGAAGGGTTTGAGTGCTTAAAGTGTTGGTGAGTTAGCAAAATTAGCACTGTTGCTGAATGCTACTGTTGCGAGTTGCCTGACTAAACTAAATAATGCGGGCAGTCGTAACCTGGACCAATAATAATAAGAAGAATATCTCACTAAATCAACCACTGCAGGCTTATCATTTAAAAAGTAGTTAGATCCAAGTTAGACAGCAACACCTTATACAAGCCTATTGCTAAAATAATTTTACCAACTAAACAAACAAATTTAACATACAATCAAAAGTTTACGACATTACTGTAAATTTAAAAAAAAAAAACTGAATATAAAACAAAATTACTGTTAGGTTCCGCTCAAGTAGCTAATTTAAATCTATTCCAAATAAAGCAAGAAATAACGCGTTAACACTGCCACAAAGTAAATAATCTAGAATGTGATCCTTTTCCAACGCTTTTTTTTTTTTTCATTAACCACTTTATAGCTACAATATACAGGGTTTCCCAAAAGTAGGAATATACCCCTGCATTGATCAAGTACAACATTCTAGCTTATGAGTTTATTTGCTTCTGCTGTTCCGAGCTTAAGATATAAGTAAAAGGGCTTTAAGAACAAATAATAAGGAAACTAAGTCTACCTGATGGATAACAATAAGAAATTATACAAAAAGCAATGAGCTGATCAGAACGGGACTGTATACCTACTTTTGGGCCACCTGTAATACCGCTTTACTCTTCCCAACAGTTGCTTCAGGATTGCCTTAAAGCAGACAGCAACATATTTTCCAGCGTAAACTTGAGTAATACAATGATAAGCGACTGGTGGAAAATTTGAAAAATGACAAGTTATATTCATAATTATTACATATCTCAGTCATATAACACAAATAAAATATGTAAGACTGTGTTAATAAATTGCAAAACACCTTGTGACAATTTACGGTGTACTTATTAAACCAGGTTATTCAGTGTAAAATAATCCAATCGATGTACACAGAACTGTGTCATTATTATGTTGTAATATACGACAAAGGAATTTAATTTTGGTCCAATTTTTTCTCAGCACTCTATACTATTATTTTCAAAAAGTAAGATCTTCGGTACTGTTCGCTCCATTTAATGGTGCTTTGAAAGCACTAGAGAGTAATAACTGATTCTGAAAATCGTGGAGAATTAGTGAATAAATATTTGTACAAAACAACTTGTAAATTACAAAAACGAGTGATCATCCTACTCATAAGCATTTCATAAACTAACTACTTAACACATTTTACAATACACGTAACAAAATTTGTAAGGGTTTATATTGTATATAAAAGTATAATATATACACAAAAGAAAAACTTCTGAACAGCAGTCATGGATTCAGGCGGAACAACATACTTGACATTTTCACAACCCGTTCCAACACTAGAAGAAGCAGCACGCTTGAGAGATTTAAAGACCAGTGCATCATAATTATTATCAAAGATATTTAGCATTATTCATATTACTAGCAATTTTTTATCTAAAAAGATATAACCCGTTACACAAGAACACATATTTGGCGAAGTCAGAAAATACTAGCTATCGCCAGTGGCTTTACAAATATCACAACATCTTACCAAGTACTTGTACAGTACATACTGAATAGTCAAAATATACATATACATTATAGTGGGGATTAATATTAATCTTAGTTCGTCCATGCATTATGAAGAATAATGAGTGAGTTTCGTTTCACAGTACGAAACTACGCAACCTCCAAAATACGGGAATTCAATACTCAAACTCGAAGTAGTACATTTGTAACTATTGTTTGCAATAGGTTAATAAGTTCGAAGATAGAGCCTGCTCCTCTGACGCTGAAACCATATGAGAAAGCCATTACTCATTATGCCTTACTATTTTGTTCTATGGCGATAAGGGTTGAAACCTGAAATTGTTAATTTAACCCACTTTCGGTTTGGATAGACGGTTAAGGGAGGAGATAGAACTTAATCTTCAAAATCTGAATCGATTGCAATGAACTGCATCTCGATATCTCTTACCGTTATTGCGCTGCGAAAATAAACATTGAAACTTGGAAAAGTAATGAATTTCAACCACTTCCGATTTTGGTACACTGTTGCGGGTTGTGATGGTATGTTCCCTTGATACCTTGAATCGACTGCAGATAACAGCTCTCGCTATCTATTGCCATTTCTGTTACAGGATGATAAATGTTAAAACCAGAAATAGTTAATTTTAACCACTTCTAGACTTATTAGAGGGTTAAGTGAGAGACAGAACCTACTTCTGGGAAGCTAAATCGATTGCAAAAAAATGCATATCTCTACCTCTTACCGCTTTTGCTCTACGGAAATCAGTATCGAAATAAAATGAAATGAAATTTTGAGTTTTATGTCCCACGCTTATGTTGGTTAGGCTAAAAGAGACGGGGATATCAGTATTGAAACCGGTAGTAGCAAATCACAATTACTTCCAGTTTTGGTAGATTGTTTGGGATAGTCAATGGTACATTGCTTCAAAACAATTGAATCGTTTGCACAAAAAGCTCGCTATCTGTTATTGTTTTTGTTCTATGGCAATAAACGTGGAAACCGGAAACGAGTAATTTGAATCACTTCGGATTGAATAGAGGGTAAATGAAGTAGATGGAACCTATTTTTGGGACGGTAAATCGATTGCAAAGAAACGCATCTCGATATCTAACCGTTTTTTGCTCTGATGCCTATCGGACGGACGACAAAGCCGTTCTATAGGACTTCTGACACTTATGCATAACATAGTTTGGAAGTGTAATAACACACAGAATTATTAAAGGAGTAAAATTGTGACTTCAGTTATTATGAGTCATCAAGTTTTCATGTTCGACATTTAAGATTGCTGGTTGAAATTCTGGGATTAAATTGTTTCTATACTTGGTGAGGTCAGTCATTATGATAATTATAACAACCTTCTTGATTAAACAACAATTACTAAAAGGTTGTTTCAATAGAACTTTTAACAATGCACTGTAACAAGATCATCCTCCGTTTTGTGTGTAATTTTAAATTATATATGAAATTAAAATTGTAAGAAATCTCGAGTTTAAAACGTTTCAAATGGGAAACTAAGAAATGCAATGCATCATTTAAAATCAACTTCCAAAGATTCACCACTATCCTTGATTGGCGAACAATAATCTGCAATTACCGTAATTAACTAAAACGTTATACGAGGTGCATTCAACTTATAAAATCTCCATTTGCAAAGATCCCACGGAAATGCCAACTTTGGAGGCTGTGTGTTCCACACTCATTCACGATCCTCCAAAACAGCCTTCTCCACTCGTTCGATGATGTCGTCAGACCGGCTTGAGCAAGACCGAGATTATTTTGGTTTGTTGTCACACGATGTTCTTGCCTTCTTTGAACTGTCGTACCCACGAATGCACATTAGACACATCCATAACACCATCATCAACATGTTTCACTCAACAGGCGAGGATTTTCAAGCGGTGTCACATCACACAAATGGAGATAACGAAAAGTATCGTATTAAAAACAGTCCTCTCTCTCACCGCTGCCTATAGACTTCTGTGTCGTACGGTACTGCCATCTCTGTCACGCATTGACAACGAGTGCTCGCGTATTTTGAAACAAACAGCACGTTTTTATTTGTTATCAGTCCTGAGAAAAAAAAATGGAGGTGTTATAACTTGCATGCATCTCGTACTTATACATCCCCTATTTTGCTAATACTGTATATATGGTCAACTGGAAGCTATATATTTGTTCTCCGTCTCACGATTTTGTTCTTTGACTAATTTATGTGGCTTGTTGATTTGAAATTTAGCGTCCTGTTCAGCACAAAAGCTATATGAGACTCGGATCTCCAGATTAACGTGGGATCCGAACATAAACTCCCACTGGAAGCGAAGGCAGGTTCCTGCGCTGAAGCCTTTGGGTACTAGAGACAGACAATGAAGAATGGATACGAATCATTCATACGAGGGTTGATGGAAAAGTTTTTGCAATCAATATGAGAACAAAAATACCATGTGAAATTCTGCAAATGACTTTAATGTTTTTCAAAGTACTTTTGCACCGTTAAGATCGATGATGATGAAACGATTTGGGGTTGTTTTACGCAATTCACTGATTACCTTTGGCAAACAAATTGTTCTATACCACTAAGCATTTACAATTTTCCGACTTTCTAAAGCCATGGTTTTCACATATCCGGTATAACCGAAGAAACAATCATTTAACACTCCTCGAACGAACAACTTTTGATAGTTACGGCTCACTTTGAATCACCCAAGCATTAGGTCGCTGTTTGGCTTCAGGTTCGCATGAATAGATCCAAATTTCGTCCCCTGTAACGATGTAGTATACCAAATTTGATTTATCTCGGTTCAATTTTTTGAGTATTTCTTTACACTAATCGACACAAACCTATTTTTGAGCTTCGGTCAAATTATGTGAGGTCCAACGACTTGAAAGTTTTCATACGTTCAGGTGACCATGAAAGATTATGTACATTACTTTCATGTAAATCTTCAAGGATACCAGAATCTCATGGTGTCACATACCGATTTCTCTCATCATTTCATGCACATCATCATCAACATTCGGATAGCAACAGATGGGAATGGACAACCTTCACGAAATTCATCACTGACAAATGTGCGAGCACGATGGAATTCGGAAAATCAATTGTACACAATCTTGTACACAAATGATTCATCCCCAAACGGCAAATGAAGTTGTTCAATATTGTTTTGGTATTAAACTGTATTTATTTATTTATTTTTTTAATTATTCCCCGCAGCTACTAACGAGAAATTTCTATTTTTCACACAAACTCTTTCAAACTGCTGTGAAAAATAAAGCAAATAGGCTTAAACAAGCAACTGACGATAATTTAAATATAAAACCGTTATTTCTTTTGAATTTTATAATAGCGGAGTACTAGCGCTACTGCTAGTAGTAGTTTGCAGAATTTTTTTCCAGCAGCTCTTGTAACTAAAATATGATAGTGTGAAATGAAAAAAGGAAAATTTATACTGTGAAAATCCGCGTATGGGATTTATGTCTAGTATCAACATTACCCAATTTTACCAAACGTCGAACTAACGACCTTATATTCTGAATGAAGATTCTTAATTATATCATTATGGCCTTTCTTTCACATAAAAACAGGACACATATAACAGTTGATTAAGAGAACAGTTTAAATAAGAAAATAGTGACTTTATTATAGAAGGTTGCCCTCAATGAAAATAGTTCACTTTCACTAGCCCTCCCGAACGACATATTTAACTGCTATTGAATCCTGATGCATTGCTGAGTACAGTAAATAGAAAGATTGGGTTGCAAGTTTTTTTTTTTTTTTTTTTTTTTAATGACAGCTACAAGTTCTTGCAGCGTGACAATGTGTCTTAAAGACACATTATCACGCTGCAAGAACTTGTAGCTGTCGTTAAAAAAAAAAAAAAAAAATGCAACCCCATCTTTCTATTTACTGTTTAGATGTTACAACTTCCTGAAACCAAGAAACGTATCTCCACCCATGCAGCACTGCACTCTAGTGGACAAACAGTGAACCTCCTCCTCGTGTATTTTGGCGCACTTCCCCTCCCTGTCCAAATGAATCCGTTGTTTCGGAAGTGGCGAAACTGGTTTTTCCTTTACATCAGCGGGAGGGCGATAGCAGGTAGCAAGCAAGACGTCCCAGAAAGTTGCACATGGTTCAACTCCTTGCACAATGGAAAAAAGAATGTTGTGTGTCCCTTCCAAGACTGTTTACATGGTGAAATATGGTAGAGTTTCACGATTTTTTTAACAGCTACACGTTCTTGTAGCGTGACAATGTGCCTTTAAGAAAGGTACCAGTAGAGCAAAATTCGTGGAACCATGAAGATAAACGTGACCGCTTTCTAAGGGGGGGGGGTCACTTATGGACCTTCCGCCGCCAGCCACTCAGCAATAGTGAAACCTTGGAAACAACATTTAATCGTTGTCACATTACATGAATTTTGTAGCTGTCATTAAAAGAACCTTGCAACCCTACTATATTTCTCCATGTAAACATAGTCTTGAAAGGGACATACAACATTTTTTTTTTTTAACTTGCAAGGAGTTAAACCATGTGCAACTTTCTGGGTCGTGTTGCTTGCTACCTGCTATCGCCCTGCCGCTGACATAAAAGAAAAAACAGTTTCGCCGCTTCCGAAACAAAGGGTTCTTTTGGGCAGGGAGGGGAAGTGCGTCAAAATACACGTTTTTAATGAGGAGGTTCACTTTTATCCACTAGAGTGCAGTGCTGTATGGGTGAAGATACCTTTCTTGCTTTCAGGAAGTTGTAACATGTAAAGAGTAAATAGAAAGATCGGGTTGCAAGTTTTTTTTTTTTTTTTTATGACAGCTACAAGATTCATGCAAAATGGAAACGTCTCATCATCCGACGATGTGCCCAACAGGCCCCTGCGATATGTGGTCGGCTGGAAACTCTGAGGGGAACACGGCTCTAATACGTTCGAATCGCCAATACAGTGCGCGCCATTAGGAGAGCAGTGATACACGACAATACCTCAACGCAGGAAAGTTTGCTCATACGACACGTATGTCAAAAGACATAGTTTCCAACATCATCCGGAAGAACCTTGCATTAGCAACGCGTAACAATGCCTCAGAATGTCACACCCAGATGAGGTTCACAATAACCACAAAGCTGTATGAAACGTACCTCGCAGGAAACAAGTGGAAAGGAGTGTGTACCCTGGATGAGGGGTGGCTCTACCTAGATTCGGTTAACAGAGTTCGATCCTTTTTCTACCGTCAAATATATCACAAGAGACACTTTGACTTTGTATTGCATTGCAAGAAAAAGTTTCCCAAGGGATTTCTGGTGGCGGCGGGTTATTGCAGTCGGAGAACTCTGCCACGCGTCGAAGTGCCCTTTAACACAAAAGTCAACACGCCTGACTTCGAGAAACACGTCATGGATCTTCTGTACGACATACACCCCTACCTGTACGGTGTCGAGACTACAAATTTATGGATCCATATGGACAAAGCCTACCCCTCGATTAGCCAAGGCATTCTACTCAGTAAGGCAGAAAAGACGGGAATGCGAATGTCATTTTCGTATATCCTTGTGGAATCCTCATACGCCCCATCAATAGACTACTGTGGGTTTGAATTTCTCAAACAAGCACTTGTTCGACGCAGTCTCCGTGCCATGCAGCGCCTTTGAAAAGTCGACAAAGCTGTATGGCGAGACATTTCAGTTCACATTCTACGCAAGAGTTTCCTACAGTGGAAACTACGTTTCGCATGACCGTTCAATTTCTTTGTAGTCATCCAACACAATTGATGATGGAGAAAGGAGATGTACTAACCACGTACGTGATTCAAATTCAACTATTTTTTATCGTGGGTAGCAACTAACTATATCTTACAATGAACTATCTGTACTGCACGTATAAATTTGGGCCGTTTCTCAATTCAGCATTACAATGAAAGAGACACACACACACACACAGAGAGAGAGAGAGAGAGAGAGAGAGAGAGAGAGAGAGAGCAAAAAGGAAGCCTGGAAAACATGAGGAACATACAAAGTTGTATATTTAGAAAAGAATTCCTAATAAACATACATAAATCAAATTTTACAGAGTGTGCGCGAAATTCGAATTTTTCCAATTTTACAGTAGATTTGTCATTTTAAAAACTGGCACGATATTTACCAAAGTTATTAGTTTACGAAGGATGCTGAAAATTTACAAACAGCTCCCTGGATATTCAGGATCAGATATGGATAACATTAAGTATATATGTTAAGGAATTAATGATTTAAAAAGACCATAAAATTAGGATTCCTGTTTTAGAATGAACGTTTACTTATTCTGTTTTTAAGTAAAGTAGTTCTATTCCCAGATTTGTTTTTTAAGCTAAGGAAAAATAAACAATCACCAATTTTCTCTTTGCAGATGTTCTGCAATTTAAAATTAACAGTTGTACACGAGTGAAATGTCCGATTCAATCTTGATAAGGTAGCCTCTAAACAATATTGCAATGTTGTCCAATACAAACAAGTGTTCATGTTACTTTGCTGCCTACAACCTGAGTGATTCACTACATCTCTTTCTTCAAAGACCAAGTTTCACTGCGGACCGTCAAATAAACTATCGACTTGTTATCAAGAGTTCGACCTTGATTAAGACACGAAGATATCACGTTAATACACAACCGCATAAACTCAAAAGACTATGCAGATCACCAGTAAATTGTAGTACGAAATCTGTAAAATTTTATGGTCTTCTCGCTTACCTCTCATTGATTATTATCACCTCGAACGGTATTTTGGTCTAGAAAAATATTCAGTTACAGTTGTGAAACCATTTTAGAATAAAAACCAACAAAAATCAAACCCGGAAAGGAATTTTGAAAAGGAGTCAGGCAGGACAACCTATGCATAAAAGATACCAAACCACCATGCATCTAATGGGATTGATGCAATGAAATTAGAAACCCTTCGTCAAAATGACAGACTGGAATTTGAACGCCGCGAGATTTGTGAGATTCACTTATACCCATTTGATAAAATGTAATATTTAATGACAACAGAGATGTGGGTCCATCTTGCCGACAACTTCGAATCACAGCAAATGGATGCCTCTCGCAGCGAGAATGTTAGTTAAAGAGAGAATGAGGGAGTGTTAATTCAACATGGCAATTAATATTGTGTTCCTCTTCTCGAAAATTATACATGTTTATACACTGCAATCACAATCACCCAATCTCCAAACAAATATATTAGATTTTTGTAACTAATCCTAGAGCTAACTTGCATTTCGCTCCATAATGACTCCAGATGGATAGATGCTCGTTTTTGGCTTAAAAGTACCTCACCGGCATCACATCTACATGTAACGTGGACCTATAGCTTAACAAGGAATCCAAAATATTTACTCCCGCTGATCCCTAACATTGTGGCCCAGATATAGAATAATTCCACTGACAATTAAATAGCACTAATTAGTATCTTCTGAACACTACAAACTGTGTATAGTGAAAATTGCTTTATTATTTCTTGATTTTCGTTATTTCTCTACAAGAAACATTGGCAAACTATATTTTCTCTCATTGGGAACATGTATTAATTGTTTATATTTGTTTTTGTTTCTTTCTTTCTTAAAAGAGTTACTGATCTTGAATATGATAATTTTTTCTTAAAACGATGAATATTCTACATGAGAATATAATAGAGTGTCAAGAAGTTTTAATATATTTCAAAACTGAATTCCAGTTATAATAATGTAGTACAGAAACAAAAGAAAAAAAGAAAGAAAAAACATAACTTTTCCAAACTTACGTTAGACTAATTTTGGAGAAATGCTTTTAAATGGATTAAAGAAGATTGTTTCGGTGCTAGAATTACAAAGAAAGGTAGAGATGGGCGCAGGGAAACACGCGATTCGTAATCAAATCTTTCCCACAGGAACTAATTTCCCAAGTTTTAGCTTTGGATATGAACATGTCATTCTTCTCTGCTGTGCTGTATTTTGTGATTGATGATCAAAATGAGTTAGATTAGTTTTCTGTTAATGTGCTACGCGGAAGGATTATTGCTGTTCGTAGAGTAAAATTTTCTAAATCATGGGTCATTTGTTGTTTTCAAAGAGTATATGTAACTTCAATGAATTAAGGTTACACTGATACCTATAGCACATACAACAAAAATGGTAATTTACGTGAAATGCTTATATACAGTAACGCCTAATATTAAATCTCTATTTGTGAATACATACGTTTTACCCAGCACTGTCACACACGAAGTGAATCCGGAAGTATATGTAGAACAGTCCATAAAAGATTATTCAAAAATATTGCATAATTTGCAAAATTTTCTTTAAAAGAAGTTAAAAATACAATTCTTTTCTATCGGTATCATAACACATACACTTCCGGTACTGCGCCATGTAATATTTAAATATTAATTGAAGCAAAACATTACGTATGAGCATAGTTTTCCGGTGCGTTAACATTGTTTGTATGCTTGTAGTTTAATGCCTCATCTAGCATCAAGGTTGAGACGTTTACATAGTCTACAGTATAACATGGAATCCAAACCACATGTACTTTCACTGAGATCGGACCAAGACCTTCCATACTAACAGCGATCATGCTATAATTACTTAGCCATAAAGCAACTCTTTGTATTGTATTAAGTAACATGACATATTTGTAGTATGCCATGTTAAGTAGTATGACATATTTGTGAATATGTAACAGGCGCTAAATTAATATTTTCAGAAGTTGTAATAATATGTTTGTTTATTTTTCGAATGATCATTATGTCTGAATATACCAACATACTAATAATAGGCAAAGTTTGATCAGCAATGAACAACATTGGACAAATACCCAGATAGCATTCCTAGCAAGTTATATAGCCTATGTAAGAGTCTCAGAAATAATGTGATCAGTACAATTCAATAATCGACACGACAGGTGTTAATATCTGCTTGTATTTCTCACTTAGTAAATTTAGTTCACATAATATTAATTGAACAAAGAATTTAACAAAAGGTGAAATTATTTGCATTACCAAAATCAACATTACTTGTGGATCTTTGGTTCTAACATGGTTAGAACCTCTTTATTAACTTTACACACACACAAAAAGCCCTGGCTCAAAGTTTAACTTGTAGTTTATTGTTAACCTTGGTTTTGTTGGTTACTTGTTGAGCTAATAATATTAAACCCTATTAAAGTATTTGCGTTAAGAGAATAGTGGCTTTACAAAGAAATGAACATTTGAGTTTAGTAACAGATTCTTCTGTACGACTACAACGAAATTAAGGGTATCAAGGATATTAATAATCCAACAGAAGATGAAAAAACCTGGGAAATTGGACACTTACTGGAAATTGGACCAATCATTTTTTATTTATTTCTTAGTACTTAAAACATTGATAGACACGGTTTGAAACATCAAATATTACGACATTAATATACGAAATGAGACTACAAAAGTATTATTCAGTCTCGTATAAGTATTCGAGATTATGTATGGAGTACAATTAGATAAAATGTATAACACTCACGTTTGTTCACAGAATTTTTAAAAAAAATACTTTTTAGTTGAGTATTTACAATTTGTTGAATTGTAAAATGGTGGAAAATATCTAGTAAAGATGGATTTACAGTTATTCATCTGTAAAGTCTCTCATTCTTCTGACTCCATGTAATTCGATAAATTTTATGAAAACCTTAACATGCTCACATTTCCTTATAAAATCTTCATACAGAATATACAACGAATTTGATAAACGAATATATACTATATCATAAACTTTCCTATTGAATGTGAGAGAAATTTTCATTTGCAATTAATATCAATGATGATTTTTTTTTAAATATACAAATTATGAAAATATGCAACGAAATGTGTCCGAGTGTAACGAAATCAATTAATAAATTCGTTCCAATTTGGAATCTTTTCTAACGGCATAACACTCATACATCTGGAAATATAATGTTTCTAACGGTACAATATTCATTTATTCGTGCTAGGCAAATTCCAATATATGACTGTATATTAATGCATTTACATATTTCATTAGACATATTTTAGGGACCGTGGTGGCTCAGTGACAGAGCGCTCACCTCTGGTGCATGGGGTCCCTGGTTTGAGCTTGGTGAACTTTGTGCTGGACAAATGCCGTATGGGTGGGTTTTCTCGGGATTCTCTGGTCTCCTCCCACTTTCTTCACTCTACTATTATCATCCATCTCATCATCACCCATCACCGTCTTCCTAAGTCTTGGTGCATAATCATTGAACGTTAAACAACAACAACAATAATAATAATAATAATAATAATAATAATAATAATAATAATAATAATAATAATAATAATAATAATAATAATAATAATAATAGACATTTTAGTGTACATTATTGGCTCATGGTAAGCATATATTAAAGCAGCTTCAGGACTTTCGTTGTTTATTTTATTTATTTATTTATTTATTTATTTATTTATTTATTTATTTTTTTTTTTTTTTTTTTTACAAATTAAAACCTGATTAATACTAACATTTCTGGTTGTATTGTTAGATGTGAGTTTCTGACACGCACCTACCATGGAAATTAGAAGACAATAAACAAAAATGAGACGAACTGAATCAAACAAACTAGCTTCATATTTCATGAGATATAACAACTTGATTTATCGGAATTCATGTATTATTTCATAGTGCACTCGAAGGTGATTAATATACCATGAAATACATACCAGGAAATCCGTGAATATATTATTTACGCTTCACTTCGAATATGTTTCTTAAGTTTCATTTTACGTAAACGAACTAATTACTAGAAAACTCGTATATAGGTGAAGAAAGGTCTATTAGAAATAGTTCTAAATTTCCAGTACTGCTTGCAAAATAGAACAAATTATAATTTGGATTCTGATACGAAATACACACAAAAAAAATCTCAAGGCTGTTTAATTTAACAAAGGAAAGCAAAGCAACTCACAGAGAAAGTGTTGTTCTTCAAGGTCATAAATTAATACTTATGTCTTACGGAACACGATTGTTAAAACAGGATGCGTTCCTGTTGCTCTCTGGTAACAGATGGAATTGCTCGGGGAAGACAGATACTAATAGCAAGATTCTAGTTTGTAAGAAACTTTCATAGCCATCTAATTTATCATTTCCAAGTCTATCGTAATATATTGGGTAATTATATAAATAAATTATACAAAAATCTCTAATTTTTCTTAAGTAACATGATTTTGCCATATTTAGTCCATATGAATTAAAAATTAGATTTACTGAAAACAAATAATTTTGTAATCTTGAACAAATAATTTTGCTTAAATCCTCTTGGTTGTTTCCTTTATTATTTAGCTGTTGCACTCCACACGTATTTTAGACATATGTATGTATGTATATTATTTCACAATATGATATCTATGCTACACTATCTATGTATGATTCTATACTAAATTGTATATCACATTTATTTCAGCCAACAGTTTTATTTGTAACGTAAGAATGAGTTCGACTATGTTATAATGTATATTTCCAAAATTTACATACGACACTATCTATGTATATCATATATCTTCGAACTGATACTTTTTCTACCTACCAAATTTTGTTTCCTATATTTTATAAACTATCCCATTCCTTCTTACAATATAAACATACTTCGCTGGTTCCAATGTATTCCTCATTCATGGTATGTTACTTAATTTCCTTCTACCATTTTATCAATGCCATTTCTTCTGTGTTTTCCTTAGTTTTTAGAAGAGAAAAACATTAGAATGATTACTTTTATTGTAACTGTCTTACAAGAAATTTATACTAGCCTTCCTTTATCTATATATACAATTTATCAGCACATAATTGTATTTCTTCCAGAGCTCTATATTGAAGTATTCCATCTTATTAATATACCACTATCACTTTACAACCTAAGATCGATTATATATATATATATATATATATATATATATATATATATATATATATATATATATATATATATATATATATATATATAAAATCCTCATTTATCTCTAATTTCGACAAAATCATCTTAGTGAATTTACTTCTGCTTCCTTATCGTTCTATAGATGATCCACATAGTCTTCACCTTTCTCATGCGTTGTTTTCTTCCCAACTTGCTTCGTTCATTTGAATTGCTTTGTTTTATCATCAATCTTAGCACCGATTGAAATGCTATCTGAAATTTTATTCTTGTTCTCTGCTCTTCTTACATTTTCTCAAATAATTTCTTTTTGATCCATTGTTTCTTCCCTTTGCTTTCTCACTATTGCTACTTTCAGTAATTCAGAATTATTATTGAAATAAAATGAAACCTTTAACGTCCCACAGATATATCTTTCGGCTAAAGAAAATTCACGATAATACACGCGAATAATTACAAAACATTGATAACAGTGGATGTGGGAAGAAGTGGAACGAAATAGGATACCCTCCCTACCCTAAAAAAAAACTCAGGAACAGATTTTGTCTATTAAGAACTTACTGAACAACTACATACCATACCTGGTATGTATATAAAATAAAATAAAGTTGTCACATGTGGTGCTAAGAATGCCCTTCCTGAGCGTCCGTACATTACGTTGCCCCATTCTGAAGGCAATTGCCAGAACGATTGCCTGGGTCTCACGTCGAGTGTTTCCCGTAACTCATCAGGTGTGTGTAGTTTGTTCATATGAACACACTCTTTTAGATAAATTCACAGGATAAAATCAGGAGAAATTAAATCTAGTAGCCTTGCAGGCCCTAGTCTTCGTGAAATTACTCTGTCTGCCTGGGAAAAATAATTTGATTTCAGCCATCTCACCAGAAGTGTGGCTTGTGATACTAAGTGGATATCATGATCATTTATTTTCTCATGGATTTACATTCTGTAAAAATATAAACGAAATCTTTGAAATATTAATAACAGCAAATTAATATTATCGGCACTATTTTCGAGTACGACACCCGTTATATAGTGAATAGTAAGTACATGAACTACTCATATTCTCAACTTACTTTGGGGCCGCGGTGGCTCAGTGGTAGAGCGTTCACCTCTGGTGCTTGGGGTCCCGGGTTCGATCCCAGCCCCCGCCAAGTGAACTTTGTGGTGGACAAACACCGTGTGCGTGGGTTTTCTCGGGGTTCTCCCGTTTCCTCCCACTTTCTTCATTCCACCATTTCATTCATTACTCATCATCACTGTCTCCTTTAGCCTAACCGGCATAACCGTGGGACGTAAAACTTAAAGATTTCATTTCATTTCAACTTACTTTGTTGCAAATAATTGTTTGAAGCTTTTCTCATGCAAAACTGCATTTATCTCTTTCCTTTATTCTCTTCACACAGCAGAATGTTTCACAATAGCCTCTCTCAAAACAGAAATTGCAAACAACATTGTAAACCAGGCATCTATTAAATTACGACCTGTCAAGTCGCGATTTCTTTTAACCTTCTAAGTCCTTCAAATATTGATTTATTATTACTGTTTTACACTTCCCACGGACATGACACACCGACTTTAAACACTGCTTCGGAAAAACCTATTGGACTTGCTGTCGACTAGCACATAAATGTGATTTGTTCTAAATTAGAAGTTAATTCAACAGCCTGCTAAAACGTTAAACTTCGAGTAGATAACATTCATTTTTTCGCTTTATTGTCCCACACCCACAACAAGCTGTTTTAATGCCATAGTTTGAATGTGACCAAAATCTGAATGTAAAGCTTGATTTTTAAGATTCAGGACGTATTGTGCTACAGTCTGATGCACTTGCTGCATTAATAAAAAGAGAAAATGAGTAATTTAACGTCCCACGATTATGTCCTTCAGCCTAAAGGAGATGATAACGAGTTATCCATCACTATCTCAAATGACCTGAGATCGAGTCAGGAATCCTTCGCACCAGAGGTGAGCGATTCGTCCCCTTCATATTAATAAATAAAAATGACACCACACAACAATTCCGTTAATCTTTGCACAAGAACTACAGTCCTTGCATATCACAGAATTTATTCAAGATGTGAGGGTAACATCTTTACATGCATGCGCCTTCATTGTTTTCTTTTATATTGCAAGTCAAACACAAGGCAGTTATTATGTCATACTGACTGCGGCGAAGTATAATTATTAGCTACTCATGCTCTCTTTATTAATTAGAAATCTTTGAGTTTTACGTCCCACGCTTATGCCGGTTAGGCTAAAGGAGACGGTGATGATGAGTGATGAATGAAATGGTGGAATGAAGAAAGTGGGAGGAAACGGGAGAACCCCGAGAAAACCCACGCACACGGTGTTTGTCCACCACAAAGTTCACTGGGCGAGGGCTGGGATCGAACCCGGAACCCCAAGCACCAGAGGTGAACGCTCTACCACTGAGCCACCGCGGCCCCAACTCTTTATTAATTAGATAGCCTATTTGCCACCCTCACTACATATTAAATATGTTATTCCCAAGCACAGTTACCGTAGGCCCGAAAACACTTTTTCACACAATGGTCCAACAGCTCTCTGCATTATTTTATTTAAGATATTGCTTCACTACATACTTATTTATCTAGAAATACTCCCACTACAGTAAATCCCTTACATACATTAGTATTTCTACTGTAATCTTTGCTATCTCTCATTTTTTTAAGTATCCGTTTACCTTTTACGCAATCTAATTACATTTTAAACATGTCTCCTGACAAGAATATATAATTGCTCTGTTTGCTTCTCAGATACAGGGTGTTCAGAGTACAAACAAATCAAGAATTACCAAAGTTGTGACGAAGTTTGTACAGTACGCTCACATGGAAAAGTTAACAGTGGTTTTTATATTATATGAGTTATTTACCTGGACATGAATCTTTTACGCTCTGAAACGAGCTTCAGATAGAAATCTTTAAGGTAAAATATATCCAAAATGACCAAAGAAAGCGAACTTGATTCATTTATGCACTGAACTCGCAATATGTTGTACATTTTAGACGTTCTTGACTCACATTTCCCTACAATTGTATGATTATTTGTTAAAGCTGAGTACAGTTAAATTAATTGGAAGTTCTTAACGAAAAAAAGAAGAATGAAATTTTTAACATCTCAAAGTAAATTATTATGAAATCATGTTGGTGGAAGGAGAATTCTAGGAGGAAACGGGAGAATCCTGAGAAAATCCACGAACGATGCGACCACAAACTTATATGACCTTAGATCGAGACAATGAAATGAAATATTTAGTTCAGCGTCCCACGATTATGAACCGATGGTAAAGGAGGGGTGGTGATGAGAAACTAATGAAATGGTGGAATGAAGAAAGTGGGAGGAAACAGCAGAACCCTGAAAAGAACATGCACACAGTATTTGTCCACCACGAAGCTTACTTGGTGCGAGCTGGGATGGAAGCAGGAATCCCACGCATCAGAGGTGAACGCTCTATCACTTAGCCACCGAATCTTCGATCGAACCAGGGCGCCCTCGCACAAAAAGCAATTGCTCTGCCACTGAATTTTGGTGCCCCGTGGAAGTTATTAATAAAAGTACTATTTTACAAAGTTACTTCTTTAACGTCATGGTACCCAAAAAATAAACATATGTACAGTTGATAGAAGTATCTTAATTTCAAGGTAAGTAAGTTAAATTTGGCACACAGAATAAGAAATCAGCTAACAATAGCTATAGCATAATTACCATGAATACTTCATAATTTTTGAAAATATGAAAATTTTCAAAAATAAACCTAAAGAGGCTAATAATAGCTATAGCATAATTACCATGAATACTTCATAATTAACATACGCAAACAGTTAATATTTAAGTATCGGAATAGAGTGGATTCATGTCTGAAACCGGCGTCTCAGATTTTTCCAAGGATTTCAGCTGATGAATGTTGAAATAGTATTTTAAATATTACATTATTGGTATATCGGGCAGGGACGCACCCGCGGGGGGGAAGGGGGTTCATTGGGTCCGGACCCCCACTCCAGAACTTCCTAACTCAATGTACACCTGTACACTTTCTTAATAAAACTATACTTGTTTAACAGAGAAATGATTGATGCAGCATGAACATTTGATCTTACACTTCATCTGTACTCATAAAAACAATCTAGTTCTATCAAGTTTTTCTGAAAGTATACGTGGAAGTATTTTACAATTACTTATCGTCTTTTCAGGTGCAGAATAATACCCGTTCAATACTACAGTACATAGACGTAGTTAACGTACCCTACCCCTCCCAACAAACATTTCTGGGTGCGCGCCTGATATCGGATACCCTAGATCATTATACCCCACTTATACAGAGGGTTGATTAATTCGTGTGTCAATTTCATTTGTTCACTGTGTAAACTTGAAATGAGGTAAAACCGTGCAATTTGGTGTAACTTTAGACGAAGGACATAAGTTTTGTTTCGTCATAGAAGCATGTCACTTGTACTAAAGATTGAAGAGATATAGGATCAAAGGTCAAATTTCGATTTTTTCCTTATGGGACTGCAATGGTAAATGCTGAAGGAGCCTGAAAGAACGTAAATCGAAGTGATAACAAAGAAAAATCTGTATGGTATCATTCTATGTCGCAAGCCGACCAAATATGCGTCAATCAAGTGGTCATAGTCAGAGGTCACTGTCAGATCAAGGTCACAGGTCACCTTGAGAACCCATTTGACATGATGAGGTACCGACATTGCGTTGTTTCCGTGTATTCAAATGGGCTCTCAAGATGACCTGTGACCTTGATCTGACCGTGACCTCTGACCATGACACTTTATTGACGCATATTTATTTGGTCGGCTTGCGACATAGAATCACACCATAAAGCTTTTTCTTTATCACTTCGATTTAGGTTATCTCAGATCTTTCAGAATTTACCATTGCAGTCCCATAAGGAAAAAATCGAAATTTGACCTTTGACCCTATATCTCTTCAATCTTTAGTACAAGTGACATGCTTCTATGACGAAAAAAACCTATGTCCTTCCTCTAAAGTTACACCAAATTGCACGGTTTTACCTCATTCCAAGTTTGCACAGTGAACAAATGAAATTGACACACGAATTAATCAACCCTCTGTATATTCATATATTTTAACTTAGCAGGAGAATTTTTATTAGTGTTGAATGCACAATAAGTCACGTACAAAAGTTCCCCAGACACTTAATATGTTCAACGTAAATCAAATCTCTGTATGTTTAACACAAATATTATTTCTGTGATGAAATGAGAAAATGAAAATGAGATCTTTTTTTTTTCTTCTATTTTAAAAATAAATATAGTCTAGACTTTTCCGAGTAAATGACTTAAGAAGATTCTTCCCTGCAGGAAAAAAAAAAGTTTTGGGGGTCTGATGATGAGCCGATCTTCAGCTGATTGATCGAGCAGGGATGTTCAAGGGGTAGTCCATTGAAAACGAGGTTTGTTTCTTTTAATTATTATTGCGTCATTGCATTAATTTTTTTTGCTAAGCACCCTCATTTTAAAAAGATTTGGTGAAAAAGACATTATTGAAGAACATCAAAAATCTATCAGATTGTATTTGCAAAATGCTATTACGTGAACTTATAATTGTTTTCAACACCTTTCGTATAGTCTAAGTATAGACGCTCAGTGCCGCACCGTGGAAAATCAGCGCCCGGGGCGAAAGTATACGAAGGCGACCACGTACATATCAATGAGCTCGACAAACCAGCTGCGAAGAGCAAGAAAATTTTCAAAACTAAATCCTCTTTCCCTTGATTTTGAGCACTTTTTATTACTTTTTACCTTCCATTTTATATATGTGCACATGTATTTTCCTAACATGAGTAACATTATAGGACCATACTTCCTAAAGTAGGAAGAGGATTTAAATACATAATAGTAATATTCCAAGTAATTTTTCCTCTCTCTTTTTTTCCTTCTTTCTTTTCTTTTCTTTTTCCTCCCGAATTTTAAGCCCCTTACTTCAGCGCCCGGGCCGTCGCCCCACTCGCCTTCCCCCGGATGGCACTGTAGACGCCCAACAATTATGACGTCATGAACCACCAAATTTCTAATATGTAATAAAACGTTTTACGAACAGCTACAGTTTATTTAATAATATTTTGCAGCTATTACTTGGCCAACTTTCAAATTGTTTATATTCTACATTAAGTTATTCACTAAAATCAAAAATAAAAAAAGTGAGTGTGACCTTATCAAGAGTCACAGCAACTTTTATAGGTCATTGTGAAATGCCTCCTCCAAATAAATATTAAAAAAAAAAAAAAAAAATCTCTCTCTTGAGCGAAAACACTACAAAATTCGTAACGGGAATTTTGGAAGGGTCGTATTACATATGTAAAATTATATATTTATTCATTGAAGAATTTTGGGGGAATTATCTCTTTCTACCTTTGAATCCGCTCCTTATTACAGTGATCCCACAGTTATAAATGCCAAGTATTATCATAAATTTTTGAAGATAATCTTCAAACGTTCTTAGTAGCACTTACCTTCAACCGCTAATGGAATGAAAGATTCAAACTTACGTAACCACCTTCACTACAAAATAAAACTTCTATTATGATGTCATACCTGTGTTGCGAGAAGCAAACATGAGCCTACACTAGGTGTCCACACTACAAACGATCCACCAAGGCAAAAACCTTGATTCTACATCCGGATACTCGCTGAAACTACAGAATAGACTAAAGATGATGTTGATCCGAGGCCAAACACAGACACACTTCAATTAGCAAAGAACAATTCTTTCACAGTTCACATCATTTTCTGGAGGGCTTCAATTCACTACAGTGATCAAAACATAACACAATACACATTATCTCACGAAAGAACACAGGAAACTTCGACACTACATCACTGACACAACGGACGGTTTACTTCCCCGAAAGGAAAAGTTATTTGTTTACTGAAAAACACTCTTACTGCTGCAAGTATATGCTGGCACGAAGACTGCTATGTTCATTCATGTAAAGCGACGCAAACCATTCTTTTAGCTTCTCTTGTGCTGCAGCTAACACTTCACTAGCTAACAACACTCGCTGTTGGTTGTCCCAGTTTACCAGCACTGCATGCTTTAGCTTCAGAGAACTTTTTTATTCATAATGAGGTAGTGTAGTGTCAACTCTGATATCATGGCGTGGCAATGACCAACTTTCCTATGACTCACAAAAACAACATTCACCCGCACTTTAACAAAGAAAAAAGAAATCGCCACACTAAACATCCACACACATAGATATAATACAAGGCGCGTACACATACACGGATATGTGGGCAAAACAAGTAATGTTAACATGAAAACAAACTTACCGTGAGTTCTAGGAGGACAAATCTTCCAGAAATTAAAATGTGGGAGAGCAGATGACACAAGGTAAATGACATGAAACATACACAAAGGAAGTTTATCCAAGTTCAAGAACCGAAAGAAATAGTAATTAACACCGCATAAAATAAAAACTGTCACTGGACAAAGCATCATAGCGTGAAGAAGGAACAAAAGCGCGCACGAGATGTGAAGTTTGGATCGCACTCTTCCTTGTTTTATGTTCGTTGGTTTGGTTCAGTGAAGTTGCTCATTTAAGCACTCAGTCTATATGAGATGGGGGCCTACTGTTTAAAGTGGGATCAGAAGCCTACTAAGGTTTTTAACCGAGCCAAGTTTCCCCATCACAAATCGAACCCGGGATCACGCACAGAGAAACCATGAGCATTAGTAAATCGACCACTAAAGAAAACCCTTGCTTTTCGTATACGAATATGTGACTAAAGAAGGTTGTCTACGATAAAAATAATCAGGTTTTACTATTTTTTTTTATCGCGGGCAAATTTATGTATTATATTTAGTTCTGAATTGTATACGTGCAAATGCACTTCATAAAAGTGTTCAACACATACAATATCGTTAAAATATACGGTGGTAATGTACTATACCACATTAAATGCCGTCATAAATTATTTTAACGTTATTGGAAATATAAGAAGTAGAAATACTTTAAAAAGTAATTTCTTGTAAGCACATCAAGCAAAACAAATACGTGTTTAGGGCACCAAAGAAAGGGCACCTCTGTGCGAATTTTCCATATTCAAATTTACCATGGTGCGTGGGCCATCTGGTTCAGCTGAACCAGGATCTGTAAGACAGGCCACAATATTAAATAATAGCATATATATAAAAACAAAAGCACTCAGAGAGTCCAGACCTCCGCCAAGGGTCATGAAATTGAACAATAAAATAAAATAAAAATAAAAATAAAAAAAAATGGTATAGAGTTTGTGAAATTTGTAAACTTTCTGTACAACGTCAGTGGGGAAAAAAACATGCCCATACTTCGTCACTAACTTAATCTCCTTGGAGAAAATAATAATAATAGTAATGCTAGAGGTAATGATTGAAGAACTGATCAAGAGCTTTGCAATTTCAAAAATAATTTTTAAAAATAAGCTTTTGAAGTAATATCAACAAAGTGTAAGCATACAAAATAAACATTAATTTCCATCGTACATTGGGCTATGTTTTATTTCGACAAATAACATTTTATGGTTTCTTATTGTTTATACTTTGAATTACAAGCATAGGGCATCAAAATCATAGTCTCAGGACCTGTGAGGATCTTAATCCGGCTCTTACCATAACGACCAAACACGTAGGCCTTGAAAATGCGAACCTGACGAAGCACGAATATCTGATTAAGTGACAAATTGTTATTTTGTCACAGGAGCTGTCAGAAAATCTTTATGACAATATATGCCGAATGTGGAACTCGTCATTGCCTTACCCAATAGGTAACTTCCATGGAAAGTTTGAAAAATACACGCCAAAGTCCAGACTGTTCAATTTGAAATATTATGCAGTTGCGTAGACATGGACATTGCTATCTGCAAATATAATAGAAAGGTCTTAAATATGGTTATCGGAATGCAATATATGTTATAAGTTGCCCGGAATACGACTTTGAAATGTTACACCCGGTTCGAAGATTAAATGTGCTTCATGTTTTGATCCAAGCCCATTTAGTTTTCAAATAAGCCTGAAATAGGCCCAACTTACAGAAATCCACCAATGATGTCCCAATTAGGCATGTAGTTAGCTCTTTCTCAGATTCTCAGCACCTACTATAACACAAAGAAAATAAGAGCAAAAATGAAGAACGTGGGAGAAACCGAGAGTACTTCGAGAAAACTCACGGACACGATGTTGTCCTCCAAAAACTTATTTGGCCGGGGATCGAAAAGGGATCTCAAGCACCAGAGGTAAGCGCTCTACCATTGAGTCAAAGTGCCCCTCTAATAAATAGAGCAAAATTGTTAATCTAATCTAATATAAATAAAATAAAGAATTAGTTTGTGTGTCTGTCTGTGTGTGGCCTGGCACCAGATGAGTGGACCGAGAGTTACCACATTTGGGTCACGAGTACCTAGTCCAGGCCACAGACCAAGATAAAGCGTTTATTTTAAAATTCGAACCAGGGGGGATCTCAGAGGGAGCGTTTATCGGAACATGTAAAAGTAGCAGAAAATGATTATTGTCGAATTCATCGCGGTCGCTGAGATCATGAGCGGCGATTAGGGAGGGTAAGAGGGGCAGTTGCCCCCCACTTTTTTGAAGTGACGCCCTAATTTATATAGTTTCATTTGGAAATGTAAACAGGGTGCCCACACAATTTGGAGAAAAAACTCTCTGACTTTTTCCTGACTTTCCATGACGAAAGATCCAGATTTCCCTGACCCCTGGATAATTTAAGAATATAGAAAAAAGAAAGAAACCCCAGCCTCCACACTCCCCATAGTTGGCCTTGTTATCTTCCGCTTCTATTTCTTTCTTTTTTCAATTTTCTTTCCAAAGGAATGTAAATTTACAAACATGTGCATTAGGCCTACGTTACATACTACACAAAATGTAAAGTTACAAACGAAAGTGTGCAGATATGAAAAAAAAATACACATATGCTTACACATTATAACACCTATTACACACACGGCAAAAAAATGAGGTGCTGAAACAACACAAAATAACTACCACTTTAGCGTGTTACTTGTGTGTCAATTCGATACCAAGCATATCGCTTTCAGAGCATATCAGAAATACCTCCTTACTGACTGTGAGTATTTGCATTGTTTTATATTGTTTGGTATGAGCAAAGCTTTGCGAAATATATTTCACATTTACGACAAGTAACTAATAACATTCTATGTCACCTGTAATCGGTCACAATAATATTGTTGTAAACCTTTGAATCATCTGACAACAGTTACACAGATAGCAGTGCTTCCATCTATTTTCTTTATCTGTTATTCTTATGTCTTAGCATGTATGAACAGAAGATGGCAGAACTGTTGCCTGTGTAACGGTTGTCAGAGGATTTACAGGTTTACAACAATATTATTGTGACTGATTACAGAAAACAGAACATTATTCGTTGTTTGGCATAAGTGCCAAATATATTTCGCAAAGCTTTGCTCATATTAAACGATAAATACCAATACAAATTCTCTCAGGTAGTAAAGAGTTATTTTTGATATGCTCGGAAGACGATGTGGTTGGTGCTGAATTAACACACAAGTAACACACTAAAGTGGAAGTCATTTTGTGTTATTTGAACACCTAATTTTTTACAGTGCAGCATTATAATATTGCCTATAATAATAAACAGTTCAAACGTAATTTTACTGATTATTTAAAAACACACACATTATGTAACACATACAGATGGGGATCAGAAAAATGGAAACACCTGAACGAAATTGAAACTTACCAGATTAATATGGTGTCGGGCTACCTTTCGCCTTCAGAACAGCCTTGGTGCGACGTAGGATGGAGGCATAGAGGTCGTGAATGGTAGCAAGTGGAATTTTACACCATTCCTCGTGCAAAGCATCGGCCAGTTCTGTAAGAGAGGATGGAGGTGGAAATCGTCGCCGGAGTCGTGTTTCCAAGACGGACCACAGATGTTCAATTATGTTGAGATCTGGGGATTGGGCGGGCCAGGGGAGGTGTTGAACTTCATCCCGATGTTCCTCAAACCACGCTGCTACAACGCCAGCTGTGTGAATGCGTTCATTATCATCCTCGAAGATGGCGTCATTGTCCGGGAACAACATCCGGACCACAGGATGCAAGTGGTCTCCTAAAATTGCGACATAATCGTTGGCAGTGATTCGTCCGCTAAGTGTGACCACAGGATCCAATGAAAACCATGATATGGCGGCCCACAGCATCACCGAGCCGCCGCCATGTTTCACAGTTGGGCTCAGACACTGCAGATCATAAGCTTCTTTGGGCGTTCTCCACACATAAACACGGCCCGTGGTTGGGAATAGGGTGAAGGATTACTCATCCGACAATATCACACGTTTCCAGTCCTCAACGGTCCAAGTTGCATGGTCGCGGCACCATTTGCGGCGTGCGAAAGCGTTATGATCCCTGATGAGCGGTTTGGCCCGTGCAACACGACCCCGTAAGTTCATGTCATGTAGTTCGCGGCGGACTGTGATTGTCGAAACGGGGTTGGGGAGGTGCTGATTGAATTCCTCCGTCACTTGCTCCGCAGTGGCACGACGGTTCTGCGTGACAATGTGCTTTAATACCCGGCGTGACCTGTCACTCATGATTTTCTTCCGCCCACTGTTCCGCTTCCCAGATGTGGTTTTCCCGTGTGTTGTGTAGGCCGTCATCACCTTCGACACTGTCCCACGCGACACACCTAACACAGTAGCCACTGCCGTCACACTCACTCCACATAACCGCGCACCAACAATTCGCCCTCTTTGAAACTCTGAGAGGTCTCCCATTTTACACTACCTCCGTCTGCTGCAGCCACTAGACGCTGGTGTTCCACTGCGCCTGACGTAGTATGGAGACCGATCTAACACACCACCACCAGAGGTCCGACGCTGCGGACGCCACGACACCACTCCCAACCCATATATCTGACGTGTTGCCAACTACAAGTGTTTCCATTTTTCTGATCACCATCTGTATTTTTGCTGATGCAGTTGTTAAATGCAACCTTTTTAGAAATTTGTTTTCATCCTTTCTCGCATAGTTTTCTTCTCATTGATCCGAATATCCTTCTTGTTGCGTTCGCAGCTTAATTTTCTTCTCTTCTTCCTCCAGCTCCTTTAGTTGTTGCTGAATCTTCCGTTTCTCTCTCCTCTTCTCGTCTCCAGCATTTATTTCTCTTTTCTTTTACAAATACACCTGATATTGTCTCATTGAACTTCTCAATGAATTTATCATACCTTTTGCAATTTTTAATCTTGATGATCCACCTATTCTCATCACAGAATCATATATGATCCGTTGAGCCACCAGAGATTCTTCTCGTAAGTTCTCAACAATGAGAATTTTATTTATTGTGAAAACACTTTCAAAAAATGGGTTTCCGTGAAAGAAGAAGATAAAACACAATTCCATAACTGACCATAAGTCAACGAAGTTCTTCCAATTTCCTAAGACTAACAAGGCAGGGTACCCAGGTGTAACACACCGATTGTGATAAGATTGCACAGACATAAAGAACATCGAAAAAGAAGTGACACGTATTTTTTTATATCGGCCAACAAGCACATTGAAAGGGTCAAATAGGGGCATAAAAATGGCGTCAAAATGAGATTATGTGGAATAGAGCGAGAACGAGAAGAGATATCGGAAAAGTTTAAATGTATGAAATACTACCCATAGTCGACGCAATTCAATGAGTTAGAACACACCCATGAGAAGAGATTAGAACATCCGAAAATGGACCAATCACGTGTACAACATTGTCACAATGTGTTACGGAAATGAGTGAAAAGTATGATAAGGAGCAGCAAGAAAGAAGAAACGAAAACAGAAAATACGTGTTTTTGCTTTGGGTGCATATGTTGCCCGTATGCGAGAGACGCAGATTTATCTCAATGTCCGAAGATGGGATAACACGCAGGAAGGATGCAAACGCCGTTCATATAGACAGCCAGCGAGACAGCACTGTGCGGTGGGTTGCATATATCGCGTAATGAGAACAACGACGAGGTGGATGTTGGAAACGAAAATGTGTTGAGTTGAATTTCAGTTTAGCGTCCCTTTCAGCAGCGAGGCTATATGAGACGTGGACCTACTGATTAACGTGGAATCCGAACCAC
The DNA here is from genome assembly GCF_964235325.1 of Thermobia domestica. NCBI lineage: Eukaryota > Metazoa > Arthropoda > Insecta > Zygentoma > Lepismatidae > Thermobia > Thermobia domestica. The sequence goes on along the minus strand of NC_137462.1, from coordinate 196,025,043 downwards.
ATGAGCTCCCGCCGGGAATCGAACCGGGTCTCCCGCGCCAAAGGCGCGTACGCTAACCGCTTAGCCACGGAGGAGCTCAAACGAAAATGTGTGTAGGCAGTAGTAACACAAAAAAAAAACAAAATTGTTACTATTACTGTTATGCTGTACGCGTATTTTCGTAGTGATATAATGTTGATACTCATGTGTGGTACTGATTATTATTAATGGTATTAATGTTGTTGTTTATCTTACGTATGTAGACCACCTGCTATTACAATCTACTGTGCTATGAATTTTTGTTCCCATTACCCGATATATGCAACCCACTGCGCAGTACTATCTCGCTGGCTGCCTATACGAACGGAGTTTGTATTGTTCCTGCGTGTTATGCCATCTTCGGGCATTGAGATAAATCTGCGTTTTTTTCGCATATGGAAATCTTTAAGTTTTACGTCCCACGGTTATGCCGGTTAGGCTAAAGGAGACGGTGATTATGAGAGATGAGTGAAATGGTGGAATGAAGAAAGTGGGAGGAAACGGGAGAACCCCGAGAAAACCCACGAGCACGGTGTTTGTCCACCACAAAGTTCACTTGGCGGGGGCTGGGATCGAACCCGGGACCCCAAGCACCAGAGGTGAACGCTCTGCCACTGAGCCACCGCGCCCCCCTTTTTCGCATATGGGTTATGTATGGAGTATGCACCCAAAGCAAAAACACGTATCTTCTGTTTTCGTTTCTTCTTTCTTCCTGATCCTTATCACACTTTTCGGTCATTTCCGTAACACATTGTGACAATGTCGTACACGTGATTGGTCCATTTCCGGATGTTCTGCTCTCTTCTCATGGGTGCGTTCTACCTCACTGAATTGGTCGACTATGGGTAGTATTTCGTACACTTAACCTCTTCCGATATCTCTTCTCGTTCTTGCTATATTCCATATAATCTCATTTTGACCCCATTTTTATGCCCCTATTTGACCCTTTCAATGCGCTTGTTGGCCGATATAAAAAAAATACGTGTCGCTTCTTTTTCAATGTTCTTTATGCCTGTGCAATCTTATCACAATCGGTGTGTTACACCTGGGTACCCTGCTTATAAGTAAAAAAAAAAAAAGAAAAAAAACTCATCAAGTCCAATACCATCTCTGTCATTGGCTATAAATTCATTTGAGTGTTCCTTAAATTCTTCAGTCTGAGCTTTCACTGTGAACTGGAGATACTATTTCTTTGCGTTTCAGCCACTTGTCCAGATATCCCCTTGGCACCATGAAATTCTAGAACAGCGTCCACCCTTTTAAGCAAATATGCCAGGATGTAGTTAGATGTGTTTTTCGCAGAAAATTAGTTTCAACAACTATATCAGATAACAATGACTCCCTCAATATCATCGTTGAGAATACCAAATTTTGTATCCAGTAACAGTAAAGAAATCAACTCTATTTTATAAATCCAGTGATTGAACAATGGACCTAAATCGATTTTTCACTAAATTTCCTTGACCAATCTGCCATTTCCCTGACTTCACCTGATACATTTTTACTTCCCTGACTTTTCCCTGACTTTCACTTATTTTCCAGAATGTGGACACTCTGGTAAAGGTTTTGTATGTATTACTGTTTCATAGAAAGAAATGGCGCCATATGATATTTGTCGTTGCGTGAGTACGTATTGGTTATTTGTCTTCCCGTGGAGTTAAGAAAGCTACAGGAATTGCGTTTTAATTCCATATTTCTTTAAATGTCATAGCATATGCTTGCAGTACTTACTATATTTTACTTTCTAAGAGTAAAAACATTCATTTAATGGCATGTGTGGAATTAAAAGTATAAGTTGTTCATTAATTCCCCAGTTTCAATATAACTTCTGCAAAGAAGCGTCATTATTCATTACTATGATTAATATTATCCCTTTTGTTTTTTGTTTTGCAAATTTATTACATTATCTGATCACACAATTTTCCAGACAGAATTTTAAGATATTCATGAGCAAGAACTCAAATCTCTTTTTACACTTTCGTTGTTTAAGAGTATAAAGGGCTAGTACCTACCTGTATTGATCTTATGAATTTACTTACCAAAATAGAAATACGATATGCGGTATTTTAAGTGAAAAAAATAGTATCCTATTAGTTATACAACCTTTCATCACACAGTGATAGAGACAACCAGGAAATTTAACATTGATATACAATTGTTCAGATAATGTCCTCCCCCCCCTCCCTACACTTTTACCTTCCAACCGCCGCTACCATTGTATGCGGGCCGGAGGTCACCTGCAAGGATGGGTTTACCGAGACATGTAAAATAAAATCCAAAATGACCGATATTAGTGTTAAATCCATAGTTTTCGCGGTCGCTGAGATGAATGGTGATACTTCCACAGGCTTTGACTTCCAAATACAGCCCCCCATGCGAAGAAGGGTATTTCAGCTAGTATTCAATAATAGATAAACTGCATCTCAATATAGATTCAAGCTATAATCCGAGTAGGTTTCGAAATCATATATATATATATATATTCTACCTTTCTGTTTATCTCTCTTTCTTTCTATTTTGTTTCTTGTTTTGTTTTGTTTAAAACAACTGGAATAAAATCGTCCAAATGAAATGTCGCTTTGACGTCTGATGGGGAATTTACCTCAGCAAAAAATATAGAAATGGACGTTTAACGCCATAGACTGTACATGACCAGCAAAAAGACTGGGCTATCCAGACAGTCAAGAGGCAGTACGTTGTTGAACAGGTTCTATGAAAGTGCATCATAGAGAACACAATTTGAGTGATTTTTCTTTCAAACTCAAACTGAGACATTTTTCCCAGCAACCTGCAATTCAAAAACAGTGCATTTGGGTCAGAAATCGCAAATGACCGCACGATTCGCCATTGGTTTGTCAAATTTCGTTCTGGTGATACACAATATCGTAAAACACAAAATGAAATGAAATATTTGAGTTTTACGTCCCATGGTTATGCCGGTTAGGCTAAAGGAGACGGTGATGATGAGGAATGAGTGAAATGGTGGAATGAGGAAAGTGGGAGGAAACGGGGGAACCCCGAGGAAACCCACGCACACGGTGTTTGTCCACCACAAAGTTCACTTAATTGTAAAATGAGTCTCGTGAGCACCAACCACATGTCCGGATTGTCTTCTCAGGAACACCATAGTAGTAGACTTGAAAAAGCCATTGCAGTTGATTTAAACACATGCCATACCACTGTCGTTAAGCCGATTTATGCAATCGGTAAGTTCATTCCAATCGCCGTCTGGAGATGTGCACTTCTCTCACTGTGAGTGTACAGAATAAACGAAAAATTTTCAGAGAGCTGAGCTGGGCCAGGGTTTATAAAGATCTCAAAGATGTTATAAGTTGCTTACCTTCACCTCCACTGGATAAATGTGTGGATGTACTAAAGTCCTCCATACACGACAAGAGATCAGGAACAACCAAGTACAGGAATGTAGTCGACTGATTCAACCTACAATTACAAAAGTGATATATATGAGTAATATTATATATCTTATGAAGTACATCAGAGGGAAAAAATTATTACATATTGATATTTTTGCAAAAGCTTACAAAATGAAAATAAAGAATTAATAATAATAATAATAATAATAATAATAATAATAATAATAATAATAATAATAATAATCATCATCATCATCATCATCATCATCTTCTTCTTCATGTCAGTGCCACGAACAGCTGTTAGCAAATATAAAGAACATTGTGTGGTATCAGAGTACTACATTACGATAAAATAACAATAATAAGAAAACTGTAAAAAGAGGAAAACTAATATAAAACATCATGTAGATAAAAGTCAATCAAGTGAAAATAATTCTTTGTCAACGTTATTTAGATTGTCAAGCTCTCTATCTATAACAAGGAAAGCTAAGAATAGAATGCAGTGTAGTGTTAAAATTGCACTGCATTTCAGCTTAATGTTGCTGAGATTTCATAAAATTTTCATTTGCAGTGTAAGTTTAAATCTGTCTTTTAAAATTTCATACCTCCAATATAGAAGAACTAAATTCGTACTATTCCTTATGCTATGATTTAGTACTTTAAATTCTGTTTCATAAACAGTATTCATTTATATATACACATTATCTAATATCTTTTGCATGCATACTTTGTCAAAATCTTTTCTTCTATTCGTAAGACTTTCCAAATTCCAATAATCATTCCATCCAAACCATAGCCGTCGAATAAAACATTTTTGCAGATTCTACCTTATTTGTCACGATTTTCGAAACGCTGTTCCATTACCAATCCTAATTCTAGATTTGGTCTTACATGTAATTTATATAAATATATCTGAAATATATGCTACTGTTTAAAAATAAAACCTATTATTCTGGAATCTTGTCTAGTAGAATTTACGTGGTAATAAAACTTTAAAATTGTCAAATGTAATACCTTGATATTTAATGTTTATTTTCTCTATGTGTATACCACTGACCTCGTATTTACTGACATAATATTGGGTGTTATTTGTGTATGTCATACATTTTGTTTTATTATCATTAATTTTTAGTAAATTATTTCTACATCGCGTATTTACTGCATATAAGTTTTGCTGTAGCAAATAATTATCATAATCGTTGTTGACTCATCTTAACAACTTTATATCGTCAGCATAAAACAGAAGTACTTACTTTAAGAGTATATGACTTTTTTCGGGAGATTATTTAAAAATAAAGAAATTAAGGGCCTCAAAGGCGACCCTTGTGGTATCCCATTTTTTTTTTACATAACCTACACGGGAATGTACAGGGCCAAGTTTAACTTTATATGTTCTACTTGACAGTTTTCAAAACAGCGAACATACAAGGGTAATAAACCAATATTTGATAACCTGCTAATAAGATATTTACGACCGACAGATTCAACAGTTTTTGAAATACCTATCGGTTTGAAATTAAACCGATTGTAATTTATTCTTTAGTGCGCATTAGGTAAGTCTGCAAAATGAGTTCTATTGGTTACAATTGACTTGCTCTTATATATAAAAAAATCTTTATTAAAAAAACTAGTGATTTTTTATATTTTGCACATTCATTGAGTAATATTTGAGATTTGATCTTAAACGGAAAAGAATAATATAAGATGATGGCAAAGACCTATACAAATTTAAGTAGGAATGAACCTTTTTATCTTCGTGTTGGTCTCCTTTTATGCTGTTGTTGCATAACATTATTTGCAACGTAAATTCAATAGTCATTTTCTCTTCGTCATTATAGAATAATTTATTCAACTGTATAATATATTGTACATATCTATTATTCAATGTGAATGGCGACTTTCTTCTCTGGAATCTTGGTTAAATAACTTCCGCGAACAATTATATGTAATGACAACTCAGGCTTTATATGTGTATTTAGTTGGTACATCATCAGCCAATCCTTACTTCGACTGACAATTGGGATGTTACCTCTCCAAAATGAGGCGGGGCATCCCAATTTTACGAAAATGTTCAGCTCTTAAAATTACGAATAAACGCATACACGCATTACAGTATGACCGGCCGCAAAATTATCCAAAATACTCACAAAATTTCTTAGTCACATTGTAAAGTTCCGCCCATGATGTGTACTTATGACTAATGAGATATCAATATTGTTTTATCGCTAAAATTTTTGTTACCAGCAGTTAAATCGCAGCCAATGTTGTTATTATTTAATTTCAGTTCAACTAAGTGCCAACCAGCTGAGGCTACGAGTTTTCTGTTTTGTATAGTATTTTTGGTTTAAACTTCCAGTCATGAATATTTATATTTCTTTCTATCATTCTTAATAAGCTGTTCCATGTACAAATTTGGATATGAAAAACAGGCGATCTTAACATTGGATAAGTATGTCCCCCACTACACTGAGAAAAATCCGTTCTCCGGACAGCGGTATACTGTACAAATATACGGAATCCTCTTGCTTACTACAGAAATCAGCACGGAGCATTCGTTATCATATGCTACAAGCTACATACGCACTGCCCTTAAATGTTAACATCATGCCGTTGCAGGATGTCTGATATCTAACAGTTTTCCTTATATTACATACATATATTATGTTACCATCGTCAGCTATATGTTATATACGTCCATTTGTAGGTGAGATCCTGACCGCTAATATTGTATCATACGGAAAGTACGTATAGATGGAACACTTATATAGAAAGTATTATAAAACATGCGTTTTCAGTTATACGTTTCTGTACGTTGAGTCAAAAAACTACGGGAATTACAAATACAACATACGATTTTACGTACGCCGCATAGAATTTTTTCCTCAGTGTAGGTTCGCCAAGAGGTGACAACCGATATAAATTCCAGGCAACTTCTATTGCATCACTGATATAATGGACATTTCAACTGATTCTTTATTATTATTATTATTATTATTATTATTATTATTATATAATACTTTTGAGCTAGCTGATTACGGAAAATACTTCCCTTTGCCCATGCATTGATTCTAACCAGACGAAATTTGCTACTGAACTTCGGTCTGTTACTGGTACATTTAAAACAATGACCATCATATTTGTACGTCATCTGCCGGTGCAGGAGGAACATCTGCGCAGCTCAGTGGGAAAAAGGCTTAGACAAAGACACAGTGATGTTTCTCCAAGTGTCTATAGCGTTGATAATAAAATTAAGAATATAATAATAATAATAATAATAATAATAATAATAATAATAATAAATCTTAACGTTTCCTTGAAAAGTAAACTGTCTATTTGTTTATAATTAATTACTTGAATATATTCGAATATCTAAGGACAAGGTTATAATGTACTAATTTACAAGATTATACAATAAAGTACCAAACATATAATATACCGAATACCAGTGTTGGGTAAGTTACTTGTAAAAATGTAACGCGTTACTTGCCCGAAAAAAGTAACTGTTACTTTACTTCGAAAGTAACGCGTACTAACGCGTTACTTTTAGGTCCGAAACTTTAAATATGTGAAAAAAAATTATTACTTCAATTTTCCGTACTACTATTACTCCCGCTATTATTATTATTATTATTATTATTATTATTATTATTATTATTATTATTATTAATTATAACAACTCTGTATATAAACATGAAAGATAGGCGGTTTGTATTTGAATACTAAAAACCCAGTTGATTGCCAACCTCGGTAGTCGTGGTCTAGGAGTCAAGGGCATTGTTCATGAGCTTCTGAATTTGGGTTGAAAGTCTAGTTGAGTATTCGAGCTCGAGCCAAACACTGTTAAAAGTTATAGGGCACTGGCCAAATATCTTCAAAACTGCTCGGTCCGGGTATAGAATTGTCAATGACTCAAGCAGCTCGGTTCACAGCTCCTTCACTATCGACACGAACCGAGAAGTGAGAGGAGCCAACAGCTCACCCACCCGACTCGGCTTAGTTGAGCCGAATCGAGCAGATGGCTCATCCCTACCAAGCCAGCTCGAGCCGATGGTTCACCCCCCAAGCGAGCCGGCTCGAGCCATCTTCTCAGTTGAGCCGAGCCGAGCTGAGCTTGTTATAAAAAATATCTTGTGGTCTCGCTATCGAGACGAGACGAGATGCGAGCAGTGTCCCCTCTCGTGAGCAACACTAAAAGTATTCCATATTACTGCTTAGCTTACATTTCTCATGGCTTTCGGTTTCCAGTGAAATCATGCTATGATTTCAAGACGAGTTAAAACGAAAGAGCCATTTATCAAACTCGACTGGACTCGAAACTCGACTTGTATTCGAGTCGAGCCGAGTTTTAGCTTGACTCGTGCTCATCCCTATGCGTTAGAAAAATAGTTGCTTATCATTATTCTGCTAAACTAATTATATAATAATAACAATGTTGTTATGTAAAATTAAAAATACAGAATATAGAGAAACATTACACTACAACTAATAAAATGAGAACACATGAACTGATGTGAATCAAAACTTGCCAGTAACTCTAAAATCGATATTTGCTTTTTAAAGCTAGTTTCAAACTCTATAATCAACGGGACTCTAGGACAAGCAAACTCGAGTGTTTCATTCTGAGAAATTCACTTACAGGAGAGAAACATTTGTTTCCGAAAAAAGAATACATATATTGTAGTTACTCATCCGAAATGTAACGCGTAAAAAGTAACGCAAACTAGGTACATTACTTAAAAATTTGTAACGCGTTACCGTTACAGTTACTTTGGAAACAATGTAACGCGTTACTAGGAAACGTTACTTAAAAATAACGCGTTACAGTTACGCGTTACTTGCGTTACGTTACTTCCCAAGAATGCGAAATACTACACAGTAATAAAGACAGAGTACTGAATTTACTAACCCATTTAAATACGTATATAACTAGTGTTCATTTCCTTAGCAGTACAACACAATCAGAACCTATGAACATACATACTTATCCAAGTTTTGCAGTTCGTTTGAAACCTGTAATGTTAGCTACACGTATAAGCAAACGAAGGTGGTTGTGATTTGGTGTGATTGTAATTTTATTTAGTACCGTTTCGTATATGAATACTACTTGCAGTCTAAGTTAACACAGTAAATAATACCCTCATGTTTGAGTCACCAACTAACCTTACGAAGCGCATCTTATTCATATCTAAGAAAAAAAATGATATGAAAGCACTGTGATTTGATAGTAGAGTGCTGGTTTCTGGTATGCAAGTTATAGATTTGATAAGGAATGCATTAAGGGAAGAGCCGAGAACTTTACCTAGGAGAAAGCATTTTCACAAATAAAAATAATCTAAATCCTCTACTGAATTCAATACCTGGACGCATAAACTTAAGATGATAATCATATCCATGAACTTTCTGGAAATTCCCTAGTATTATTTTTGAACTACTTTACGCATTAACAATATTATTTTACTGTCATTTTCTTCAGTCACAGGAACATACACTAAAGTGTTTATATTAGTCTATGACATTATATAACTGATAAGAGTTTGGTAAGCAGTGGTGCATGAGAAGATTTACAGATCGACAGAAGTGCTTTGAACGCACGAGTAAACATTTAAATCAACACACACAGATATGATAACTACAGCAATGAGTATAAACTAATTGTAATTAGCTGATTACTGAAGGAAATAAAATGGAATTTTTGGCTTTCGCATCCCACGTTTATGCCCTGTAGGCTGAGAGAGACGGATGATTAATGAAAGTGTATGGCCATGTAAGAAAAAACGCCAGAATCACAAGAAAACCCAGGAACACGATGCTGTCCACCACAAACTCATAGGGATGGGATCGAACCAGGAACTCTTCACACCAGAGGTGAACGCTCCACCACTGATCCACCGTGTCCTCTGACCACTGAATAAGTACGAACGTTTCTAATATAACATGACGAGCAATATATACACAATATTCTGTTCCAGTGAGTGAAGCAATGTAAAATAAAACATCTCAACTAACGAAACTTAAACAAAAGGCTAAGGTCTTGAAACGTTTACTTTTATGATTCTTTTTACATGTAGACCTCAGAAAACGTACAAAACGCAATACTATCACGATTTAATGTTTTGTAAGTATACCATCATATACAAAACGTCACCCTCAATTGCAGATTTCGTGAGATCGTTGAAAAAGTTTAAGTTTCAAAGTAATAGCACATGCAATACATAATGAATTTTCGCTAATATTCCCTTTATACCAAGCTCGAAAAATCTCGGGCGCCAGGTAGTCATGACGACTGGGAAATACGAGTCTGGTGCCCACATAATTTGAATTCAAAATATGCAGGTCCATGTGTTAAACTGCATTTGCATTATTATGATGCCTAGTTTTGAGAACTGGCGTCTATGTCAGCAGAAACACTTTCGTGCACTGCTCTTCTTCATTATGCTCTTTTGACACCTTAACCATCTGTATTAGGCCTACTAGTCTGCTTCGGTTCGCTATAGCTTTCTTCAGCTCTAAATCGCCGCGGTGACCACGAAAGCATTTTCCTTGTGAAAATGTAGTAAAGACGCAATATGAGTTCTTACAACATTAAGCCATGAATAGTTGTAACAATGGCGTGTGGTAACCGATTGCTATTATATACAATAAATGGCAGAAACAATGTAAAGGAGGTAATAGAATATGAATTATTTTAAAGGCATTATGAGCTTTTTTTGGTCCAGAAAGTGCTACATTTGTAGCCGTAGCATAACAGCATAGAAATTCATTAAATGTATAAATATGTCGACAAATTTTCCATGTATACAATGAAGAGTGGGAGAAATATATTGGCGCCAATAGAACTTCCAAAGCACTGGGAGCCGAGTTTTGAAAATAAAGGCTAAGAAATGGAGCCCACAAAGATGTGAGAATTATAGAAATATTAGTCCCATACCTCATGCAAGAAAAAATTTCCTTCGAATTCTAAACTGACGGTTGTACAGAAGAACAAATTAAAAAGTTAAGAAGGAACGGGTTCAGAAGAGGTAGCGGCACAAGAGATGCAATTAGATTATTATGGGTATTCAATCAAAGATTTATAGAAAAAGGGAAAGAGGTGTACGTTTTATTTATTGATCTAGAAAAGTCTTTCATCGCGTGAATTGGGAATTGTTGTTGGGAGTTCTAAACAAGATTGAGGTGGAATTGAAAGATCGAAGACTCGTAAGAAACTTATATATGAACCAATATGTAAGTGTTAGAATAGGGAAGGAAATGACAGAGGAAAGTAAAATGGAAGGGGAGTTTGACAGGGGAAGTTTTCCACCAACATTATTTAATATATGTCTAGAAGAGATAGTGAAAAAGAGCTAATATAATCTAGACGACATTTCAGTAGGAGGTAGAATGACTATATATATACGGTTTGCAGATGATATGACACTTGTTGCGGAATCTGAAAAGAAACTCAATAAGACGTTAGAAAACTTGAGGACAGATTGGAAAGAATATAGGATGAAAATAAATGTAAGAAAGACAAAAGCCATTGTGATTGGAACGAAGCGGTCGGTGTCAAATATAGAAATAGAAGGGGGAAAATAGAACAGGTGACTTGTTTTCGACACCTAGGTAGTATTAGTAGTGATGATATGAAGTGCGAACGTGAAATAAAAGGATAGGAATGACGAAAGAAGCCTTTGGGAGGCAGAAAAGTCTGTTTTGTTGGACATTGAATAAAGAGTTGAGAAAAAGACTTATAAAATGCTTCGTGTGGATTATTGTACTGTATGGGGTAAAAACACAAACATTACGCAAAAATGATGAAAAACGACTGGAAGCTTCCGAAATGTGGGTGTGGAGAAGAATGGAGAGAATTAGGTCGATCGGAAAAAGAAATGAGAGGGTGTTAGAAATGATGGGATAGAAAAGAACAGTTTTAGATATTACTGAGAAACTGGCTGGGTCATCATTGGCTAAGGAATGTATCATGACAGACGTGCTTGAGAGTATGGTGGCAGGAAAGAGAAGGAAGGGGCAAATGAGGCTATAATTGATGGACGATATCAAAACAATAACAACAAAAAATAGTACGTGAAGACGAAGAGGTCAGCTGAAGACCGTGGAGCATGGAAGCTTCTTAGTTGCGGTAAGTAACATGCCAATAATGGTAGAATATCTGTGACAATGATGATGATATTTATAATTATAATACAGTGGCCTGAATATGATCAATATACGTGTAATTTATTTTTAATTTGAATTGTTGTAGTAGTTAGACTCCTAGTGTTTTTGGTCTAATTCAATAACAATGCAATCTTCTCTTTCAACTTTAGTACAGTTTATCATCTTTCCTTGTTACAAATTAAACTAGACTAACTTCCTAGCTGGAACTTCGAAGGTTTGTGCGAACATTGACGACTTGAGTTTTAAAGTGTGAAATCGCATGTGGTCAGCACACAACTAGTCCGATAGCAAATATTTGCTGGTTTCGTTGACCCGAATCCAGTATCTTCCAGATAAGTTTCCAACTGTCGCACAACGCTGAGGAAACTCCACGTTATCAATACCATCTGGTTTACCTCAGAAGTCATTCATGTAAGTCCTGACTTGATTCGACATTCCCCAGTGATATTAGGAGAACACAAAGTAATGCAAGAGCCAATTGATTCGAAAGACTGTTAGTTTGATTATTCCAGAGACTAGTTATAAACTAGTAGTTAGGAATCTTCAGTTACATTCCTTCAGCTAAAATAAATCGAAATTCTAAAAGTGACGTTGCACGTAATGTTTAAAATTATGCACGCATGAAGCTGTTAAGAAAGTCAAGATTTTCACCAGCACATTGCACCGCCTGTTACGTTCAGATAGGGCAAACCATAAAGGATCTTATGACATATGAAATTAATGATACTGGAATTGAAACAAAATTCACCTTTACTTTCCTTTGTTGTCCCAGACCGACAAAGACACGGGAAGAAAGTCACATGCAAATACGTCATTCTTTATCAACTAGAGAATGTTTTGACACATCATATCCCTATAGAACAAGTTTTCCATATCATTCCTAATTCTTAAAATCTGATGAGCATGCTATATAATTCAAATTATTGCAAAACTGCAATATATATACTTTTCATATAACTTGACTATCGTAAGAATTAAGAGAATTACTAATTATATTTTGTGATTGTCATAAAAATGGATTAACAGATTCTGTACAATCATTAAAATGCTGCAACAAAAGTTGGCAACAACCTATAAAATATATACACCAAAAACTGTCACCACTCTTCTATATTCTACTATATACTGTCAGTCTTAAGGACATAGTCATTAACTACATATTTTAGTGATGTTAAGTTATGGGTTATATTGGATCATTTTCAATATAAACTTTATGTTGAAGAAATCATCAACTACATTCTCCAGTATTTAGAGACAACAGAATGTCACTATTCACTAAGTGAAATATGTGTACAAATCTTCAAGAAAAAAATTTTTTAAAATATGTAAAATATTAGTTAATGACTTTCCTCTAAAGACCGGCTATATAAGTATATGTTACATTTTGATCCAAAATCGTAGTTGCTACAAGGTTCATGGTGGCTTCGAGCAAAGCACTCACATCAGAAGTGTAGGGTTGCAAACTTCCTTTCTGTTGCCTCCTTACTTGCAACAATATCCATAAAAAAAAAAAAAAAAAAAATACTAATTTCGTTATCACTTTACAATTCATGCATACCATAGACATAGACACATCTCCTTTAATCTCATGGATAGAATTTTAGACTTCCAAACTATGCTATGCATAACAATCGCAGGTCTTATAGAATGGCTTTGCCCGTCCATCTATCGGTCTGTCGACAAAACAGTACGAGATATCGAGATGTGATTTTTTGCAATCGATTCAGTGTCCCAAGAATAGGTCCCATGTTCTCCGTTAATTCTCTATTCAAGCCATAAGTGGTTCAAATTAGTCATTGCTGGTGTCAACGCTTATCGGCATAAAACGAAAACGATAACAGACAGCGAGAAGCTGTTTTCTGCAAACGATTCAGCGTTCATGACTCTGTACGACACTATACAAAACCGGAAATGATTTATATTTACTATTACTTCCTGTTTCAATATTGATTCCTGTAGAAAAACGGTAAACGCTATCAAGATGTGGTTTTCTGCAATCGATTCAGCGTTCCAAGAATATGTTCCATCAGCTCCGTTAACCCTCTATTCAAACCGAAAGTGATGCAAATTAGCAATTTTCAGTTTCAACTTTTAACGCCATAGAAAGAAAACGGTAAAAGACAGCAAGAAGCGTTTTTTTTCAAGTAGTTCAGCGTCTCAAGGCAACATATCTGTGCAAAGCCTATCCACAATTCTCTACCGATACCAGAAGTGGTTCAAATTTACTATATTTTCCGGTTTCAATACTGATTTCCGTAGACCAGAAACGTAAAACGATTTTTGCAGTCGATTCAGTGTCCCAAGAATAGTTTCCATCTGCTCCCTTAGTCCTCTACTCAAACCGGAACTATTTAAAATAAACTATTTTTACTTTCAACCCTTATCACTATAGAACAAAAACAGTATTAATAGCAAGTAATGACTTTTTGATATGGATTCAACGTCCGAGGAACAACAGTTCTATCTTTGATTTTATTACTCTATTGCAATCAGTACTTACAGACACTACTTCAAGTTTTAAGTATTGAATTTGCAGTTTGGAAGTTTTAGCTTCAAACTGTGAAACATTTTTTTTGTTTATTTTGTTTTGTTTATTTTATTTTGTTTCTTTTATTTTATTTCATTTATTTTGTTTTTCGAAGCGCAATGGGTTACTAATTTTAATTTGAAACAACTATTTTTCTTTGTTCTTTTTTTTTATATTTGTTCCATTATGGTTTTGTACTTCATATTCAAGTTACCTGTCGAAGAATACTTCTTCAAATCAAAGAGAATACTTCTTACGACGGAGGCATGAACGACGAACTGAACAAAAACGAATACGTCAAAAACATTGATTAGTTTACTAATTAATATTTTTTCTTTCAATAAATTATACAGACAAATCATATTTTTTGAGTTCTGTAATATTTTGAATAAAAGTACAGAAGTATGGACAGGATTGACGAGTTCATTGAAGTTGTATCAGTGAACAAGGAGCAGTGTCACGTGTACATCATGTGAAGGAGTTGATTTGTATAGGGCGTGTTATTTTCTCAACATTGAGACCGGAAGTCCTAGTGGATTTCTATCACTTCCAATTTTAGTAAAGAGTTTAGGATGGAGATAAAATGATTTCTTGGTAAGCTTAATCGACTGCAGGAAACATCTTCTTGATATCCATCAACATGTTTGCTCTCTATAGTGATTAACATAAAACATGGAAATAATCGATTTCTACTACTTCCGGTTTGAAATATTACTTCCATCAACAATCTCGGTTTATAACTTTTTTCACCTCTACATCCTGGCCAAAGTGATGATGATCAATCAGTAATTCTTGAGATTTTTTGTTTCCCGGATGGACACACACAAGTACAAAGTAGGAATTTTGGAAAACCAACTCCCTAAAATGTATGTAAACGTTAAACATATTTGGGGTTTGATTATATCACTAAAACTAGAATTGCTAGACGTCCTGCATGTAGGATTGTTCTCTATTTTCCTCTTTATTTTCCTGTCCCGTATTTGCTTAGCAGCACCAGTAGTTTGAATTTTAAAACCACACTAAAGAAGATATTCTCACTATGCCGGGTTAATGTAAGAAATGTTACCTTACACGCTCCCGTTATTTTATTTATTTATTTATTTTTTTTTTTATCATAAACGATCTCCATCTTGAAATCTAATTCTGAAATTGGCACTTGAGAGAGAGCGGACCACCATCCTCCACACTCTTCAGCAGTTTCTAGCACTCAAGTTTTTAATAGTATAAGATGAAATAAAGATATAAAATGCTTCCAATACTGAATAACAGAAAAGCTATAGTTTCAAACGTGATAATATTTTCTATCGATTCCTACCTATTAAACAAAATAGTCAAGTAATTAAATGTACAACTAAAAAAGTTAATATATTTTTAAATGCCAAAGTAACTTACGCATTGCATGTATATTTAAAAATCTGCTTTCAAACGAAATAAATGAGGTTCCTAAAATGAAATGAAATCTTTGAGTTTTACGTCCCACGGTTATGCCGGTTAGGCTAAAGGAGGCGGTCATTATGAGAAATGGATGAAATGGTGGAATGAAGAAAGTGGGAGGAAACGGAAGAACCCCGAGAAAACCGAAGCACACGGTGTTTGTCCATCACAAAGTTCACTTAATGAGGTTCCTAGTTTAACATCCTACGATCATGTCTTTAGACCAGTGGTTCTCAACCTAATTCTTACCACGACCCCCAGCGACCCTCTTATAATTTCTCTGGTTTGTAATTAGCTTGTGTGGGATTTTTGATTTACTTATTGCGGAGATTTCACGATATCCATTTATTTCTATAATAGTACAATCCATTTCTTGTATATAGTGGATATAGTAACTTCCCTAAAAGCGAATAGATTAAAACCAAATTTGGTCAGTTCATTCATATTACAAATATCGAACCCGATCCGTCATACTGTTTTAAAATGGAGACAGTTTAAAAATTTTAAAACTTCGTAACTCCCCTAATTTTGAATCATATGATAAAAAAAATAAAGTGATTTCTAATTTGGTTTTAAAAAACCTGTACAGTTGTTAAAAATGTTACTATTTTAATTTTCGAGAGGCCACCACTTTGAGTTACCTCATATTGTTGTGAATTTGGTACGATGTTTGTGTATGTGTTCAGTATCACCAAAAACTGTTAAAAGCAACTTGTTTACATTTAAAATTTAGGAAACAAATAAAATCCCACACCAAACATCTACCTTCATTGTGGCCAGCTTGCTGAAAAAAAAAAAAAAACTATTTGCTCATACACATACGTGTACAATTCTGCAATCTGTACCTGTTGAAAAATGTTTAGTAGATCTATTTTTTGTTATTAGATCTTAATTATATTTATCTCTTCCGCTTATCTTTGCGACCCCCGGGTTGAAAAACCCTGCTTTAGACCAAGAGAGCCGATTCATGAAAGTGAACGATTTTATTGAGAAAAAAAAGTGGAGTCAGCATGTGAGAACACCGAGAAAACCCACGGACATGATATCCACCACAAACTCACATGGCCTGGGTTCGAAGCAAGGATCCTTTACATCAGAGATGAGTGCTCAATCAGTGAGTCATGGTGCCCCTTCATCTACTTTTAGTTATTATTATTATTATTATTATTATTATTATTATTATTATTATTATTATTATTATTATTATTATTATTATTATTACCAGTGTTCCCTCAGGCTCTCGGCCTGTCTGCAAATTGCCTGCATGCTAGCGATATGCCTTGGTGTCAGGTAAGTGGCAGCGCCGCTAGCGACAACTATTGGCCTGACTGTGAACTATTAGGAATTTCCGTGACTGACAGACCGAGGCGTCTTGAATTTATAATAAGGATTAAGAACATCTAAATATTTTCGCCTAAATGGTTGTGCAACCCATAACTCTTAAATGTTTTGAAATCTGCATATTAGTGTTTTTCACAGATTAATGTGTGTTTGCTTTATAATAAGTATTATTATTATTGTTGTTGTTTCACAATGTTCACAATGCGCGTCCTGTAATTACGGTAGAGAAATAGGTCGCAACCCTAACTAGGAGATTTTTTTTTCTATTTCATACTTAGTGACGAAGGAATAAACAGATTTCTGCACACTTCTCTGTAAGTTGAAGACAATTTAATCCATTTAAAGCAAGGAAGTCTCAATATCCAATCCAGTCATGAGTTGTTGACACAGGCAGTCTAAACACAAGGATCCAACTTTTCAATATGACTCTGCAATATGTTTTGATTTTCTTACGCTCTAATTCAGTGTTTCTCAGTTGACGTGTCGCGACACACTGTGTCACCCAGTCCCCTAAGATATGTCGCAAAATTTTAGAATTTAAAAATCACCAAGAATTTAATAATAATTAGTTGAAATTGAGACAAGACTGTATCAATCAACACCTCCAGCGGCAGCAATAATGCTCAGTGCTACATACAGTCATTACAAAAAATAATAAATTTCATTATTATAATATATGTTATTATTATTTATAAGAAAACTATCAAACACGTATGTTGCGATGTTCTGAAAGTTCAATAAAGAAAGTTCAGTCAAAAAAAAAAAGGTTGAGAACCACTGCTCTAATTTATACATACTATAAACTGTTCAGCACAGCAAAAATTTTAAGTTGACTATAAAATCACATCTGGAGAGAAAGGCACTATAGAATATACGTAAACATAGTTATAGATGATGCTTCAAGAAAACGCATACTCAAACTTCAAGAAAGAAAGAAAGAAAGAAAAAAGAATTGATTAAATCTAAATTCAATTAACACTAACAGCAATCACTCATGCTTAAAATCATTGATAAAAGAAATTTTAATTACCTTTTTAAAACGCATATTACGAGTACACTACGGGGAATGGTTATTAATGTTCTCGCGTTTGAAGTAGGATTGCCAGTGAAAATGTTATGTGGTCAAAAACTAAAACTAAGTCATAAATTGTGTCCAAATAATATAGAAATATGCCTGATTGTTTCCAGAGAGCATACAGTAGTTAAAAGAACGATACATTTTTCCCATGTATATCTACTAAATAAATTATTTACAGCGTTTTATCACAGCAGTCCAAAGTTTTTGAACACTTTACACGCAACAGTCCAAAGAAAGAAATTATTAGTCAGTTTCAAAGGACTAGATAAATTTTTAAATATATGCAATTAATACATTGTGAAAGTCCATCATATGGAGTTATTAACTGCAATTACATACAACAAGAAACTTTTCAAGTTGTTAATTCATAAATTATGTCTTTAACCGCAGAATAGTGTATATTTAAAACTGAGAATTTTTCTACTTACACGCATGTAACTGAAGCATATTTAAAGCACACAAGAACAAGAAGATTAAATTCACTTGAGCATTTTCATCTTTCAGAACTTGTCCATTTGTATTTAATTTCATGAAGCCGTAATAACTCGCACACACTTCTCGCAATGACACTGAGATGATCCTGACCTAACGTGAGTTAATGGCTGCTATTTTTCAAGTTCTTGGAACCTATAGCAGCCTTTCTTGAAACTAAAGATAAAGGCAGTTATCCTAATTATGTCTTGAGTTTGAAGAAAATGAAAATAATATCAATATTTGACATTTAGGTAATAATACGAGCAATATAGAGTGAAATAGGCTAACTAACTAACTAACTAACTCTATGGCCTATGGAACCCGGAGGTTCAATGCCGCGTTCACAAAAGCTCTCCACTGACTTCTATCCTTAGCTAATTGGATCCAGTTCCTACTTTGTATTCCTATCTCTGCGAGATCCATCTTAACATTGTCCTCCCATCTGCGCCTAGGTCTTCCTATTGGTCGTTTTCCGATTGGTCTTCCAGTCAAGACTTTGAAAGCGTTTCTACTTTCTTCCATTCTAGCTACATGACCCGCCCACCTAAGCCTCCTAGACTTGACGACCCTAACAATGTTGGGTAAACCATATAAATTATGTAATTCCTCGTTATGAAGTTTCCGCCATTCCCCATTCCCGTTCCTCTTGGGTCCGAATATTCGTCTCAGGATCTTGTTCTCAAATACTTTCAGTCTATGTTCTTCCTTCAGAGTAAGTGACCATGTTTCGCAGCCATACAGAACAACAGGCATAATTATCGTTTTGTATATTTTAAGCTTCAAATTCCTCGACAGAATTCGCGACAAGAGATTTTGAACCGAATAGTAACACGAATTCCCTGCTTTTAGTCGACATTTAATTTCTTCGTGAATATGATGTTTCTCTGTTAATATTGATCCTAGATATTTGAAACTGTCCACTTTATCAAAATAGGCCAAATAAACAATATTTAAATTGAAGCAAAGATCCTTCAAATGAAACATAAAACATTCTTCGTTTGTTTAAAAAATATAAGGGTAAGTCTTGCAATATTCTGGTACATAATATACCTGTATTTATGACAGTACAATGAAAGCATGTTAAGATTCAATGTATAATTAATCCTGTCGGACTGATTGCAGTCACTTTCTGCCAGTTCCTCCATCCCATGTTCATACCACGCTTTGTCCTTAGTGGCAAATAACTCAGTCTCTGCTGTCCCAACCTCCTGCTGATTGGTGAAACATAGTGATTTCAGGAAGTGCACCATTTATTAAAACAGGTAGTAATCAGCAGTAGCAAGGTCTAAACTATATGGCGAGTGTGTCATAAGATCCTGAATTTTTTGTTGTGTTTTTCGAATTGTGTGTGATTTTCCCTTACCCTGTTGCAGCAGGGCATGCTTTCTGACCAACTAAGCAGGACATTTTCGGCGTAGTGCAGCATACATCCGCTCAATTGTTCAGAATAAAGGTCGGCATTGATGGTAAGATCGCTAGGAGTGAACTTGAAGCTAATTACCTCTTCATAATTTCAAAACTTTATGCTTGAGACAGTACTGCTTGACAACCGGCTCTGGAAGTTGGCCCTTGCTTAACCACTGTTTTTGCACATTCGATTTTTTAAAAATCTTTTCATCGCATGTGACAACTAGTTTTAACCAGCGTCACCATGACATGTATTTTGCAGCAGCTGTCGACATACATCCATTCTCTTCTGAGTCTGTCCTGGAATCAACTTATGTGGCACAATGAGGGTGCTCCTGATGTTTTTTCCGAGTTCGTAGGTGATGCATTACAGCGGACTGGAACATTCTAAGTTGTTTTGACAATCGTTATGTGATGGTGAATGGATTTTCCTAATGGAGTGTCGTATGACTTTGTCGTCAGAGTCTGTCGGATGATCTTCCGACATCTTTACAACCTCCATGAAATTTATGGAATCAATGAATTGCTGTGCTTTGGTTCACTGCACTTCCCCTTTCGCACTACAAATGTTTTGGGTTGCTGCCACAACATTATGCCCGAGTTCGAACTCAAACAGTAACAGTTCACGGAAATATTGCAAGACTTATAATTCACCTTTGTACGTAACATTAGGGAAAATAGGTACTTTGCTAATGTCCAATCTCACACAATATTGCTGCTTGTAAAAGTGATGACTAACTCTAAATGCAACTAAAAACCAATTTTTAACATTGTCCGTTTACCACCAGGCGCACACGTATATAATGATTTCTGAAAAGGAATATTCGTCAAAAGCCCATTTCAATTAACTCTAAAGCGACATCTATTCAAATATTGTTTTAACATTTAACTGATTTGTTAAACTACTATTTTTTAAAATTAACTCTGGACATGTTTTGCATTGTTACTCTCCATTACTGCAACACATTTGATTTGTTTAAATGTTGATTTATTTTCGGTACTACGTTTCAACAAAGTAAAACATATCAAACGTATATATCAACAAAAATATATCACAAACTTTGTTAAGAATACATAGATGAAAAGCATATTTGTATGTATTTTAGATTATTTTTATTAGTCTGTCAGCATGGTAGTGATATATACAATTATTTACATTCTTAGTAACATTACTTTCATTTTCTAGGTTACATGTGTCAATGTAGTTCTCGGTCATGAGTCGTATGACCAGTTACGAGCATTAAGTTAATCTGATTTCAAGCCAATTTGTCCTTGAAAAGAGTTTCACAATGCTCGACGAATTATTACATCAAGATTTTAAAGTTTTACCACATCCACGTACATGTTACCATGGAGAGAAGAAGTTACCATGTAAACTATACATTTTATTAATTTGGTAGGACTTCAACTTACTACTTCATAGGAACAAAAGCCTAAAGTAGCTCTTAACCTATTTTCAACATATCAAACCAAAATAAAACATATTTTATTTGTATAATGATTAATGCAACGTGCGTAATGACCACAAATTCAACGTAACTACTGAAATAAATAAAACCTTACTATCGAGCACAATTTTTGAACATGTAATTTAAAAAAAATCGAGAGAGAGAGAGAGAGAGAAATCTTAATACGTACATTTGAAGAAGCTAACTTGTTTTTAACCCTTCTTAATCCTTTCGTGCGACAGTCATATTTTTTTTTTTTTATCTCTCTCTCTTTAATGTCTCGTCCTTTTAACTCAGTAAACGGGAGGACGAACTTTATAGTGAAGGAGGATAGAATATTCAATTTTTGTGTCCAGGCACTGCTAGTCACGATCACATAGTTCTCAGAGGAGGGATGATGCCGTGAGGGTTCCATCAGTCAGGGCCGTGCGTGTCGTGTTAGGAGAGTATCAGGTGGAACGGGAAGATATAATTCCCAGATGCTCTTTCCGATATAAGAAAGAAATTAGAGCAGTGCACCTTATATACCATATACAGATTCCAACATATGAATTTTCTTTTTCATTTACTCACTACATGTCAGCCGTATGTCTCTATTTTAATGGCATACGCATACGTGCACATACATGCAAATATACATGTGCACATCCTGTCATCACTACACATTATTTCTAAACGGAAACACACACACATACACAGAATGAGTGTGTGTGTGAGAGAGAGAGAGAGAGAAAGAGAGAGAGAGAGAGAAATAGAGAGAAAGAAGCAAGATCTCATCCATTTAGTCTGATTTTACCCTGCATGTCACAGCCTTCTGTTGTAGTTAACGAAATTCACTAACACAAATAATTGTAATTACGGTTGAATCAGTGGTGAAACGTGGTCATCGTTGGTGAATCAAATAAATTGCAGACTGGATTTATTTATTTTGGGATGGGGAGATGCAGGAATTGGCGAGGGAATATTGTATTGAAAATCAAGGTGAATAAACAACTTTAGTTTACTCTCTACGAATAGTCACTTGCCCCACTTCTTTATGGCATTTATCAATACAGTGAAAAAATATAACACATTGCTGATAAATATTCAAAACCCAGCCGTGATCAACTATATTTAAACTATTTTATTAACATTCTTCCAAAATCCACCGAATATTTCTTTCCAATATATAACATTCATTTCCTCGAAACATACCAAAACTTAGCATATATGGATATAATATGTACAAAATAATCACAAAGTTTATGCAGGGCGAACTGCATAGGTTGGATAAAAAGTAATGGCAACACTGTTCTCACGTCCGAGATGTGCGACTCAGCACTTCAAAATTTCTGTAGCTGATAGTGGAACGTGAGGCGATAAAGTGTGGCGAATAGTAATGGCTGCTTAGTCAAAAGCAGCAGTACCGTAAAGTAGAGGTAGAAATAGAAGCACTATAACAATATGTTTCGGAAAGATGAACAAGCATGGATCAAGATTGACACGGCACGTGGATGTAGTGCACAAGAATACGGATCAAAATTGACTCGTAGCACGTGGACGCAGTGCACAAGAATATTTTCACGGACATCATGACGACCTTTTCACCAAAATGTTTTCAGAGACTTCGCGGGAACCACTAGGACACAAGGGAAGCCATCATCTGTGCCATATAATAATCCCTGCAGGATATCGACGAACATTGACGCGCTGGTGACGTGCGATGCCTTCCACACTGTAGCAGGAGAAATGGTAGGCGATTACATTGAAGGAAAGTAACAGGTGCATAAAGCAAGTAACGAATTATAATAATGTTGTTACTACTTTTTATCCAGCCCTTGTATATAAAACATCAAAAATATATCACATTATTAAACTTCATTTGTTCTTAAAAAAAGTAACAATAGGCTATATTCTCGTAACTGCAACACTATTCCTGATTATATCAATTTATCTTCCCAACATTATTTCCAGTCTACCTATTTATTTGCAGTCTAGGATCGTATCACATTCCTTGCGCCACTGACAGACATTCAAAAACCGAGCCGTGACCAACTATAGATACTTAAGCTACTTTATTCCTCCATAGACCTCAAAACTTCTTTCCAATATATAGCATTCATTCCCTCAAAACATATATCAAAACGTATGTCAAACATGTGTCGCTATAAAATGTTTGTGGTTTCTGGTCAAAAAATTGTGACAAGTGATTTTACAGGACATTTTTAAAACTAACTTAACACCATTCAGAGGATTCTGCAGAGACGAAAACAAATAGTCTGACAGTGCCATATTCGTGCTATACAGTGGATGCATTACAATCTTCCTAGATTTCTGGCCAGGTATTAAAGATGTATGCGGTTTAGCGTTGTCTACGGGATATATTAGATCCTTTCTGTTGACCAGTTCCAGACGTTTCTTCTGAACTGTCGACAGTGCAGCTCGGAGTCTATCGTTGCTCACGGCGGCAGAAGCTCGTGATGCATGATGCCCTTCCAGTACCACCAAAGGCAGCGCAAAACTTCCCAGGGCATCAGTGGGACTTTACTATAGAGTATGAACCTTCTCCACGCCGCGTCACCCATGATTTTTTTTTTTCGCACACTGTTGTTGTAGATTATCCACTTCCTTCACTCATGATCAATTGCTTCAGAAAAGGCTCGAGTTCGTTAGTTTCACCAGAGATTTGCAGGTAGAAATTAAATCGAGTAAATGTTTTTGAGTCAGATCATATAGCACTCGAACTTCGATCTTCGTTTTGTGGCCAGCTTTCTCCAACTGATTTAACATTGTTTTGTGATGGATGTTTAGGTTATTGGCGATCGCTTATATGCCCGTCTTGCTTGACTTTTGACAATACCATTCACTTTTGTTGTGTATCGTCGTTCACTGCAAGAAGTATCTTGGACATTGAAATTTCCACAAGGAAAACGGCTAAACCATCTTTCTGTCGTTGCTTTTGGTAATGTATTTTGCTCATAAACAGCACAAATCTCTTCACGGGCTTGCGCAGCATTTGCCCCTTTATAGAAATAAAACTGTAAAATGTAACGAGTCTTGCGGAAAGTTAATTCTTCTTCACGGCGCAATACATTCGGTCTGATTGTAAGAATTCCAACACTTTTAGTACATCTACTAGCTTCAACTGTCAGCGTCGAATGATGTTAAGTCTGACCCGCTGCGACTTACATATACCGAGGTTTGTATCACTAACGTCATCTCGTGCGCAAAAGGCTCACTACTTTTTAGACTATCTGATATTAAATCCGTGGGAGTACATAACGATCGGATCTTGCGTTAAACTATACGTTGACATTTCATACAGCTTCAGTCGTTAAGTGTTGAAAATCAACGTTAAAACTCAATCATCAAACTAAAAAAACTATTAAATAAAGGAAATTTCTTGTTAACTACACCTGCAACTTTTTTTTTCACACGTCACAAGGTTTACAAGGTACTACACAGAAAAACGAACTAAAAGTATTTACGAACCTGGCTACTTCGATACACACACGTGATATTAAAAGAAACTCAACCAACGGCAAAGATTTGTTCGTGACTATTGATAGAATTGCTTGATTTTTCTTTTAAATTCCGTAATATGAAACTAAGAGCGACTTTTTAATTCTTCAATAATCAAGAATAAAAGAGAGCGAGGGGAGGGGTGAGAAGGAAAGGAAAACACAACTGGTATGCTACAGTGATCTTCAAACACTTGCGCTCCATCCTTGTTAATTAAGCGAAACAGACGGGGATATACTTCACCGATTCTTAATGGAGCAAGAATTTATGTCAAGTTGAATGAGTCTCACTTAAACTAACATAAAACCGATTTAAACTTTGCTTTTTCTTACTATCAAAAATTTCTCTATAGCCAGTAATATATGAAAGATTTTCTTTGGGAAGGGGGGGGGGGATTGGACGTCGATCTCAGTAAGATCAAAGACAATAGAAACTACAGAACTTAAAACATATAAATAAGTTCTTAGGATTACAAGTGGCCAGATTATCAGGGTAGATGATCTCATATCTTTTGGTACGGAAAAGTAATAAATGCAATGAAGCAGAGAGATTTTAGTATACTGCAATTAATACTAAGTTTACTGAAACAAATTGACACTTCACAAGTAAATACCTATATAAACATCTCGACTGTAAACTGTCCCTGCAACTCACAGATCTTGTTCCGTTCCATAACACCATAACGTTTAAGCTACATATTGCTTTATAATATAAGTAAAAAGTACAGGATATTGTACTTAAGTTTCTCCCTTAAATTAAATTATAAATCATGTCATGCTATGCCGGAAATATTGATTTACTGGAGTAGGCCTATGAACAAAACTATTTCCAGAAAGCCAAGTTGAAAAAAAAGTAAATTTCCTTTCGGGGTTCTTTTAAAAGAAATGGATTATGCTTTATTCCAGTGTAAATAATAAAATGTTTATTTGTAAAATACTACAAAATTCACCCCCAATCACTTTAGAGAAAATCAATACATGTTGGGAGACAAACATATTCGCTCTATACGACTTCCCGTACTTGCATGTTTCCTTGTGTTTGGAGGTATACAAACAAAAAGTTGATGGCCTAAAAATATTGCTCTGCCACTTCAACATTAAAATACTTTACAAACTTTTCTTTAACTCTTGTAACTCAGAATATTAGCAAATTTGAATTATGGATTTTATTCAAGTTTAGCAGTAAGCTACAAAGTACTTCTGGGAATAGCGGTGGCTCAGTGACAGATTGCTCACCTCTGATGCGTGGGGTTTATGACTCGATTCCAGCTATAGCCGAGCGGATTTTGCGCTGTGCCTGGCTTTCCTCGGAGTTCTCCCGTTTGCTCCCATTTTCTTCATTCCACCATTATCATTTATGTCATTATCACCATCATGGGATATTAAACTAAACAAAAAAGTATAGCTGTAAAGATATATTCCACAATAATTTTTCTGAGCCCTAGCATTGAACAAGATTGGCTTAGAACTTAAATTTCTTCCTTTTAGTCTTCCGATAATTCTCAATTATATCTACAGACAAAACATTGCTGCAAAAAATGCACGAAGTCGAAAACTGAAAACATGCGGAATGGTAAAAACGTAAGCATACCGGGAACTATTTAGAAACGCCTTCAACATGATAATACTTATTAATGTTTGAAGTTACGGTTGAAAATTATATTGAGGCTTGTAACGTGTTAAATTATTTTTAATAAGGTGAGAAACTAGCAAATATATTCAATAAAACACATATCGATCAAAATAATTTCATAAATGAATAGTCATAACAAACAATAGATGTTCCAACAAACTGAATCGGACACTTACAATGGATTTAAAATAAGGAGAGCACAATGTTTATTGGTGGCGTAAAATAAAATCCAATAATTCTATGTAAGAACATTTTTTAAATAGTAACTGGCAATTTTTCGAACACATTAATGATATTAAAAAAAAAAACATAGTAAGAATACTTATTAAAATGACACAATTGAAAATTTGAAAAAAAGTCTACTACATTGTAACAAATTTCATAGGTAAATTTCCAATGCTTTGTCAAGTAGAAATACTCATTATTTTATCTAGTAAAAACAAAAAGTTTCATAATAAAAAAAAATACGATGTGCCTATCTAATAATCAGATTTCCTAGCTACATCCTTAAAATAGTAATATGTGTAAATAAATAACAAACCACTTAATTACAACAATTCTTTTTTCTTCACAAAATATGTTCTTATGCGTGCCTTGTTTGCACTATTACCAGAACAATTTATTAATTTTTATGTATCGTTTATGTACTATGAATTTCTACGATACAATGTTTTGTAGACCATTTTTGTATTTGCTAGAGTGAGTAATTTAACAGAAAAGAGCAAAATAAAAGAATATTACATATTTTGCAAATCAGTAATATAAAATAGTGTAATATTATAATTTTGTCAATAAATATCATCTTGTAAATTTGTAAGAAAACGTCGAATTTAATAAATTAACGTAAAAAATGTATAGTAACTTACAAACTGAAGGGTAAAACGTTTTTACGTAAGAATTTTCGTATTTTCAATTTATTTATTTATTTTTAAAGTGTAAGTTTATTGTTTAATGCTTACCACTGATGTACACAAAATCAAGTTCCGTTCTGGGTCACGTAGGCTATGTGGTTGACAAATAAGGTCGTTTGAGTTTTTACGAATGCATAACTAATCCACTAGCCTGACAGGCATACTGATAGGATGTTACACTAGATTCATTTCGATTTCAATTTCATCTGAAATACTTTCCTGCGTTGAATTATTGTAATCATTCAGAAGTGAACCTACAGCTTCGAGACAATAAAACTGCTAAACTTAGTACTCAGAAGCATAACGCGGAAACAATTGTAAAGAAAGTTGTTTCACACTTCCTTTTACTGCAAACAAGTTTATCTTACACCTAATTAACGGAAACGACCTTCATTATGGCTATTACCTTTACTAATTACGATCAAAATTATCTTGAAACGTGATACTTTGGATAGTAACTAACAATCAGTATTTTATTATATTTTTTAATCTGTGGAAAATTTTGTTGTTTATTTTTCCAAATATGTGATGGTATTTTTCATATACAACATAGCATACATCAAATGAATATTCTAAACATCGACAGCATCTATACGCTATACACAAGCAAAGGTGGAGTTTCTGGGGAGAAGTCACTTATGAAATGTGCTTTTCTTTAGGTAAAAATTCGTTTGGAAATAGAAAAATGAGTCGTCTTATTCTATCGACTGCAACAACACAGTTATGAAGTCCAAAAATCAAATCACGAAGAAATTATTTGGACATATATATAGGCGACCTACACTTAGATCTATTAGAACCAAATTTAAAGGGCATATACTCCATCCGCATTTCAACAGTAAATTGTTGAAGGAGTATGCGAGGTCTGTCCAGAAAGAAACCAAACTTTATAAGTGCATGTGTTTATTGTATCGTTAAGCGTAAGTATATGCGCGTGGAAATTATTCAGATTTATCTTCTCCAAAGTAGTTTCCTTCACTATTAATACATCATTTCCCAGTATGACTTCCACAATTGGAACCACTTTATGGAATAATTTGGAGGCCTTGTAGCAAATTTTTCGTTATCTTTTCTATGGACTGGAAAGGGTAACCTTTCAGGGTGGATTTCAACTTGAGAAATAAATAAATAAAAAAAAAAAAATCTGCAGGTGTCAAATCAGGCGAGTAGGATGTTGGGGTACAACAGTTATACTGAGTAGCCCCAAATGGCAGGAGAATTGTCATGCTGCAACATTCCAGTTCCATTTCTCCAAGCTTCCGGTCTCTCTTCCTCACAGCCTCCCTCAAACGCCTCATCATTTCTAAATAATATTCTTTGTTGATGGTTTGACCACGTGTGACGTATTCATAATAAACACCAACACAAAAATAAACAAATAAATTAAAACAATACGCATCACTAACGTTTGATCGACTGTAACATCTTTTCTGGATCTCGGCGAAGATTTCCTCACACACTAGAATGACTGTGCCTGTTTCAACGTAATAGGCATAGAGCCAAGTCTCGTCACCTGCTATGCTGTTTCTCAAGAAGCAATAGTTTTCGTCTGAACGCCTGATAAGACCTTTACAGAATTCCACAAATGTTTCTATTTGTTCATTTGCCGGCAACCCTGTGACGAATTTTGCGGCAACACAATGCATATTCAGTTTTACAACTAAGATCAAATGACAGAACGATATACTGATTTCTACTTCCTCAGCTATTTCGCGAACGTTCAAACGACGACTTTTCCGCACAACATGGTACACTTTATAAACGTGAACGTCATCACATGATGCTAATGGGCAACTAGGTTTTGGCACTAGTCTCACTGACTCATTAGCCTCATTGGCATTAATAAGCGTGAGTCTCATTGGGGATAGTGAGCCTAAGATAACGCGAGTTCCGATTATAAAATGACTATCTCTGGTATCCTATCTATGGTTGCTTCGTCTTAAAATACTTAAGACTCTACCCGTTGTTCGTATATGAGACGAAAAATAAGGTTTTCTCCTCTTGTTTCCGTAAATTTTGTACAAGTTTCGTCTTGTTTCAGTTATCGAAGAACTCTTATCCCTTCTCGACTTTCTGAAAGTTTTCCTCTTCTCGTTTTGTAAAACCATGTACGAAATTTGACTTGATTTTTTTTTTTTTTTTTTTTTTTTTTTTGCTTAATTTTATCTAGAAATTATCAAAATATTTCTGTGTCAAAAGAGGTCCAGGAAGAGTTTGATATAACAACATTTAAGCCATAGTTATTATTGGAGCAGTATTGTGCAATGAATTGCGTATCTTTAAACGTTGGTAAATGCATTTCATTCTGTTCGTAGAGTTTTTTTTTTTTATTTTTTTTTAATCAACTTATAATTTGAGATCTAAGACTTGGGTATTGCTCACGAGACTCGAGAAATTTCTGGTCTCGGCTCAAATTTAAAGAGGTGCTTCTCGTCTCGTGGGCAACACTAGTTCGTATTAGTGGTGGGCACAAAAACCGGTTTTTGATTTTTCGTCGAAACCTGTTTCGGTTTTCTTCAAAGCCGGTTCGGTTTTCAGCGAAACCGGTTATCGGTTTTCTCCAAAACCGGTTCGGTTATTTCACCTGGTCCGGTTTCGGTTTTCTTCCAAACCGATTCCGGTTTTCTTCAAAACCGATTCCGTTTTTTTTCAAAATTTGTTCTATTTCTGACCAGAATGGTGTTTCGTTGTTCTCCGGAAACCGAATCCATTTCCACAGAAATAGTTTTGTGCGTTTTCGAAAAGTTTTCACCGAAACCAGTTTCGGTGAAAACCGAACCGATTTTGGAGAAAACCGAAATGTCGTTTTTTCGGGTTTCAGTTTTATAGAAACCGGTTTTCGGTTTTTATAGAAACCGGTTTCCGGTTTTATAAAAACCGGTTTTGCCCATCCCTAGTTCGTATTCAAAATGTACAACGAGTGCAAGGGTTTTAGTTGGATGTCTTTGGGTAAAAAATCTTTAGAGTGCACAAAAGAGATGAGAAAATAATGTAAAGATATATTACAGCAAATACAAGAAGTGTGAAAAGTAAACTAATTCAGCCATTACAAAAATAAATGTTATTTGAAAAGACATTGCATCACGAATAAATCCAGTTTAACTGTTATTCGATGCTACACGTTTCGTGGAATCATTCCAATTTTTTCCCTACTAACGTCTAATGTACGATGACTTTTGTAATGAAAACTGACATTTGACTAAAACGAACATTGGAAATTAATTTTAAGGCTTTCCGTGCTCACACAACTTCCCTTATTCACACCATGAAAATTGTGATTGTGCGAAAGTTTCTTTTACCCACTGGAAACCACTACGGACAGCAGCTTATCTCCTTTTTTCCTGCCATTTCCTACGTTCCAAGTTCGTATATCGATCCAAATTAGAAAATTAGCTGTCAAAGGGAAGGAAAAAATTTAAAAAATAAATTAAAAATGAAAGAAAGAAACGGGACCGAAAACAAACTGCTCACTTACAAGGAACTATTAGTTAAAAAAGAAAGGTGTTTGTTTTTCTTAGCAATATATTTGTTGTTCCAAATAAAGTAAGAAATTGGTATAGTAGTACATATAAATACATTATACTATTAAGAGATCATTAAAACGATTTTTTTTTATTTAATCGATATAAACCTCCAAGATATTGACACTTTTACTTCTCACAAAAGATATCAGTAAGTTATATCTTATTTAACTTCAGTGCTGTATAATAAACATGTTTTCCACCACCGAAGCTAAATGAGACACCATTCTAATTAATTGAGATACTATGATCTTAAGCTCTTTGCACTGAAGGAGACAAATGCTTAGAAACAACGAATAATTATGGAATAATTGGTGAAATAAACACCATAGATTTCTCGTACACTATCACTGTAACGTCACGTCTCCCAATTTATTTATTTATTTATTTAGGGGAGACCGGGGCTATTTGAGTATAGTAAGGGAAAACTCAAAATTTCCAAAAAACTACGCACTTAAGAGTTTAAATAATTAGGCCATAATCTACGTACATTATTATAGTACAACATATTAAAGAATAAAGAACCTGTTAAATCATGGAAATTCAGGAAACGAATTTAAAATAAAAATGGCAGAATTCGAGACTAGTAAAAATCACGGGGCTATTTGGGTTTCTCATGGGGCTATTTGGGTACTTCACTGTATCAACATTGTTTACATTAATTACATTAGTGTTCATGTATATTCTGAAAGTATACTCTTTTCTATATAATTTGTAAAAAACGTAACTTCATAGTAAAAGAGAATAAGTGAAGCAATTCTTTAGGAAAGGGTGATCAGGATAAGCTAAAGGTCCTTCAGCATTGTAATAATACAAGACTTTTAATTTTCTTATATGTTACATAATACCTTACACTTATAGATTTATCTTAGAATGATTTGACTTATTCTCTTTGAAATAAACACTTGTAAAAGCAAATGAGAACAAAGGGAACTCCTGACAGAGTAACATAAAAAGAAACTTCGGATAGTTTTACTTTTTCTACATTAATTTTTAGTAAATAAAAAGAATACACTATAATGGAAACTATAGTTCAAATTTAACTTTTAAAATAAAAAAAAATGAACTCACAATAAGATTTATGTTCAAAATTAATTTAACGAGTAGTCTTGTCAATTAAAATTAAGTGTATAGTAACATAAAAATCAAAATTTGTGCTGGAGAAAGCAAGGTGCATAAAAAATATTTTTTATACAAACTTATGAAAAATCACTAATTTCTCGAACTTCTGAAGTACGAGACAATGAAAGTTATCAAGGAATGTATAAAATAGAGGCACTTGTTGCATACAAACTGTTTTTCCCATAAGGTCCAACACATATCTCATGGTACCACTGTTTACAATGTTGGCAGAAAATACATTCTTCTTTGCTCATAGATTCTTTAGAGTAATATTTCACCTTACAGGATCTGCATGGTTCATTGTTCTCGGATTCGTTCTCATTATCATAATAACGTGTAACGTAACACTTGAAGGTGCATGCTTATTTATTTTTGTCTTCTTAATGCTTTTTGTCTTCGAGCAAGCTTTACCAGATACCTCCATTTATAACTTCTGTTTCGTGCGAAGCTGTTGGACATTTCCGGGGGAAGTAAGTAGACCTGTACTTTGCTTCTTCTTCGTGGAGATACATTTGACAATTTATGCAAGAGTGAGAAGAATTTACATCATTGTACAGTATATGATGGAGTTGCTGCTCCATCATATGCTGTACATCCCATGTACTCTTAATTATATTTCCCAGACTAGATTTTAAAATTCGATTATCACTTGAACTTCCGGGCTCTTATGGACTGATGTCATAGTAATACACAGTTCTATCCAGTGGTTGTAATATTGTAATACATGAGTGATCACAAAAGTTCATTGCCATGTTTCTCACAAAATTTGAGAGTTTGTAGCGAACAGTGAGAAATATGTCCGTCCAAAATTAACAAACATTTTCCCTCAGCTCAGTTTGTTTTTTAAAAACTCTATCCAGCAAACAAACAACTCTTTATTAACGTAGCCACAATCTGATGAGGAAACTTGAGAAGCCGGCGGTAGATTATTTACAAATTCTTCATTCATATGCTGATCTTTAAAATAATAAATTGTGGGATGTATTGTAAAACTGCGTTCCAAGCGACTGTCATAGTGACATTTTTGCCTCTCTCAACGTAAATACCACCCATTCTCCCACCTTCTTGGCAATGACTTTGCTTCACCCACATTGTATACACGGTGTTGTTTTTGTGTTGAGACCCCATCGTTGAAGTAACGGATTTCAATAATTGAAAATCGGAATCCTGCTTCCTCATTAACGCCCTCAGCACGAGCTCTTGAAAGTCCCTCAGGCTTTCGTAATAATAAATTCAGATGTCTTTTCATCGAACTTGAAAACCAATCTTCACCAGCTAGTATCTGAAAGGTATGCATAAGAATTTAATTTATTGTTACATATCGATGCACAACTTTACGAATCGTTTCATGGTGCAGCTTAGTCCTTTTTTTCCGTGAGAATCATAATTCGCAATATCAACTTCCTCCTGTTCTTCTGTCAGTATTGTGAAGTGTCCTATGACTTTCGGTTTTGTACATTGAATTGTTCCATTATTATCACCCAAACTAGTCTCACCCTTTCGAACTGCACTTTCCTTCGCAAAGTTTCAAAAGGAAAATTGCAGAGCTATGAAGCTCCACGTGAACTCAAATCACTTTTTGTTACACTTTGCATAGCCTTTTCCATATCTTCATTATTCCACTTGCTGTATTTATGTTCTGATTTGCATTTTCGTACTATATAAAAAGAAAATGAAGTGTTTCCTTTTACATACATGCATTACATAGGAGGTTGAACCATAAATACAAAGCTAAAATTCATAAATTAAAAATATTCACGTAAGTTTATACCTGACTCAAATAGCCCCGATTGACTCAAATAGCCCCAATTTTTTCGACTCAAATAACCCCGTTTTGCACATATATACATAGGAATGTA